>NC_071573.1:68872297-69198369 GCF_024509145.1 Vidua macroura | reverse complement strand
GAGAAGAGTACTCCTTTAGAAAGGAAATAAACCTTGTAAAAGAATAAGTTCTTCTAAGTTTTATTCCAGTTTATTAGCAAAATGCAGAAAACATACTTGAAAATATAAATTTTCTAATTATGTACTGAAGAGCCTTTGTTTTTCTTGAGGAGTAGTTTTAAAAAGAATTTGTAGTTATATCTTTGCCACATGGAAATGCTGGGGTCTTTTCCTCTCAAACAAAAAAAATAGGATTTTTTCCCTATCCCTATATTAAAAAAAAAAAACAACTTTTCTTTTATCTGGCTATATTAAAGCCATGAAAAGAGTGGTGGTCTTGAAGCTTCTACCAACTTGCACCTAGCAAATATTTAGTTCTGATTGTCAGTGAACCTACTATTTATGTTCAGCAATACTGCAGTGTATGGCATCATCTGTTTGCCTTGGCAAGGTTATGTGAAGATACTTTCTGACTGGGGGTGAGGGGCAAGACAGAAAGATTGATAGAGACTTTCATGCTTTGTTCCTTCCAGGCTTTTGAAAAGCAGGAATGGCCCAGTTTGACAGTAGCCATCTTGAATATGAGCAATTTGAGTGAATTTGTCCTCTGTCTTCTAAGGAGCCTGTCCCTAGTTGCATTTAGGAATGGAAGAGAGACACGTAAAAATAACATTGTTGCTTTGGGTCTTTTTATTTTCAAGTTTCTGTGATTGAAGTCTGTAATATTCTTACAAGTAGTAAACTGGTTGTAGAACAACCAGAATCCTTTAGTAACTATGTTAGAAATTTTTTAGTGTTTTTTTTTTTTTTTTTCCTAATTGATTCACTTCAGAGCTCCTGAAAGTTAAAGCATTGCCTCAAGCTAAGCAAGATGTTGGCAGGAGTTGTGCAAACTTCTTTGTGTAGTTTTTGCCAAAGAACCTCGTTCTTGACCTGAAATATCCCTCCTGTTTCCAGCTGTGAGCTTCGTGAACAAACAGTATGAATTTTGACAAGCTGATCATTATTCATGCAGAATAATTTATTAGATCAAATTTTTGTTCCTAATTAGTTTCCCATTTTTTTTAACAAGCTTTACTTTGTTGTTTTCACTGCTTTCTTATCAGCTCTTAGTTTTTGCTGGTGTCATTGGGTTGAGTAAGTAATTCTAAGAAATGACTGAAGGATGCAGGTGACATGTGACATTGCATTGTCTAGTTTAAATGTCAGATACCACATGTACCTTACTGGCTAAGAATGTATTAAAATGCAACATAATTTTATTGGTACATGGAATTATCTGAATTGGTCTTTAAATTGTGATGTTCATAAGCCAGGAATACCCAGGGAGAGAATGAATTAAATTGCAGCTTGAAAAGAAGGTTGAATTTGGAGTGGTTTGGCATTTAAATTGCTGCATCAGGTTTTATTTCACAATAAGCTAGTGTTATATGCTATTTAGAAAATCAGGAATTTCTCCTGCAACGAAATTTTTTCCTCAGTCAAATAGTGGGAAAGGTTGAGTCAGACGTAAAATAGTCTGTAGTACTAAAGCTAGTATGTGTGATTCCTCAATGCCTGAATGATATGATGATGGAAGTTATGGACTGTTTCCCCTGTTAATACAGTATACTTTTTTTTCCCCTCTTACCTGTCCCATTAATCTCCTTCCATCTGAATGATGAATAATGTTGAAGCCAACTTCATTGTGAGCCATTAGAAGATAGGGAGGCAGTTTTTAAAATTAAAACAAACCAACCCAAAAACTTGCCTAAAACCTAACCAACCCTCATCCCTGTACATGCACACAGTCCTATCCATGTACTCAGTACCTGCGGTTGGGCAGCAAGTGGTCTTGTTAGAAATCCTCCCAGTGCAATGAGTGATGGGAGAGTCCTGCTATCAAAATCCTCATGTTGCTGGGTTTTTTCTTAGGTCGCTAGTTATGTGCTGAATTTGGGCTTTTGTGCCCTATAGGAGATCACAGTGGTGAGGATCTCTTAATCCTGTTCCACCTCTGAGTCATTACTGAGATTAGAATTTACTCAGTCTCTTTATTCCCTTTCCTGGCTGCCTTATAACTTCAATCTTGTTGTATATCTTGCCACCATTATCTCTCAATGACCTAACCTATAGTTTGTGCCCTACTATTGTGTAAATGTAGTCCTTGTTTTACTGACTTGGGTATTTTGAGGAGTGGATATGTAGATGTACAGTAATCTTTGATCTGCTTATCTAGGTGTGATCAACATGTGCTGCTGTTTTCTCCTGCTATTCTTTCTGGTGTTTCCACACCCAGGCATTCCCATTCATTGTCCAATTAGTTGTAATGTTCCCGTGTCTCTGCATTTGTACAAAAAGGGAAAGAACACATGCCTCCGATCCACAATAGCAGTTTCTCATCTGTTATACCCCTTAAACTCTTAAAATATGCTTTTCAGATCTATTGCCTGAATTGTTATTAAAATTACTCCCTTTTTGTTTGGGTAGCTACTTCACCTACACATTCTTGTATAGGGCTTCAGTTTGTTAGAATCTTTTTGCTCCTATCCTGTCATCCGAGAAATCTGCCTAGTTTTCCTTCTTCCCCTTTTTTTGCTTTCTCTACCTTGCTGGTGCCAAAGGAAACACAAGACTCCAGTGCCACACTAGCTTTAGTGTTGGAGCTTATTAGCTTAATGCTTTTCTTGGTTTTGGTATTGCAACTCCCGTCTTGTTCATACCTGCAGAATTACCGATCCTCAGATATTACAAACCTGCTCAACACTTAACAACTCCTCAGTTTCAGTCTCTCGATTCACTTTCTCTTGTGGGCTGAATGTGCATTCCCTGTACAGTGAAGCTTCTCTTGTTTCCCTTAAAGAAACTCCCTGAAGAGCAGCCACCTCCTTCTGGAGACGGTGGGGTGGTTGTTACCAGGTTTGAACTGCCAAAGGCTTCTCACATTACTGCTGATTTCATCCTCCTTTGGCACCCAGTGCTTTTCACTGAATAAAGCACAAGCCACAGGGCTTTCTGTGCTCCAGTCTGCACCCCAAATTGAAACCAATCAGGCCTTTTGATTCTTTGTTTTCTTTGAGTTGGCTGGGGGATGCTGAGTGTCAACAGCTTTTCTTTGAAACGCACATGCTATAGTGTAGTTTGTAATAATTTTAGAGTAATTAAAAAACAGGCTTTTTTTGCTGTCTGCACTCCCAGTAGTTAATTAGTTGTGCAGTCTGTTGGATTGATACTTGTGTTTGCAGTCTTATTTGAAAATTCTCCAACACTACTCATGAGCAGGCATGCTAATAAAATTCATGTTGTTTGATTACTTTTACCTAGTGCTAGTTTACATTATGTTATGCTATCAAGGTCAAGCAATGCACAACAAATTTCCATATTTCTGTTTAGGGATCAGGCATGGAAGTCTGGGAGTGGGTTTTTGGTGTGTGGTTGTGTTTTTTTTTTTTTTTTTTTTTTGTTTGTTTGTTTGTTTGTTTGTTTTTTCTGTGTAGACATTTGGACTTCATGGAAATTTAGAACAGCTGCTGAGCTCCCTAACTTGTATTCCAGTTGCTGCAAGGAAAGTGTACCATCCTAGCAATTCTTATGCTGTGCTAGTCTTTGGGAGGAAGTGCAGGGCTTCCCAGAGGTTTTCTTTATGATGGAATAGTGCTCTTTTTATGAGTATAAAAGCTACTTGTGAATTTACCTGACAGAGACAATTCCAGCAGGATTTTAGTGCAATGCCTTCTTACCACTTGGTACAATTCAGAGCTCCTGATGACACCTCAGTTAACTCTATAGTAGCTGGGAGTAAATGCTACAGTGGCTCTTCAGGAGGACAAACTTGCCAAGTGGACACTGTACATGAAAACTCCTTTGCTAAGATGGTGGAATTAGAACTGGACTTTCAGAATTGGAAATGTCTTGTTTAGCCAGCTCTACTGAACTTTGCTATGTCACTAGTTTTAAGTGTTTGGGAAAATCTCGGGCCAGATCTGACAGCCCTAGAGCAATGAAGCTGCTGCAGCTTTGTGTCCCTGGTGTAGCCAGCACTGAGGCTGAAAATATTTCCTGTAGGCACCCTCACACAGTGCATGTGCACACCACACGTACACATGTGTGCACAGCTGGCCACACAAATTAACTGACAGGCACCCAAATAGCAACATTCACATGAACACAGCACTACTGGTGTCATCCTACTCCCCTTTCTAGCTGAACAGGATGGAGTTCTGGTAGTGTGAATGTGTGTGTATCTGTATTTATAATATATCTATACATGTTTGCAATGTGGATCCTTCCAGGTGCTTGTTTCAGACACTCAGATATGAACACAGATGCCTTGACCAGGAGAAGTTTAAATGGGAGTTTAGCAAGCAGACAGGACAGGCTGTGCTGGTCAGGGGCAGGGCATGGTGAGATGACCATACCAGCCAGGAAACTGCTTACATATGGGCAATGCTTTTTACCCTCTCATAATTCTTACTTTTCCATACTTGTTCCTTCCCAAAACCCCTAAACATCTCCCTGGTTCATCCCCTAAATGTCCCTAAAGTTAATTGTGTAATTCTGAAATGCTTTTCCCTCAGTGTGTCCCATGACCCAGGTCCGCAGTCTCCCTCCATTCTGAAGGTGCCCTGGCATAGGCACACCTGGATGTGGGAGCTCAGGCTCTCCTGGGACAGATCAAGGAGAACAGGCCAGAGTGTCCCCTCTTCTGGGCCTGTGGCTTGGGTTCCTGCCTGCCTGCACCCCAGTGCTCCTTGGGGCATAGAGACAGGCTGGAGCTGTCAGGGATGAAGGCTCCTGGTGTGGGCCTGGGGGAAGCCAGGGCAGGATGCTCTTTGGCCTCCCTGTCCTGCCACTGCCTCTCTATGCCCCTGTGTGCCTGCAGCCAATCTTGCATTGCATAACCCAGCACTGAGCATCAGGAGCTTGACAGAAGACACAACCTGCTAAGGTCACTTGTGGTGCTGGCAGCAGCCCTTGGCCAAGCTCAGTAGAGTTGTACTCCATGAGCAGCAGGAATCAAAAACTTTGTTCAGGAACTTGCATGTAATACACTTAACACCCTTTTTATTGTTCTGTTGCTTTTTCTGCCCTTTTCTTCTCTCAGAAGCTGTAATTTACTGGTTGGTGAAGGTAGCACTATGCCTTGAGCTTTTTAGATCATTACAAGAGTGAGACTTTTTCTTTTGTATGAAATGTGAATGTCTGTATTGTATACATGTTATTAATGTTAATCTAACTGCTCACACATTATCTAGTGACAGTTACTGTTGTAATAGCACTTTTGTTAGGCTTAATGTTATTTTTACTACTTCTCTTACCCTAAAATCAGAAATAGAAAATAATAGTTCACTTATTCATATGGAATTAAACTGCATAGGTGGAAAATTGTTGGTGTAATTCCTTAATTGATAGAGTTCTGGAAATAGCACTGAAGTAAATGTGATTGTAGACATGGTGGTAGTAGCTGAGCTACTTAGTGCTTAGGTAGCAAGCTGATAAAATAGAACATATGTAAAATGTTCTATTTAGATTAGCACTTCTAAGATATCAGAGTGAAATGTTTTTGCATGGAGATTGAGCCTTCAGCAGAAATAATTGGGTGCTTGTCTTTTGTAATAACTGTTATACTATTCTGTAATGTACTAATATGCATAATAACTGGAAAAAATTGTACTGTTTATGTACCAGTTCTTGCTTTTGACAGAAGAAAAATGGCTGTGTCATTGCAAGAAATTATTTAATCTTTGCCCACTTTAAGCAAGACTATTAGTTTCTAGGAAGAGTGGTGTTTTTAGGTTTCTTTTCAACAAATAAAAAGTTTTTCCAGTGAACAGTAAAGGAATAGGGCATTGAAAATTCCTAAGATCTTTCAACTCCCATCAGATATTTGAAGGAGACAACTGCTTCCTTGACTAAATTTTATAGTTTCTCTTAAAAAAAAAAACCCAAACCAGCTTACATTAAGGAAGTAACCATGTTTTAATCCAAGACTTTAAAAAAAAAAAATTATATTGGACACTGTGTTCCCGCTTGTTTGCTCATGGCAGGTACAAAGAGTCTTTTGAAAACAGGCATCCAGAAGCTTGAAGAGCTAAAGGCATTGGTGAAAAAAGGGGGAAGAAAAGAACCAGTGGTATGATTGGCTCAGTTTTGTGGTTTTTTTACCTACTTATTTTATAAATAAGAGCTTTGGACTTCTGATTTTTTTTCCAGAATACAACAAAATACTCAGTAAAAAAAATTGGTTTTATGACTAAGATAGTGTGATCTTTATCAAGCAAAACAATTTTTTTCTTTAAAAGAATCTTCAGAAGGTTGTAACCCTGACCAAAATTTGATGGACTCGTGTGTGTTGTGGTGGTCTTGGGTTTTTTTTAACCACAGTTTTGGTAAAGAATTGCTGGTAGGTGAATGCATAGTCAAAGAATAAGCAATGTAGTACAAGCATTATACAACAAATTTATTCCAGTTTTGATTGTTTATACACACTTTTTGTTTTTCATATGGGATATATAGGCTTTATTACTCCCTTATCTTTGATGGGATTTTATCTATGTAAAAACTTAACAAAGTATTTAATTTGTAAGGATACTCAGTATTTTGAGAGCTGATTTGATGTCTTAAGCATAACCATATAATTTTTGGTAATACTATACAATAAAGGAGAGAACCTGTAATGCTAAAGAGGACTCAAATATGTGAAAAATGTAGGGGTCTGCACAACAGTTCAGGAAGAACTGCTGGGTATGGGAAGAATTTGTACTGGAGGAGTTAGTGGAGGACTGTCGCCTGTGGAAGGGATCCAGTGTTGGAGCAGGGGAAGAGTGTGAGGAGGAATGAGCAGCAGAGACAACATGTGATGAACTCTCTGCAGCCCCCATTCTCTGTACCTCTGTGCCACTGAAGGGAGGAGCTAGAGAATTTGGGAATGAAATTGAGCCCAGGAAGAAGGGGAATGTATATTTTAGGATTAGGTTTTATTTCTCATTAATCTGATTTGATTGGTAACAAGTTAAACTAATTTCCCTAAGTTGAGCCTTTTTTTGCCCATGACAGTAATTGGTGACTTGATCTCCCTGTCCCTGATCTCAACCCATGAGCCTTAATTTTTCAGTTATTTTCTCTCCCCTGTCCTGAGCTGAGGAGGGGAGTTATAGAATGGCTTAGTAGGTGCCTGGTGTCTAACCAAGATTAATCCACCACAAATTGAAATTCTCAGCTCTAGGTTATTAACTTGAAATAAGTGTGGTGCTCCTTTAAAATAGATTTTAGGGAGTGCTTGCTTTCATGTTTCTCAGCAGTGTTTCTTAAGGGAAAAACCAAACCCCAAAGCATTTTTATCAGAGAACCATAGCATAGTTTGGGTTGGAAGGGAAGCTTAAACACCATGTAGTTCCAATTCCCCTAATGCCATGCCTGGATGCCCAGGGAACCCCGTGACATTTTAGGGGATCAGTTCTTTAAGCCAGAAAGAATAATTTTGGATACCAGGAAAGCATTTCCAGCTCTGGAAGCACGGGGTGCATCTACAGCTGCAGCTCCTCCTGCTACCTCCTGGGAAGCAAGTTTGGGAACCACTGTTCTGAGAAACCACTTCTCTGGTTTGTGGCTTGTTTTTAACTAGGGGAAAGTGGCATGTTTAGAAATAACTTACAGCCTCAGGGCATGCTGGCATTATAAGAGCAAGTCCCTCTGTGGTAGGTGCTCAATCCTTGCCATCTTTCTCAGCAGTAGGTGTACAAATTCTCCTTTTCTTTCTCTTCCACCTTCATTGGAAAGAAAAACAAACATTAAAGATAGATAAAATCTTTCCTCAAGTCCCTGCCCATTGGTTTGACTTAAGGATCTTGCAGAAAATAGGGTTTGGACAGTATGTTCTATCTTGGGGTAGGGTGTCTTGATTCAACAGCTTATCGGGAAGCATTTTGTTGAAAAAAATTTTGTGCTTTACTAACTGCAAATATCATCCAGATTATAACTGCAACCTGTGATACCTGCAGTGTTGAGACTCCACTCAAAAATCCTTGGTTGCTCATAATAACTAAAAGTATGCAGATGTGAACTCCAAATCTGCTGAGTAGCTCAACAAGCTGCATTGCACGTGTCCTGTATCTGTCAGGCTGACCTATGCAGCAAGTCACATCCAGCTGCTTAGCTAAGATAAAAATACTCACTGTGTGTGCAGTGTAGCAAGTTGTTCGAGTTTTCTAGATGAATGGCAACCTGGCCATTTGGATTGCTGGAAGTCAGACAGATACCTGCATGGGTAGCTGGGTATTAAGTTAATGAGAAATAGTTTATTGTCCCAGTGAGTCATATTGGCAGACTTGAAAATTTTGCATGGGAGTGAGAGAGAAGAACAAGGTCAAGAGTTAACAGTGGCTGGTTCACTTGGTTGCAAGGGTTAGAGTGCATGTGAGTGTAACCGATATAAAGGGCACATGCTGACATAAAGATTTATTCCTTCACACGTGCTGTCTGCTCTTATCAAGCTTTCCATGCAAATGATTTCCTTTCACTATTAATCCTCTGAAGGTGAGGTTAATTAAATTCATTTGTTTGCGGTCCAGAAACTTAAGATGCCCCTATTGTTCAACTGAAGTTTTCTGTACTTGAAGGGAAGAGAGTAGGAGATGTGGGTAAAAGAAAATTAAATGCATGGAAGTCCCCTTTTTTCTTCAGCCTGTGAAAACAATATCCAACTCTCAGTGTTGCTTAAAAATAATCCAGTTTTGGACTTCTGTATCGACTTGGCATTGTATTTGTGATAGGATTGATAAAATTATATGGAAAAACAAGAAAGCATTCTTTATGAAGGACACATACTGAACTTGTTAATTGTCGTCTCACTTTAGCTGAAGGTTCCTTGCTTTAAAGTGAAATGTATTTTCCACATAACAATAGTACAAAACAATATTAAAATGCCAAAGAGAGAAATTTGCTGTGTAGTTCAGTGTTTGCACTTGTACTATTAAATGCAGGCATGCGGCTCTGAACATTTGTCTGGTTTTTGGTCTGTAAAGTTGTGTTGCAAAATAGGCAGTGTTGTTTCTGTGCAAATACAGATTCCCCTCTGAAGCAGGTGCAAGTTAAATAATCAGATCTTACTTTGAAAAATACTTACTTTTTGCAGTATCTAAATGATTTGCCCTAAAGTTCCTTGTTCTTCTGTTTTATTTGGCCTGCATAATAGAGTTTTGTTAGTCTGCCTTTTCCTCTATGGTAACTAGTCTGTCCCTTGCTTAAAATGCCTGTTGACTGATGACTGCTTTGGGGTGAAGAGTGTGGGAAAGAGTAGTTTGTAACATGGGAATATCTTTTAGATAACAGTTTGAGCCTTGAGAGTAGGGATTGAAAACCTGAAGTTTGATTATTTCGTAGAGATGTACAGAACATAAGGAGAATATGTCGATGTAAACAGGGAAGAAAAGTTTTTAGAATCTGCTGAACTGAACTTACTGACATGTGATGGGGTCTTTTAGCCAGTCCTGATCGGTTCAGAAGGATCTTTTAATGTGAAAAGTCAGGGTTAGCTTGTGAGTTGCTTGGTGGCAGTCTGTCCTCCTGAACTTCAAATAGTGTACCAAATGTACTTGTGAAGTAAGATTTCTTTATCATGCTGCTTTTATCTTCATGGTCTCACAAGGACTTCTGTAGAAGTGAAATGAATGCCTGTGTCAGTTAAAGGGCAACCTTGATTTGCAGGTCTTGCCCCAGTGCAAGTGAGGTGAGGGAAAGAAAGAAGACTGATAGCTCCATTAAGAGTTTAGGAATTTGAATCTTGAGGTCTAATCTATGCTATAGCTCTAAAACATGAGACCATTGTATAATGTTTGGTTGTAGATATGTTTTGAATGTATGCAGCTCTTGGTTGGGAGAGCAGTTAGGATTCAATCTTTCTGGAAAATCAGAATGTCATCTTTGAAGTTAATAGTTACTACTTCCTGATGCAGAAAATTACTGATCCTAAATCAAAACAGAACATGATTCTTGGTCTTCAACTGTTTGGAATTAAAAAAATTATGAACAAACAAACCAGTGCTAATTTGAGGGGAGGAAAGGAAAGATAAAAATGTGCCTGAAAATCAGTTCTGGAGCTCAGTTTTTTAGGCTGTTAGTTAAAAATGTGATTACATTGTACTTTGAAAAGAGTCTCAGCAGAAAACATTCTTGTATGACTCCTAAATGGAAAAACAAGTGGTTACAGCCATTTCTTATCGATTTGTTCCTTGTTTATTCTTCCTACCACAGCATTTTCAGACTTTATTAAGTGTCAAAGGTCAAGCTCAGTTTGCTATGAAACCCAAATGCACGTGTTTTTCAGTTAATGATTTACTTCAGCCTTCCTTTAAAGGTTCCTGAAGGCTTAACAGTTTAAAATCTAGCAGCAATATTTTGTCTAACACTACACTTTTTAGCTTTTGTTTTAGCTTCTACTAACGTAAGCATTTGTTTACTTTCCTCTAATTTTTTAAAGCATGTAGAAGAGCTGCAGTCTCTCTAACAGTAAGAGTTGTTGGCCTATAAGTACATCTTTAACTGTTCCAGGTTTATATTTTCTCCCCTGTTGTTTGATGAAAATTTTGTGATAGCTTCCCATGGTACTTGCTTTGTGTTTACCATTACTATCCCATTAAAGGGGAAGCCAACAAGGAAAAAAAAAAGCTACAACACTCTGCCTAAGCTTGTGTTAATACAGCAAGTATAAATCAGAAGGTACTTAAATAATTGCCTAGTTGCAGTAGTGTGGGATGTTTTGTCAGTATATGAATACTCTTTTTTTCCCCCACTGTTCTGCTTTCCTGCTGCTTATGCACACAAGGAGTTAGTTATCTCAGTAGAAATTCTGAGCTTGTCTTGTCATTACTTATGGAGGCAGAGGGTGAGATTAGTCCAATTCTGATAAATGGCAAGCTTGGGGAGGCTCACTGTATTAGGGATATATGTGACTCTTCTGGTACTTGGTGGTGTATCTGTCCCACATCATGCGAGAGAATATGGTGTAAGAAGCCTTGAAAGAAATAAGCCTATGTTTTGACTTACACAGAATGTTGGGTTTTGTTTTTTATAGCTATGAGCGTGCTTTGCTTGTACAGCAGTATTTACAACATGTTGGCAAGTTTGTGCTTCCTTCCACTTTCTTGCATTAAGTTCAACATGGCATACATTAACCCAAAGCAGCATTTTGGATGGTCAAGAGGCAATACACTGAAGAGATGCTATAAACACAGGAAAGCTTACAGCTCTTGGCAAAATCTGGGAGTTCAATCTTTCATTCAGAATAAACTAATTGAAACTGCTTGGTAATGACCTCATTAAAAAGCAGAGGTTGTGCTTTCATGCTTTGTGATATGGAAACAAGGTGTCTGTTGAAAGGTCTCTTTGTAGGGATTCAGTGACTAATATTTAATTATTGGATTCAGACGCATCGTAACAACCACTATTTTTCAGTAATAAGGTTATTCAATGAAAGGTTTTTTCCTCAGGGACAAGAAAAAAAGAGTGTTGGAGGGAAACCCCCCAATGCCTTGTATTCCTGTTGGATACTTCCACTAGTTCCTGGTTCATAAATCTTCATGTGTTGACCATGATCTCTGAGTGTGTTATGGAAATCTGACTAAATCCTTTACAGATAATTCTGATTTCCAAAGCACATGCAAGATAGACTTGGTGTCCAAAAGAGTTGGTACTTCGTTGCACTAAATTATCTTTGCCCAAAGTATTTCAGACTTTTCATGTAATTTAGAATTCAAATGTTTTTTGATAGTACTGCTTTAAGGGAGAGCCCAGCTCAGACATCTGCAAACTAAACACAGGAAAGTAAGCCAACTGAAAGCTGTAGTCATGTAACCTGAGTTCAGAGTATAGGATACTTCCTGTGGCAGCATTATGTCATACATTTATTTTTAGTCCTTAAACACATACTTCCTCTAATGGGATCAGCAGTTCTCTTTTGGATAGAAGAAGCAGTGCACTTTTTTGACAGTAGGGATTCTAAGTGTGTCCGTACATGCACTTTAACATCTGCTTTCCTTTTCCACTGACATACTGTCCTGGGATCTGTGGATTACTCAGTAATAGGAGTGGCACTATGGAAACCAGTTGCTTTCCCTTTTGTGCCCATGACGAATGAAATTCCTCACAATTCATGAGAATTTACTGAGCAGGTTCTGAAACAATTTTCACAGGCAGGTGTAAGCAAAGCATGTCACACAAGGTATTTGATGTTGTCTTTGGGTAGTGATAGGTTAGATAAAAATGGGGTGGCAGTTTCCAAGAGGCTGGCCTACAGAGGCTTTCAGAGGACATGGGAGGATATTGGAATATTTGTTTGGTCTAATGGTTGTGTTGATCTGTTAGGTAACTAACATCTGCTGAGCAATTCCCTCTTTTGGAAATTGCTGGCTTTCCCTGGAGAAAAAAAAAAAAAGTGGTTAAAAAAAGAATGTATCTGGAGTGCCTTAGGCAAAGGATAACCCAGTGCTTCTGGGCACAAGGCAACAAGAATAAAACAATAACGATGGAAAAATTGCATCATTAGGAGGGAGATGATACAGTAGTTCTAAGCAATGAATTTCACATCTCTTTCACATCTCTAATTTTAATAATAGGTCTCATATGATCTGCTTGTTAGGATCTATTTAGTTTAGAATTCAAGGATACCCTCAACTCCTTCCTGTTTTTAGGGGGGAAAAACCGTTTTAATCTTATGACGAGGTTGGTGGGTTTTTTTTTTTTAACTTGAAGGAATTTGTATTGCCAACCAATTTTTTTATTCTGAAGAACTGCTAATGTGTAACATGATCTTCAGAATCCAGTTTTCCAAGAAGCAGGAGTTTAGAACAGTACTGTTCCATAAATTATATGGAATAATTTGGGTTGGAGGAGATTCTCTGGTTATCTGGTCTGATACCCTTCACTCAAAGCCAGCCAAGTTAAAATACATTGAACCTCTGAGTTAGATCAGGTTGTTTGGTGTTGTCCAGTCAAGTTTTAAATACACCCAAGAAAGGAATTTCCACAACGTTTTTGGGTCACACTTGCTAAAATTTGCCTACCTTTATGGTAAAAATTTTCATGGCATCTAATTGGAATATGCTTTGTTGCAGGTTCAGTTGGGTTTTTGTCCCATTGCTGTACATGACTGAAAAGAAGATCGCTTTATTTCTGTAATAATCACCTGTTAGATACCTGGAGACACTGATTATATTCATTTTGAGCTGCATGTCTTCTGCATGCTGAACAAATTCAAACTCTAGTGTGTCCTCAGATAAGGGTGTGTTGGTGGCTGACCACTAGACTTGCTGTGTTCTTCTGTTATTGCTGAGTGATTAATGTGGCAGATTAAATTCAATTTATGTACATGTCTCATGAGGAAAAATGTAATCCAAATAAGTGATAAAAATAAAGGCATCTATACCTTCAGACATAATTAGCATTTGTAGGAAAATAAGGTCATGGATAGTTTTATAAACATTTTACTCTGAAGCAGCTGCAATACATAAAGAACAAAAAGGGGAGGGGGGGAAAGGAAGTACAATTAGAACATAGAGACTGGGAAATAAATTGTTAGGAAAGAAACTTATTATTAAATGCTGCATGCAGTTCTGGCTACCTGGTCTCAGAAACAGTGGGATGTACGCAATATAAAGGGGCAAAGTACATCTTCTGTACAAAGACAGACTGAATCAAAAAGTTGCATCATTTTAGAGAAAAAATTAGTATTAACAGATCTGATCAGGGCATATAAAATCATGAGTTTCAAGTGGAACCTCAACAGGGATGATTAATTCTTGTTTCTTATAGTGGAGGAATTATATATGAGTAAGTTCAAAACCAAGGGGAGTTCTTTTTAATGTGGTGCTGGTGCCTGAGCATGTCTGTAACTGATTACAACAAAAGCAGAGAAGCCAAAGTAATATTGATGGAACTAAATGTTCTTGTTGAATGGTTAGATGCAACATTCTGCTTAGGCAGTTTCTAAGCTGCTTGTTGTTGGATGTAGGTAGTGAAAAAGCATGCTAGCCCATTTTCCAGAGGTCTTTGTCAAAGTACTTTGTGGTGGTCAGAGACAGCATTCTGGGCTAAATCGATCTTTGATCTACACAGCATTGCAATTATCTTGTTGTTTTAAAAAATTAAATGCCATATAAATGTGAATTAACAGGCAAGGAATTATTAATACTAGCTGGAGACATGCAAATTATTTCCAGAAATAACTTTCAACGCTACTTTAATTTCCTCCAGAACGGGATCTCTCAAATTCCCAAACTATTCTCATAATAAATCTTTTTATGGCAGCCAATCTTCTGCTTTGCTGAAGAGAATATCCATGTGTGTAAATGGCCATAATAGAAGCATGGGTCTTTTATCCATTCCATATTTAAATTATGGAGTTTTTTGCTGTAAGAAGTTGTGGATGCTGAAAATACACCAGTGTTCCAGGGAAGCTTGGCAGTTCATGGAGATTGCCAGAATATTGAAAAATACAGTGGAAAAAGAAGTAATGTCCAAATTTATGTATAAAGAAAAACAAATAATAATAGGCTTATGAAGTCTCTCAGTTGTTAATGGTTTGAGGCTGGGAGAGTACATACAGGCTTCCTTATGCTTGCATAAATTGTAACTAATAACTTAGTGAAAGCTAAATATTATTCAAGTTTATTGAGCTTTTAGAAGTTACTAAGTGCCTTTATTTTTCTTGCCTCATATTGCTTGTCTTCTGGACAGCAGCATGTTGTTCCCTTTCTCAACCAGAACAATCTCAAGGGAAAATATTAAAAAAAAAAAAATCTTGAAGCTTGTTAAAGACTGAAGGGTGTTACTACTGTGTTGAGCCAACCACTTGAAAGACACTTGAGGATAAAACTGCTAAGTTCCTTATTGTAATGCTTAGAAAAATTTGATTTTAAACAAGAATGTTTTGGACAAGTAGCCTTTATTTAAATTTGTGCATGATAAAGCATTCCAATGGAACATGATAATAATGTTTTCTTTTTTGTTGTCCTGTAAATCCTAATGCTTGACTCTAAAAAATGAACTAAAAAATTTAACAGCTTGGTTTATAATTTGGCAGATGAATGTGTATTGTGTAATCTAACTGTGACAGTGGGAATAATTCTGAGAATGCTCAGATATTAGATACTATATTTATAGTAACGGCACTATGTAAAATAATAAATTTTTAATTTTTAAAGAGTTGTGGTAGAACAGCAGCATATTTTTGGAGTATGTGGTATAATTGCATTGCTATATACTTTTGAACAGAAGAAATAATTAAAGAAATATCAGAATATATGTTGAGATTTTCAGTGACCTGATCAGGGAAGAACATGTAGCTGTGACTTTCATATAATAAACTTTTAAGTTTTTGTTACCCATTAGGTGTTTCAGTGGCACAGAACAAATAAACAGACTTTTCAGTACAGCTGCTCTCTGGTCTAATACTTTTATCTTAAGGATGACTACTTTTCCATCTTCTAGGGAAGCCTGGGAATTGTTAAATCTATAAAAATTACTTATTTTGTGGAGCTAATTCTTAACTTTCAGTGCCTTAAGGAATATTAAAGTCCTTAAAGTAGAAATAGGTTTTTTTCTATAGCAATCAAAATGTTTTGTGTATGAATATGAATGCAGTTATATGTAGCAATTAGGTGCTGTATTAGTATCTGAATTAGCAGCTCTGGAATATGGCCAGCTTGTGTTAGGAAGGCAGCCAGTAGCCTGGAGGAGAAGTACTTTAATATGTAATAACTGCTCTAGAGAGCTCTCAGTATTCTGGCAAGCTGCACTTGTAATTTCTTGTATTACTTAGGACAGTTGTAAAATCTGTTTGAAAAAATGTGGAAGACAATTCCATGTACATTTTTCATACTGCATGAAAAAGTGTGCTTGAAAACGTACTTAAAGTGAGATCAAAAATTACTTGGATCTATTGAATGTATTTTAAAGAAACAAATTTCTTTATCGAATGAAGATATCACAGCAAGAATTATTTGCATTAGGGCATTTAAATATTTACTCACGTACTGTTCTGTTTATTTTTGGTGCAAGGTTTCTTCACAAAGGAATAAGGCAGTACATTTTCTTGATCTGTGTACAGATATGAAGTTTAACTTCAAGAATATTCTTTTCAATAAATAATAAAGCTGTTCATACAAGACATGCCAACCATGTCTCTAAATTACATTTCTGTAGGCTAATGAGAGCAACTTACTAACCTGAAGTAATAATTTAAAGGGTTCCAGTTTTCATTAGGTTGCAGCATGGTCTCCCACTTCTGCAGTGGGACTTATTCCAGCATGACCATTCCATTCTGAAATGCTTCAGATAAGGCATCATCATTTATCTTAACTGTCCATTGTGTTGAAGACCAGTGTGGAAACCTTCTCTTTTAGGCTCTGCCCTGTTATTATTGTAATAATAAGAGAGAATCAAGTGATAAAAAAGGCATAGTTTTTTTATGAGTACCTGGAAGCACAAAGAGACAAAATCAACATGTTGTTAGTTTAATTTGAGCTGAATGTCTCTACTTCAGCCTTTTATATTTCAATTATTTTATTAGCTGTATAGGCCATTAAAAAACACTGTAAACCTTGACTTCACTAAGGAGAATGGAAATAAAATCACAGCCTGTAGCTCTAAAGTAATTTAGTCTGTTACTTTATGCACACTACTGAAGCTCAGTTTCATATGCCGCCTTTCTTTGCCTGTTTTGTCACCATGAATAGGGTCCATGTGAGACTGGACTCTCAAAATCAGTCATATCTGGTGGGCTTGTTTCTTATCTGTTGTCTTTTTATCTTTTTGTACCTTTTTGTTACCTAGGAAGGGTGACAGGTGGTTCAGCCATTCCTTGGTACCTTCATACCACTTGAAACTTCTGATGGATGCTTCTCAAGACTTGGCTGCCTCTTGGCCTTGCAGGAGGGGGATTCTGATTCTTCGTGCTGCCCTGCAAATCATGCAGAGGTGCTCAGGACTGTTCATGGTGGTGTAGCCACCATTTATTTGGGAGGGTGACAGGCTGAAATGGAGATTCTGTTCCGTGTTTGCAACTTCCTTTGGACAGTAAAAATGGCAGGCTCACTCTGGGAAAGATAAATAAAAGGATGAGGAGTCTTGTAGAAGTTGGACTTCTTAGAAGCTTTGTAACTGGCTGGTCTCCAGGCTGTATGAGAGCATCTCCTCCCCCAGACTGTGTTTACAAACTGGTTTGTGTAATGTCTTGTCCCATCAGTAGCCATCAGGGCTGTAATAGGGGACAGATATCAGAGGAGTTATGTCCTGCCACACCCAAGGTGCTCTTGAGCATTCCTCAACTGCAGGGAAGGACTAGACTGTTCATAAACTTGGTCTTTGCTGTTCAGGCAGAGTCACGGGGTCTTTGCTCTTCCTAGTCTCTTATGCTGTCCCTTCACACAGCTTGAGGTTTTCCTGCAGAGGTGCAAGGCTGGCAGGGCTATCATGTATGGGGTAGTCCTACACAGGAAATGGCCATAAAAGTACCTCACTCTTTAGATTGTGCCTTGAAACTCTATTTTTTATCACATGATCAAAAAATCCCAGTAACACACATCCCTTCCCCAAACAGTCAGGCCATGGTTTGTTGAAAGCATTGTTTGGCCTAAAATAAAGGTTTTGTTTCTTGTACTCGTTTCTGGTTATCTCTAGCTGTCTATTCTCTTGTCTTTCATTTACATTGTAAACTCATGGAAGAAACAAGTTGTTGCTTGTTGGCTTCTTTTTCTGTCTTTAGTGCCTTGCACGATGAGGTCTTAGACAATGTGGAGGGTTCATTGGCACTTCAACAGCCTATCTCCTAAGCCTTGGTAGTGGCAGATCTACTTGCAAATATACTTCATTTAGTCCTGTGGTTATATGCTTTTCCAGATAATTTTGCCTCCATCACTGAATAACAACTGTTTATCTAACTATGTTTTTAGGAAAAGTATTCTAAACAAAATTCCAATTACACAAATTTAAAACTCTTTCAGGTTGAAATAATTGTCCTGTCTTCTGTACATTTTGAAATGAAGCTAAAATATTTTTTCCAATTAATTTTGAATTAGCAGCTTTTCCCACTTCCTGTTCAGACCATTTTTTTTCCCTATATAGGTGGGGACATTTCCAATATATACGTTACTATATATATATATATATATATATATATATATATATAAATACTAGTTGTGACTATTAGCTGTGCTAAAAAACCCCACTTGTGGCTGAAACTATGGTGGACTCACCTGAATCAAATCTGAATGATCTAATAAACCAAGTCCAGTTTTCACAATGTCTGTAAAGCTCAAGTAGTATCAAAAGTAGTGAAAATTTCCCATTATGTATGGAAGTGGTTTTACTAACTCAAGTTTGTTTAGTCTAAAGTAAAATCACATTCCTAATGTTTATATTACAGTCTGAAAGTCTATTGATTACTCATTATTGATGTTCAGTATAATCTACATCTAGTAATGAAGCTTAAAAATTATTAGTCTTTATTCAGCAAATGTACCTGTTTAAAGTCATTAAGGTCTAGCATTAAGTCAAGTGAAATAAACTAACTTATGTCAGAATGGATATGGATCCTCAAAGGTATCTTTAATGACTTAGACATCAATTTGAATATTAGGTTAGTTACTAGACAAGTATCTGTGTGTTTATAAACAAAAAAAAAGTAGAAGTAATAGCTACAAAAAAGTTAATAGCATTCTTTGAGCTGATAAAATCTAAATTAGTTGATTATGTAAATTATTAGGCTTTTTTTACCATGTTAGGTAAATACATTTTAAGATGTAATTAAATGTTTTTTAAATAGTTACCCAGATGCTACCCAACTTTAGTTCAGCAACATAAAATCCTAGGTGAAAACAAATATTAACTGAAAGCTGAAATCACTTGGTTTCTAAAATGTTGTCTTTTTTTTTTTTTTTTTCTATTTTGCAGCATGGGTAAGCTCTCTTTCTATGGGAATGGTCTTCTTCTGCTCCCCAATAGTCAGCATATTCACAGACCTGTTTGGTTGTCGAAAAGTAGCTGTTATTGGAGCTGCAGTAGGGCTTGTTGGACTCCTTTCAAGTTCTTTTGTAAGGTAAAAAAATTAAATTCATAACTTTCAAAGTATTTTATCAATTTTTTAGTGTTGTAATGTTGATCTAATCCACAGAAGGGTTAAACAGTGGTACTTTATCTTTAGAAAACTTGTTTTATTTGGGTTTGGTTTTGTCTTTCAAATTATGACTTGTGAACTTTCAACTTAAAAGGTATTTTTAAAAATATAATGTTTATAAATAAAAACAAGAGTCCCCATCTAACAGGAACCACTATGTATAAATATATCAACAGTAGGACTAATGCTATAAGATCAACAGCATTGTCCAGGATAAACTTATATATTTGCTTGATGTATATTGTATAACAGGTATATAAACATTATTGTTGTCTTCCCTTCTTGAACCGTCCTCTTAATTGTCTTTTGAAACAGTTTAAGTGGTGATAAAAACATAGTAGGGCCTCCAGGAAGCTGTTGAAATTCTAGTGAGATTGGATGTTTTCTTCTGTTCTTACTGGTCCAGTTGCCAAACATGGGGCTAGAGAAAACCTTGGTATATTGACTTTAAATAAAGCTTATTTCTTTTGGGTTTTTTTCTTCTGGTTTACAATTAATTTGTATGTTTCTTTTCATTTTTTCATTTGCATGTAACTTTTGCAGAGTAAATCTTAAGAAATTCAAGAGTAACTGATATGTTGCATGTACCCTGTAGAAGATGAGGAAACAGGAAATTTACTTAGTTTAGTCACTGTCAGAAATTGGTTAGTGAAGGTAGAGTGTAAAGAGTAGCAGGAAAATAATCCAGTTACCTCTAGTTCTCACATGATTTTTTTCTCCCCACCCTTAGCAGAATAAGTATAGGAACAATCAAGCTACATTCAGAAGAGCTTTCCACTTAGGTGTAAATGTATTTACACAGGCAAAAAGCTTGTGAAAATATATTTTCTGTGCTTGTACTCTGAATCAGATGGATGTGAGCTGCTGTGATCTGAATGGTTAATCCTGGTGCAAATATTTGACTTAATTAATTTTATTAAACAAACAAACCCCCCACTTCTTGATATGTTTTAAGAAGCTTCTTACTAGATGTGAGGTAAAAACTAAAAGATGTCTTGGAAAAATCTTTCTTCCTCCTTGCTTCCTAGTAGTATGTTGAGTGATGAATACTAAACCACCCTTGTCATTAGATAAAGATCATTCTTGGGTTTGTCTGATACCCAGTGGAACAAGGGCACAGAAGAGACATGCAAGAGCAAGTTGTTTTGTAAAGGCTTTACAAATATTTCAGCTTAACTAAACTTTAAAGAGCACTTTGAGAGGTGTATTATTGTAAGAGTACATGCCAGGTTGATGTGCATACTTGGTGTTTCATTATGTTACTCACACTAAAATGATTTATGCCCGTGATGTTATCATTTCATTAAAGGAGTATAGTTCAGATACAGAAGTCAGTGTTCTACAAGTAGAATATGGTAAAGCAGACAACTGTTACTATGATCTACTGCTTTTGCATTGCACTAATTTCTTAATATAAATTTTATGTCTCAGGAAATTAAGATGTAAGTGTTTATAATGCAGGACAGTATTTTAATATGCATGTTGTGCTACAGACTCTTTGAGTGAATTTACATATGGAAGCAAAAGTTCGCTGTCTTCACTCTATGATGTTGCTCCTCTCATTTTGTAACTTCTGGTTTTATATTTCCTGGTTATTTTCCATTAATAAAGGTAATAAGTCCTCCTTATGTTGTTTCTGCTGGCTTATGTTGTGTATCATCAGTTCCAGAAATTGATAGTTTAATATAAAAAGTGACAATATTATGTTACACAAATAATTATTTTTATAATTTAGAGTTCCTGGAGTCAGACCTTGGTTAGTCAAATACTGTTTTCTAAGAAGTTCTTTAATTGCATAGGAAGCTTGTGGAATCTTATTTTTTTACACAGGGGTTCTGGCAGGTTGCATCCTGTGATGAAAAGCACTATGTAAAGCATTCATGCTCCTTAAAAAAAGTTAAAAAGTTAAAAATATTAACTGCTTTCCAGAAGTGCTTCAAATGCAGATGGTAACTGATAAAACAAGGGGTGAGGATTCATTGTAAACACAGCATAAAAAAACTATATAAACTCTCATGTGCCACCTCAGAAAACTCATATAAAAATTGCTTGCACCCTGCCTCCATTTAAATGTTAAAAAATGTTTCTTTCACTAACTAATACTACAGCACTAATTATACTGATTAATAATTGTGATTAATTATACTAATTATACTGATGCTGTTACTTCATACTTTTAACATTTCTTGCACAAGTACTTTTTATTGATATCACATGTTTGTGATCAATTACAATGTCTGCTTTATTTCAGTTGTAGAGTAAATGGTAATAATAGTGAACTTTATGATGAAGGTCCACCTTGCTATAAGATGAAATGTTTAATTCCCTATTAACAATTTTTTTAGTTCTTTCTTAGCATATTCAATATATGTATCAATTTAAAATATTTATTCCAAAGGAGACTATTTGTCTAAAAAAATAATACCTAAAGAGTCTATAATTTATTAACATATTACATTACAAAATTTTGTCAGTATTTAAATATTTTATTTTTCAGTATTAATGATGTTTGCCATGTTTGTTACCTTATTTTCATAACAAAATGTTTACTTGATTTCTCTGTGTTCATGAGGAGAGCTCAGTATTACATTTGAACTCCTAGCACAGTGAAGAAATGTATAAATCAAAACAGTACAATTTTCTTTGGGGAAAAAAAAAAATCCAAAAACCCAGCAATGGTTGAACTTACATTTGGCTTATTTGCCCTGACAATGATTTTTAAAACTTTTTTTAGCCACACTATTTGATGTAATTATAATTGAATGTAATTTTTCTTTTTTTTTACCTGTGAATTCTGTGAAATTTTTCAGTGGAAGGAGATCAATAGAATACTTGCTGAATTAATCTGATACTATTCAACTGATGCTATTCAACTATAAGTATACACAAACTCTTATTTACAGTAGTGACTTATGTTGATTGATTGTGAAGCTCTGTTGTTGTCACTTCCAGGTGAATGAGCATCCACTGCCTTACCAAACACTAATGATTTGTTCTTTTCCTTTGGTACAGCACCATTGAACCTCTGTATTTCACCTACGGGATCCTGTTTGCCTGTGGCTGCTCGTTTGCCTACCAGCCGTCCCTGGTCATTCTCGGGCACTACTTCAAGAAGCGCCTTGGACTCGTGAATGGCATTGTCACTGCGGGCAGCAGCTTGTTCACTGTGTCACTGCCCTTCCTCCTGAGGGTCCTCATCGACTCTGTCGACCTGTTCAACACCTTGAGGGTCCTCTGCATCCTTATGTTTGTTCTGTTCCTGGCTGGATTTACATACAAACCTCTTGTTCCCAACACCAAAGACAAGGAGGGAGGAAAGAAGGGAAAATTCAAATTACCTCCTGCAAAAAAGATTTGCAATTTCTCAGTTTTCAAAGTTCTCAGTTACCGAATCTGGGCTTTAGGGATTCCAGCTGCACTTTTTGGATACTTTGTGCCTTATGTTCACTTGGTAAGTGCACATTTCTTCCTAGGTGTGATGTGTTTGAAACTATACATACTTGTCTTTGTGCTATTGATTAAGAAGCAATGGGTGATGGGAAGCCAGATTTAAACTGCAAGTTGTGCTGGGGAGAAACACAAAATTAATTTGGATGTTGTCTTATTAAAAGAGTTCTTTAATCAGAAATACTAGTTAAGCCAGTTCAAATCTTTGTTCTTTGGTCTCAATGCAAGGTTTAAAATACTTTAACAATGAAAAGAGACATTTGAAAAATATTCTATACTATTCCTAAGAGAATTCTTTATTTTGGTACTCAGATGCATACATTGCAAATGACACTTGTGTGTTTTAGATGCAGTGTGAAAGAAGTAAATGACAGGAAACATGTTAGAAGTGTAAATTTTGTTCATATGTATTGAGATTTGTTAAAGTATCAATTTTTAGGATCTATTGTATTGACCATTTTTCAGGTTTATTAAAAGCAAAATATGTGGATTTTTCTGTCTCTCAAAATTCAGCCTTGTAGTTTACTAGTTTAGCATTCATGTAACTGCTCCTCTTACCCTGTCCCTCCCAGCTGCCAGGTGAGCTGTCTTTTATTGCTGTCTACAGCAGCTGATGGAGCTTTGTCTTCTGGTGATGGGGAAGATGTGTATTAGCCATTTGCTGTACATGTGCTAGAGTTGTTTCCCTAGCAGGTGTTTTTTTTTTTTTTTTTTTTTTTTTCCCTGTAGTATACTCCTAAACTAAGAAATTCAGGAGCAACTGGGAGATGCATGCATTTGTATCAGGCTGGCTGACACACATTGCACTGTTTAAATGGTGAATTATTCTTGGACAGCTTGCTGGTGGTGTTCTCTTAACTGAAGGGGTGTAAACCAAAAGGCTTAGAAGGGAAAGGTGGGGAAAAGCTCGGAGTCTCCAATGATGCTGCTTTGAGACCATTACACATCCTCATATTAAGAATATTTGATAGAGCATGAGCTAGTAGAACTCAGTATGAAAACAGAAGGGTCATTTTAATATTCATTATTCACCCATGATAGAACAGTGAAATGAATGGTAATAAATATATTCTGTAAAAAATTCTTCAGTGGTAGACAGACAGAGGCTTTGTATGCCTCCTTTGAGAGGGGAAGCTTCAGCTCTTAGTAAAACTTAGACTGAATAGTTCTTGTCAAAATCCCTCCCTGAAACCCACAAGTTTTCATTTTAATTTACTTGTATCTAAATACTCGATTATATTTAAAGTCCCTGTGGATCTGAATAAATCAATGTTTATGAAGGCACAGCATGGATTGTGCCCTTCAACACAGATACTTCAGCTCAAGTAGATAGCTCTGGATGTTTTTTATCCTAGTTTTGTCTGCTTTTGATAAAAAAGCCACACTTTGTGTACTTCCAGAAGTACATAGAAGTATGTACTTACAAATAAGTCAAAGGCTATAAGAAAAAATAAGGTTTTTCACTGGTAGATCTATCAAACCAGAGACTACTTTCCTCAGCTTTTGAAAATGAAAGTTACTATTATTTCATTGTTTATTGTATTTTTAAAACTGTAGTAACTGGAAAAGGGATGTGATCTTTAGATAAGTGACAGCTTTTATGTTGAAATTCTTGAATTTTTCCCAGTGTTAGGGGTGGCTGACACCAGCCACACTGCTAGAAAGGGATGCTGGTTACAAGTGCCCTAAGAAAAAAATACTAATACAGTGAATGTCATGGCCTCTGACCTGGTACCTGTACTCACCAAGTCCCATTTTTCCCACCTGGAAAGACAGCTTCTGCCAGAATGGCTGTGTTTGACCATGTCATGAAGCACAGGTGGCACTGACCCTGCAGTTTTGGGGTCCTTGTGTGTCACCGCTTGGCCCATGGTGGCTGGGGGCTGCTGGCTGGGTGTGCTGGAGTCACTGTCTGGAGTCCCTGTCTGCCAGCCTGGCACTGCTCAGGAGCTCCTGAGGACCCAGCCAGGATCTCTCTGTGCTTTTGTGCCATCCCCAGTCTCTGTTCATGCCTCTTGCATTTTCTGAAGCCTGTTGGAAAGGAGAATACATGCTGTGACCCCTGTAGTAAAAAAGAAGTAAAAACTTTTTTGGGCTTTGAAGTAACAGAATTAGCCAAGTCTTTGCAATTGAACTCTTTGCACTTTTGCAGTTGAACTTTTTTGCAGTATTTGCTATTTGGAGTAAAAGTTGTTAAAACTGAAGAAACAACCTGCTCATTAACTAGGCTCTAATTTAAAATTAAATGCAATAACAAATTGATTATATGGCATGCTAGATAGGAGCTGGTAACTCTTGCCAGCTCCTTGACATGAATCCTGACTGGTAGGTATTAGGCATCAGATTCCTTTTGGCTCTTGCAGGGGAGAACCAAAAGGGAGAGCTTTTCTTATCCCCATTTAATTGGTGTCAAATTCCATTAATAGGTGTTCCATTACATGTATCTTGGGAATCGGGTCGAGATGAAGACTATAAATAAGTTTTGACTTAAGTTTATTATATATACTTTCAGCATTAATTGAGATTGTTGAAGAACAAACTGATAAGTCATAAGATTACTAAATCAAATGGTTGTTATTCCTCTCAATTTTAAAATCAGTCCAAACTAGTGACTGAGATTTTTTTTTTTTTTTTTGGTGCCTCTCTAAAATAGGCAGACAGACAAGTAAAATCCTTGCTTAGTCTATTTTGGTTTAAATTGTGAATTCATAACAGCAATCTGTAGAATCAGTGGAAAACGCTCTTTCCAAGTGTTTTTACTAAGGACTGTCTCACAAGGAAATTAAGTATATTTGAAAGAAGGTATATCTAGTCTTTGTGCCACTTGTCCTGTGCTTGTTTCGATAATAAATAGAGAACCTCTTTTTTTAGCAGTCTGATGTTAAGGGCTTGGTGTTGTTCTCTTACCCTTAAAAAATATTTACTCAATCAGGATCATGCATTCTTAATTCTGAGGAGCTTGTTAGGTCATTTCTGTTAAAATTTGATACAAGACCACATGCTCAGTAGCTTACAAGATGTGGTTGCCTTTTGTGCTTTATTTAGCAGAGTGAAAAGAAATACTGCTTAAAGTGGATGTTGTCACTGCCTAGTCTTCTCTAAGCAGTGACTGAAGTCATTACCAGGTTTCAGTCTGAATTTAGGAAAATATTAATTATGACACTTACAAAAAGGGGCCCAGTATTGTGTTTGCAATATTGATATAGCAATATTCAGTTATGAGGAATACTGCTAGGACTGGTAATATCATCTTAATACTTTCAGTGCAATGGTTCAGTCCTGTAGAAATTTGTCTTTGGGTGTTTGCAAGTATGGTTTGATTTAGCAGTTACTTTTATTAAATGCCTCTTGCTAATGATGGGTCCTGCCTTATTTATAGTATTTGACACCTTGCAGGATGAAAAACTGAATTTAACAACCAAGTAGTTGAAAAAAAAAAAGTACACATATTTATTATGTGTTCTCCTTTTAAAAAAAGCAACTGGATAGTAGATAATGCAATAAAAATGTGTCTTGATAGAGTTTATCTTTCTAAGTTTAAGTATTTGTTATGAAGAAAATGCTCCTAAAGAATGACTAGATATGTTTGAAAATTAGGCTTGCGGTTTAAATGTGCTGCAGGCTTGTATACAAAGCTACCCATTAATTGATCTGTGAAAATGTGACAGTTCCCATGATACTGCCTGTCCTCTTAAAACTTCAGAGTAGCTCAGGAAAAAGATTTCAGTATTTTTCACCTTGCTTTGCTGCCTGTTTCTTAATTTACTGTGTAGATCTAGCTTTTCTTTTTGATGCTTATCCATGCTCATGTTCCACAATGGGTACACACTTGCATATGTAGAGATTTTTGGTTAGCAGTAGCTATGTGGAGTGTATATGTTCTGTTTGCTTCATGTTTAAGAGATGAAAAAATGGCTTGTGTCCGACCATGTTTTCCAACAACTGTCTTAGGAGAATCTGTCTTGGTAGGCAAATAAGTACTGGATTTAATGTCCTCCATAGATAGATGCTGAAGATTCAATGCCTCATTGCTTCTCTGAAATCTGCATGTGCCAGGAATAGGTTCATCTAGATCTCCAGAGAACAGGGAAGTGAGAGTGCAGACCTAATGCTTAGGGGAAAAAATAGATAGATACTTCTGCTGAGAAACAAAGCATCACCTTGGACTCTGCTCCAAGATTCTTGGAAAAGAAAATTCATTCTCAGAATGAAAAGTAAAGATGCTTCCAAGCAATTTTATTCACAGGAGAATCATGAAGCTGGTTATAGTTGCTGTAGAGTACATGTTAGTCAAAAGAACTTTTTCATGCATATAAACAAACTCATTTTCTTGGCTGCATCACAAAATCAGACAACTTGGATAAATATCAGTCTGTCCTCTGGGTGGCTGTGTCTGGCTCCAGATCTTGTGTTTGTCACTTTGAAGTTACCGAGTCTAGTGCTATGCCCACAGTGTCTGTCCTTGGACAAAAAGACAGTGCTCTCTGCTGGTCTATGTTTCCTATCTTTTGCTGGAACATACATTTTGTTCCTGCTCTTTAGATAAGAAAAGTAGTCTTTTTCACTTTAGAAACATAATTAACAGGAGGACTTGCTGATATGGATTAGAGCTGATGCAGACTTTTTTGCTAGATTTGATTCCTCCCCCCACCTTCTGATCTGTAGTGTAAGTTCTGTGTCTGTTGTGTGATTTAACTGTTCTACAGCTACTTTATCATCTTGGAGTACCTTTTTAAATCAAGCCTTGAGGATGACTTGGCCTTCAGCTCTGTTCTTTATGAGCCACCTATTTGGCTAAATGGCTGCCCATTTCTCATTCTCTATCAGTGATGTGCCTTGTTTTTGTTAATAAGAGATCAGATTCTGCTGTGCAAATTCAGTGTGTTTTGAACCTTTGCTCCCTAAAATATGTGCCAATAAAAACTGTTGTCTTGTGCAATCAGCTTGGAGAAATGAAGAGCCAAGTTCTTGTGAGATCCTCTGTAGTTACAGCTTTCATAGGAACTTGTCTGAAAATCTTGCTGTGTAATTTGAAAGCTGTATTTACTTCCACATACTCTGGAAGTTTCTAAAACTTATTCAGGAAAACACATTCTATCTACTTTTCCTGTTAAGAAAAATTGACATTTTCCACTTGTAAACTGCTCCCTCCCCAGGCAAAACCTTTGGGTCTTTAGGAAGAATTATACTGGAAAAATATAAAGGAGGTATAGAAACCACCTAAGACTCTTCAGGCAGATCTGAGCTACTGTACTGGGATAAGCTATGATAGTCAGAATGAATCTCACTGCAGTGTTTGATGTCCTGCCCAGCAAGACCCTAATCATCATCCATAACGCTTACAAATATTTCTGTAACTCTTCAAGCCTCCCCTGAGGGGGAAACACACTGATGTTGTGTTCCCTAAATGTTGTTAGATATGACATCTCTAAATTACGTCTCCTCATTTGAGAAATGAGTGTTTTTGCTTCTGCCCTTGTCCACATACAGTGGCAGTGGCTCTGTGTTCTCTGCAGTGGGAGGCTTGCCCAAGGAGCCATAGTAGAAAGGATTTACCTTACAGTATGTGAAGCTGTTCAAGTTTTTCATTGTGTGCAAAGTCCTAATCCTACACCTCTCTCCTCCCTTTAATTCTTATGGCCCTGGATTCCACTGTGGAGACAAAGCGAAGGACAGAGATAAATGTTTTCCTCTATGTCTGAGGGCAGAGCATGGCAAAGAGTCTGGTGTGTACTCTAAGGACCCTAGTAACCAAAAATCTCTAAACTTTAATGTACAAACTCTGCATATCCACAGTAAAGTGCATACACATAACACATCTTGTAAGGCAATAACACATCAATTCTTGTAAGGTAAGTGCTGTCTGTTTTGTGAACCACCTGTATTATGTCATAAAGTTGCTACTTTTAGAATGTTGTGTAAAATAATGCTGAATATCCAATGTGTGTTTCTGGATTTTTTTTTTTTTTATTATTCAAACTGGAAAAAAAAACCAGCCTCCATCACTCCATTCACTTGCTTTTATGGGCTGCTGTTCAAGAAACCTCTTCATTTCTTCAGATCTCCTACATCAGTCATTTATCTGGTCTACCACGTCTTTTATTTCCCAGAATCTGCTGTTAGTCTTGTAATGGTAGGAGAGTATCTTTTAAATTATGTCCAGTACTAACCATAACTGTGTCAAACAGATTTCTCTATACTGTAGGTATTCTAAAAAAGCTAAAACTAGGTATAGCTGTCAGTTTTAGCACTACTACTTTTCTCATCCACTTAATCTATCGTATTTCTTTCTCCAATGGAAGACTAACAAGACACTGGTTTTGTAAAGGTCTGATGTAATTATTAAGCACATATCTCTGAGACCCAAAATCTTCAGTGGCTCCCTGTGCTTTACTTGCTTTTCTAATCTTTGCATTTATCTCCCTTCAGATCTCAACATCTGCTGCAGTTTGACTGCCCAGGTTAGTGAAATTTTCCCCCTTTATCCCACTTCTGTTTTCCCATTTCTGTCATTATCCTGTTCACCTATTTCTTTTCCAGTATTCCTTAATGTTGACCTAGAAGTATTTATTCTTGGTTAGATCATCCACTTTGGACATTGGGGGTGATGGTGGGAAAAGAAATAAATTATTTCCTACTTGTAATTGCTATTGAAAGCATATTTTAGATATGTTTGTCAAATAAGTACTGAAGACAAATAATATAGGTACAGAAAGAACGGAAACAAACAAGAATAAACCAAAAGTTTTCTGTGGGTGTTTTTAGAAGTAAAATTAAATGGAATTAAAAAAAAAAAAGGTAGCAGGTATGCTCAGGTGCAAGCTATGTGGAGCATAGCATGAAGGATAAGAGCAAAGCAGTCTTCCTCAGGTCTGTGCAATACTGGCAGGTTGAAAGGTCTGAGTTTCATTGTGATTTCCTTTGTATCAGTCTCTAACAGCACGCTACTTCATGTACTCTGGTGTAGTACAAACTATTTGGATAGCAGATGGAGTGAAAAATTCAAAGAGTAAATTGCAAAGTGTTATCTTTTTTTTTTTTTTTTTTTTTTTTTTTTTTTTTTTTTAAAGTTTTAATGCTATTTTAATGGTAAGCTCAAAATCCTGTGTCTTTGGACACTTGAAATATCTTGATTTGAACTGAACTCTTGAAACTCTTCATGTGCCCAGAAGTCTGAGATCACAGCTGGTTTTGCCCTGCTGTCCTCGTACAAAGTAACGAACACTCATTGCCAAATTGCTTCTCTCATATACAGACCACCTTTTGTGTCCAGTTCCTGCTCCAGGAAGAGCTGTATGGAAAACCTCTTTGCTTTTTAATTCCTATTCAGACTTGTGAATATCTCACCATGTGTTTTGAATCTTCTGTCGAGGAGATCTCAGAACCTAGCTCTTTGTATTTGATTGTAGTAATTGTCAAGTTCTGAGCTATTTTCCAGATTCTTTTCTGATGATTGAATGAAATTTTTCATTACTACTGAGCAGCATATTTCCTGGAAAAGGGAAAAGTGGTTTTGGATTGCTCTAGGAGGGGGGAAAAAAAAGGGAACATAAATGTCTGTATCCTGAGTAAGGACTATCTCTGTGTAAGGAGGAGAGACTATCATTGTCATCTTTTCCTTAAGATTTAAATGAAAATTTGCCTGCTTGATTCAATTTCTCAAGGCCCTGATCCAGTCGATAGTGTATTTAGGACTGTCTTGAAGAACTGAGAAAATTAAGAGCTTCTATTCCCCAGTAGAATGAGTCAGGTGCTTCACCCAGGTTTGTGAAAGCTGAGGGGGTTATGACCATGTCCACAAGTAGATCTCTAATACTGAAGTGCTCTGGATGCCCTGGGAATTCTGGGATGGTTGACCAGAGGTTTGAGAATCTGTTTAGATTTTACTTGCCTAGGTCCTATGGTTTAAGGAGTCTAGTTTTGAGAGATGTGATATGAGTAGTACAGATGCTGTTGCTGAGCAAGGATGTCAGTCTCTATTAGGACACAACAATAGCATTGTACAGGATATTCTAATCCATTGTTTTGATATTCCATAATTTCTTAATGGTAACAAATCATATAATGTGCTTGGTTTTAATTACATAAGTTGTAAACTGGTCATTTTATTACATTAGTAAATGCCACAAGGATTTATGTAATGGGGAGGGTTCTCACGAACAGGACTGCTGGGGTATGGGGTATGGTCCTTGTGCTTTTATTATCAGCCTCATTAGGTGGTTGAGACAATAGGAAGATGAGATAAGAGGAATTAGAGTTGTTTGTTTTCCTTTTTCCCCCACAAATCTTTGTTGGTCCTTAGTTTGTGATGTTGCCTGTTGGATGTTTTTAAATAGTTCTGCCGTTATTCTGGAAATTCAAATGATTGTGATTGACATCTAACTCTCTAGGATGTTCTGATAGTAGCTGATTTTGGACATAGTTGAGTTTTGAGAGTAAAGTAGGCTCTGGAAACACTCCTTTAGGCTGTAAGAAACAGGTAGAACTGAGACTGTAAAATATGGATTGTAGTCACAAATAGGAATAATTTAAAAATGGTTTTATCCAATAATTTGATTATCATCCCTTGTGTACATAATACTTCATTTCCTGTGGATCCCTGACTTTATTCTGCATCCTTGTGCTTAGTCACTGTGAGCTTCTAAAGATGCGTGTGTGCCTTATCTGTCTTGCTGCTGCTGCCCAAGCCACACCAAGCCACTTGTTTTCTTCACATGCTCTTTAGGATAACAGCTCTGAGATTAAAGAAAAAAAAAATTATTCAGGGCATATGGCTTCAGGGCTAGCTATTTATTGAAAAAAAAAAAACAAACCCTCAAAATTATTTTAATTGTGTAATTGTCAGCCTTGAGTATTTTTGAATTTTTAATGCTTAGGGTTTTTATGTTACATAGGCTTAACAGTTAACCTGTTAACTGTTGTGTTTAGTTTTACTTAAGAAATTCAGATTATGCTTGTTCTGAATCTTCATGATATATGAATTATTGTGTTTAATCTGCTTTACTCAGTGGAATAAGAGAAAAGTTTGCTGTTAGTATGTAATAAATCACCTTGTTTATTTAATTTTTTCCTTGTTTTTTACATAATTTAAATTGATGAGAGAGAAAAAGAAGTATTACCACTGTTGGGGCAAGTGTGTAAGCAGGAATTTCTTGAAGATGTGTTTATGCATATGTTCTGGTTTGAAAGCAAAACCAGTGAGAGACCCCCAGTCAGAAATACAATTTATTGGGAAAAGGGAAAAGGAACAAAACACATACAATGATACAAAAGGAAAAGCACTGACAAAGTCAGAATACAACCTGACACTCCTTTGGCCAGCGTGCTGGTAGCAATCCAAATTGGAGTGGCTGCAGTCCTCCTGGAGTGGCAGATGTGGTTCTGTTGGAGCAGGGGTCCTGTAGAAAAGGTGTAGTCGGTACAGTGGAAAACCCCAGCTGTGTCCTCTTGGGGACCTGTGGGAAGGCTGGCTGTTCTGTCTCAAATCCCAGAATATATCTAGGTGGGAATGCTTAGCTCCTCCCCCCTGGTGGAGCATCTCACAATGGGCTGATGTCATTCTGAGTCATGGGTGGGTCCTTGATCACCTGTTAAACAGAAAGGGCTCCTGGAGGGAGTTATCTCTGAGCCATGTGGCAAGACATTGATGGGCCCATTAACAGGAGATAAGGAAAACTGCCTGGAAGACAACTGCTACACAGATGGTAATAGAAAACATCCTGATTTTCAATCTTGGACAGCATATTTGTCATGTGAAGACAATTAGCTAAAGTAATATTTCTCAGAAATTCTCAGGATATTGACACTCCCTTAAAAATTGATCCAGGTTAGGTATTTGTAATGTTATTTCTGTCTCTTAACATGAAGATCATCTTTTCTGTAGAAGTGCAGGAGTTGCTGGCTTGTTCTGCTGTTTTTTTGCTCATGAGTGAAAGTTTATCTGGTGGGGTCTGGACTAGAAATGTATTTGCCTTAAATGATCTTCCTGGTGCACAGTATCTTATAAAGCTCACTGGCAACCAAGTTTCTTTTTCGGTTTCTCACCCTCCTTACCTGCTACTTTTGTGGTGAGTCTATATGTTGGAGAATAAACAGTGACTTATCCAGAGTTACTTTATGCTCTGCTTCTTAGCACTTTCTGAAACTTCCAATCATCCAGGCCGGCTCACTGCAAAGAAAGAGATCACCAGTCCTGGCTACAGTGTTGATCCAGCTGATGGGATGGCCAGGGTGCTACCTGGCCTTCATGCAGCAACTTCTCTCTGGCGTGGAGATAACTAAATTGCATAGAAAGTCATGCACAGTCTGTTCTTATAGACCTTCCTGGAAATGGGTTGTCGGGTTTTAGGGCTTTTGGTGCTGATTCCACCCTACAATCCATACTGGTTTCTTGACCTCATTCCTGCGCTTGCACCATTCTGTTACACTTATCTCCAAGAGCCAGAACAAGGACGTTTGTCCTGGAAAAGTGCTGCCCTACCTTTGTATGGCCCCCTTCTCCAGCCACACACTGTTCTTTTTCACAGTATATTATTGCCAACAATCCTTGGCTGTTATTGCCAACAATCCTTGGTTGGCTCCACAGCTATCTGGCTATCAGTGTTTGAGACATGCACATGAGCCACCTTATCTTCTAGGCTTCTACACCCCCTCAGCTCTTTCAGAAAACTTAATTTGGAGCAGTTAACAGTATTTCTAGTATACAAATGGTGCCAGCAGTACTCCCTAAGCATTTCCTTTTATCCTTATGCTTGTTTTCAGTGAATATGTCGGGCAGCAGGACTTGCATCAGTAATTGAGGAAAATGGTGGTTTTAATGTGCTCAGAGTTTTCTAGGTTATGTGCTGCCGTTGGCCATCTCTTTTGGTCAGAGAGACTATTGCATTTAGCCTACTAAAGCTTTGCTTGATTGGTAATCCCCAAAATGGAATATACATGGGAAGAATGTGGTTGACAGAATTATTTCTTACTAGTTCATAACCATTTCTTTCAATTTCAGGTTCTTGGTGTTTGGAAAAAAAGGAGCTACAGCTTTGCTCAGATTGTCTTTGATTCATTGTGTGAATGTAGCTGAAATGCATGTGCAGTGAAGGGGCGGGCTTAGAAAAAACTGGATCTTGGCTGTTTGGAGAGAGGTCAACCAGAACTGTGTATCAGAAAGCATTCTAGCTACTACCAAGTGGCTGATATGTCTTCTAGTCTCATTCTAACAGTAATGAGAATTTGGACAACAAGATCTGTGTGTGTCACCCTGATAGTAGAGAGGTATAAAGGAGAGTGCTGTTGCCAGGGATGCATTCAGTTCTGGTCTTCACTGGCTATATATCTTTAGTTGGAAAACTGGATTGTACAAGGATGAATTATATTTTTTAAATAATGAAGAAACTGTGCTACTCTGGACTATAATTTTGCCTGAGCTAACCAGGTCTTTTCTACATTTGGAAAAATCAGACCTGCAATTCAGCATGCACACAGCCCTGAGTGAAGAAGCTGCTACATTACTGAGAAAATGCACAACACACATTGAAATGCTTTGGCCTTTGTGTGGCTGGGTCCCTGTTTGGCTGCTGCAGACAATGCCTGAAGAGTCATATAATTCTGTATAGTTCTGCAATGAGGAGAGCATTAATACCTTGAGAATATTCACAAGTCATTGCTCATTGTGGGATTTTTGAGTAGATCTAATAGTAAAAAGTGGGAAAACAGTGGAAATCTGAATCTTGCTTGAGCTACTTCATGAAAATATTTAAGCTAGAGTTACACTTACAGTGCTGAATTAGTCCTGAATCACTGTATTTTCGGACAGTTAATACTGCTGCTGCTTACTTAGTGTCTGTGTCACTGAAGATTGAATATGCTGTTTAGGATCTGAGCATCAGCTCTGAGAGATCAGGCCAGGTGACTCAGGGCTTTGTGCTCTTGGTCCTGAAAAACCTCCAAGGAAGGAGACTGAACAAGTTCTCTGCACAGCCTATGCCTCTGCCTTCCTGAGGAAAAAAATTCTCCTTGTAACAGGTTGGAAGCTTTCTCTAAGATTATCATGTGCTTAAGAGTAGGGGAAGCAAAAAAAAAAACACCAAAACCAACCAATCAAAACCAACAACAAAACAAAGAAACAAAAACCCCACAAAAAACAACAACAACAAAAAAAAAAAAAAACAAAAAAAAAACCAAAACAAAACAAAAAAAAAACCAAAAAAAAAACCACCAACAACTAATTTAGGTGTTTTAAAATTGGGATGAGTAGTGGTTATTTTCTTGCTTAAGGAGTTAATTGTATCAGTATTTTCCCTTCTTGATCAAAGAGTGGCAGCATTTCAACCCTGCGCTGCTTTGAGAAATCCAGTTACTCAGTTGCAGGTGCAGGGTTAATAGTTATCTAGATACAGAGCTTTATCTTGACTCTTGAAAAGCCTCCAGGGAGTGGATGGATCAGGCCTGCTAATTAAACAATCTGGAGGCTGGAGAAGCCTGGAACAGGTGACAAAAATTGCAAAGAACACATTGGCTTCTCTCGCCAGCTGGGCCAGCAGGTGCTGACAAGCACATAAAGGTAGGAGTGGGAATACTGTCAGCTTTTCCTTTTCTCACCTTTGGCAGAAAGGGAATAAGTAGAACAGCTTATCTTTTATGTTTAAATGTCATTTCAGATGAAAAATTTCATCAGATTCTGTTCCTAAATGTGTCTTACAAAGCAAAGGAAAAAACAAAGCAAGCATCTAACTTCTTTAAGTTAGAAGTTTTCCTTTAAAACTAGAATAAACCTCTTTGGTTTTTTTCTTTCTTACAAAATTGGTTAATTAATTGGACAAATTAATGTTAGATTTAATAGGCTTTCTGTGACATATAAAAAAAAAACCCAACAGATTTTATGCTTAAGAAAATTGCTTTTACTCAGCTAGTCCTATTTTCCTCTTGGAAAATAAGTTTCTTCTTCTTAAAATCAGTTTCTTCTCTTTGGTCTTTTACATCTCTGAACTTTCACTTATTTTTACTTGTTTACTTTTCTTGTTCAAAACTACTTATGAACATGGAGACTGCAGGACTGTGCAAATGATTTCTACATCTTCTAGTGCCCATTTTGGCATATTTGGTATTACCAAGCACGTTCCAAAAAGCAATAGTGTAAAAAATCTCTTGTGGGTAATTTTCTGGTCTTTGGGGATGATTAAAAATAAAAACAAAACCAAAACCCAAAAAAATCATTGCAAAAACCACAAACAAAAAACGCTGTTCAAGTAGAGAGACTATAAAAAAATCCAAATCCATCAAGCCAGCCTGGTGATATCTAGATCTATATATCTAGATCTATAAATCTATATCTATCTTTTTTTTTTTTTTTTAACCATGACTTGAAAAGTTGGGATTACTGACACTGATAGTTCACCCTGTTGTGGTCGATGGTCAATTCCTTTAGTTCTTCAGGCTGAAGTGGCTGATAAATCATTCTTCCAGTCTGCCCTGTTCATTGCTGCTGAAGCTGCTCCCTCTCGTGGGAGTGTTTGCTGTTGTGTTTGGCACTGCAGCTGGCTTCTGCCTGCTTCCTCCTTGCCCTTGGACACCATGGATGTTGGGATGAGACCTTCGGAAGGGCCCCTCCTACTTGCACTGTCTTGGCTCCAGCTCTCTCTGCTTCTTGCTCCTGCCCTGAGCTATGTTGCCGGCTTGGTAGCCCGTGTGGCTTCTGTGTTACTTTGAATCTATCATTAGTAAACTCAGAGTGGGTGGAAAGAATGTTTCTAAGTTATCTTTTTTTTTCTTCTTAATTAGACAGAGCTTTCTTGTTTTCCTGATTAAAGTTCATTAGTTGTGGATAAAGCAGCAACACATTTCAGATTGTTTTTATTGTGTTGCACTAAATACTGCATTTTAAAATCTGTAAAAGCAGAGTAAATCACGTGACCATTTGTAACTGAGTTTAAGTGATTGACAGATTACTTCTACTTGACTCAGGTTTTCCAAGGTCTATCTTTTTAATTCTAAAGCAAATTTATTTTCTCTTTTTAAACAGATGAATCATGTAAAAGAGAGATTTGGTGACAGCGTGCCAGAAGAAGTGCTTCTGCTGTGTCTGGGCATTACTTCAGGAGTTGGCAGATTGGTCTTTGGCAGAGTGGCAGATTATATTCCTGGTGCAAAAAAAATATATCTACAGGTATGTGTTTATTGTTTATTTATTCCTTCTGAACTGTGGATTCCAAAGGATTTGGTTTCGGGTACTATTAATAAGTAAGCAGAATTAACTGATTGGAGATTCAAATTTGAGAAGTTTCAAAACTCTAGGAAACTCGGTGTATGACTTTTGATACTAGGAACCTTTGGTGCAAAGCTTATGAATCTTTCATTTTTGTTTTTCATGCTAAGGAAATATCTATTTCCTGCTGGCTGTTTTCAGCTGGGAATGAAAGAAATTACTGTTCATTAGCATGTGAGTGAGAGCCTTCGGGGATTCTGTAGATTCTGCTTTCTCTGTTTTATCCCTGATTATGATTTTATAATGGCTTTCCCCAGATAGGGGAAAAAATTAAGCCGTGTTTCTCTAGTGAGGATTTTGGTTCTCTTGATCTTTGACAGGCACTAATTTGGTGTCAAATATGTTCTGTGCATAGTACACAGGGGTATGGCCATGGTGATAGAAGAGGTGCTTAGTTGAGGAGATTTTGCAGGAGGAGTCCAGGCATCCAGAAATGCTGAAGCTTGGAGAGGAAGGAGGATATACACTTCTTTCCCTCCACACTTTTTTTTTTTTTTTTTTTTTTTTTTGAGAAACTAGCAGTGTTAGTGTGGGATTTTGGAAAAGCTTTAATTCACTTTCATATTGGCAGCTTCGAGGAGTTCTTCATTAGGTCTCTTAAAATGAATAGCAAGGGAGGCATCTAGTGGGGATTGTCTGCACTGCATTATGGAAATCAAAAATTCTTAGGAAAGAATTGCTGTTCTGCTGGAGTATTTGTTGTCATGGATACATTTAGACTCCTTGATGTTTTATTGCAGTTAGATGGAACATTGGTTTCCTGTGCTTACATATGGATGGTGCACAGGCAAAACTGTTACTGCTTTTATTTTCTTTTTAATTCTGCTTCATTTTGCTGAAAGACAGTTTTATTCCTTTAAGTTGAAACAAATATAATCTATGATTATATTACAAAATCTTTGTAAGTATGCATGACTATAGCAGTATATCAGGATTCTTTTTTTTAATGGAAAAATTAAATGTTTTCACTTCTGTTGAATATAAGCACCCTGAAATAACCACTCATAATATTGGTATTTTTACTTACAACAGTGAGGAGTCTAATTACAATATTCCAACTATCTTAAACTTTTAATACTTCTGTGACTTATTTCTCAAAAAATATTAGTGCATGAGAAATGACCATACACAATCACTGTAGGTTAGTGGATTATAATTACATTTTCAAAGCTTGCAAAATGGGTGGTGGAATTTCTTTGCCTGTCATGAGTTATGTTTGTTTTATTTTAGTATGTAACTTCTGAAGGTGGTAATCCATGGACTGATTATTTTAAAGTAAATACAGGCAGACAATCTAATTCACTGCAAATGCAAGGAGGTTCATCTGGTCCCTTACAATTTGCGAATTTGATGCAATACATTTTTATATTTTTTTCCTTGTTCATATTTAGGTGGCCTCATTCTTTTTTATTGGGCTGATGTCTATGATGATTCCACTGTGCAATGTCTTTGGAGCTCTCGTTGCTGTCTGTCTCTTCATGGGCCTGTTTGATGGGTGCTTCATTTGCATTATGGCTCCTATTGCCTTCGAGCTCGTTGGGGCTCAGGATGTCTCCCAGGCCATCGGATTTCTGCTTGGACTCATGTCAGTGCCTATGACAGTTGGTCCACCCATTGCAGGTGAGTGTGGGCAGGTTTGTAGCTGTAAATGTGATTCTGTGTTTGCATACCTTTTTGGCTGTGTTTCCCATTCCTGCACCACGTGCAGAGCTTTGATATTGGAGATTTTCTCTGTGCATGCTTGAGAAAATAAAGGAAATTTACCTGCTGCTCATGGGTTATTAATTTACTGCACTCTTCAAAGTATGCTCAGTCTTCTTCATTGTTATACAGGTGTAAAACATTCCTCAAAAGATAGATAGGTTTCCAGTTGGATTTAGGACCTGACATTTTCCAGTTTGTACATGTGACAGCCTATTGGTTGCTTGTATTACAGAGGGCCTCCAAATTAAAACCTGAAAATTAACTCAATTCCAAGATTTGCTCATGTTAAAACCATTGTGAGGATAAAGGCTCCAGTCACTTTAATTGGTCTTCATAAGTAAAAATGCTGGCTTTATTCATCCTTTGGTGGGAGACTGACAAGGTACAGGTTTTGAAGAAAACTTGGAAGTTCTTGGGAGGTAGAAATAGCTAAAGCTGTAATCCTCACCACTGATGATTTTCAGTGGTAGTTCACCCTGAGGTTTGGTGAGTGAAGGGTACTTCATAAGATGTAATTGAACTATGTAGCATTATAAAAGACAAAATGTTAATGCTAGAACAGCACAGACTTGGTGCTTCCTACTATCACAGCTATTAATATTTAAATAGAATTTGACTAATGGGAGGAATTTGGAGAGAGCAATTAGACTGAATTATTGGGAAACACGCTTCTTAATAAGAGGCCATGAGGAATGCAATATATGGAATATATCTAGAATTAGAAAAATGGGCATATTGATCAAAGGTAGCTGTTATCAAAAGGAAGGAGCATTTCTCTAAGTCATGGCAAGATACAGGTGCTGGAGAAGCTCAAATGAGCAACTTTCAAGTAGGAAAGATGGTGCATGTTTTTAGTAGATGTTAACGAAGCAATTTTTAATTGGTTGAGGGGTGACATACTGAGCTCTTCATTACTGCTCCAAGTCAACTCTGGAATACCTTTCTACCTCCATCTACACCTCTGTTTGGCCATCAGGTTGTCAGGTTCTAGTGGTTATAATCTGTGCCAGCTCTTGGGTTTCTGAACCTGAAGCCACGACCTATTTTCTGTAGATTCCTGAGGCCCCTTTATTTATGAGTGGTCACTTTCTGCCTTCCCAGGTTTGCTGCGGGATAAGCTTGGCACCTACGATGTGGCATTTTACCTGGCTGGAGTCCCTCCCCTCATTGGAGGAGCTATTTTGTGTTTCATCCCCTGGGTCCACGAACGGCAGAAGTTGAAAGAGAGAGCAAAACCTGTTGATGGAGAAACTACTGAGAAAATGCTGGAAAATGAAAGCACTTTGGTGTCAGACACGACAGAAAAGCCAGTCAAAGAACTGGATTCTGGCTTTTGATGCTTTTTTCTTTTCCCTATACCATCCTGACCTCCTCCTACTGAAACAGGATTTCTACTTTTTGGCTGAAGATACTATACAATACTGAAGTCTTGAACTATTGCTCAAATTGCAAAACTGCTACAAGAACCTTTTATACCATTGAACTTTTTGGACAAGTCTTTGAATTTGATTTCAAGCCACATTTTCAAGGTATTCGAAGTTTTGTAGCTTTAGTGTGTATGTGCGTAGTGATTCTGTGTGTGAAGAGAATATTTTTCTAATCCATCAGAACTGATTTCTGGAAATGTGAAAGCTGTTTTTCCTTCACTGACCCAGGATTCCTCAATGATGTCTATGATCCATCCTCTGCAGACACGCCCCTGGCTGTTTATACTGGATGATGTAGTAGTAGCTCTTATGACTGATCTGTTTTTTTGAAGTTTATCATACTGTTTACAGTCTTCTGTAATTCTCTATCATGAAATATGCATCTTTTTGCTGAAATTGTTTCATTAGAAAGCTAAATTATTATACAACTGTTGAAACACTCACTTGTGTTTGCATTCACCTTTCACAGTAGCCCAAAGAACATTAAGGATGGCATTTTTTATGGGCTCAGGTTTTGATTATGTTCAAACCAAGCTCCAAGTGCAAGCACGTTCAGAAGTTAAGCTGCTGAGTAATAGATTTTTATTATTATTATTATTATTTGGTGAAGGCAATACCCTTAATATGTATGTTCATAAATCTTTTTTCAGCCAAACCTCAGAGTAGTAGGTAGTTTTGAAACTGTAGTGACTAATTCTTTGGAGCAATATTATGAATTAGACTAAATTTCAAATTATTTGTTATATTTGTTAGGATTTCTTTTTTTTGTTCGTAAAACCAAGACAGCTTTAAAGGATACTTTCTAAGTGCAATACCAAGTTGTTTTTAATGTGGAAATATACATGAGCTATTAAAACAGCATTCAGCAATTAAAGATTTTTGCACTACGTGAACATGCAGGTTTATTACAGGTCTTTATAGCTGTGCTCAATTGCCTGTAGATTATATGGCTCCATATTTTTTTCAAATATAAAGAAATGTCTTTGCATGTCCTATTTCTTGCTTAACACCCTAAACAAACGGTCCCATTGCTTATGTATTCTTAGGTATTATACACTGCTTGTCAAGCAAGTAACCTCTTTTTCTGAAAAATGTTTAAAAACATAATACTTTGAGATGAAAACACTGCTTTTCAGTTTATCATAAAACACTTCTAAGCACACTGCTTATCTATGGATATGGTTCAGCAATCACTGGAATACTTGATCATTTTTTATTTCAGGTCCATTTAATACCAATAATTTTTGTTGCCTCACTTAAAACTATCATAACAAAGAGTAAACTAAATGTGATCTGGACAAAATGCATATTTAAGTGCTTTTTTAATTAGTAACTGTTCTTTACATAAACCATGGAGGCATACTGTTTGTTTTTTTTTAATTTTTTATAATAGCCTTTATTATCTTTTTTTTCATTCTTCTTTTTCCAGTGTTGTAGTAAATTGCTCAGAAGACCCATATAAAACAGCAATACTATTGCATTTAATGTTTACATCTAGCAACTGACAGAAGTTCTTTAAATATAATAATGCAAAGCATTCTAATTATTGTAGACCAAAGCTCAGGCTTTTTTTATATTGCAGAATCTCAACCCCTACTTTGCATGAGTAAGGTCTAAAAGAATTGAATATTAAAATGTTAGAGAGACACATGGGGAGGGACTTGGAGGTGGGAGGGGAAAAAAGCCAATCTGGAAAACCGAGGTCCCTTCAGGTTCACTGGGACTTGTGCTTTGACACATTTTAAGTACTTCTAAAAATGTCATTTGAAATATGCATAGTAGTGTTAATTAAAATTACTGCCTTCATTACTAAGGTGATGCTGACAGCCAATGCTGCTCTTGTCTGGAGTGTTTCTGCAGAATGTGATATTCAGTATTATTTTCCATTTGGGCAAAGCAGAACGTGGTGTTGGCTAAGTGTGTTAGAAGACTCTCATTTCCTGTTGTTCTGTTATGAACAACTAGTGTTCATCATAGATCTTGCATTTCATGTGTTTTTAGCCCTGAGTTTTATACCAAAAACAAAGCTGCTGCTTTTTTTTTTTTTTTTTTTTTTTTTTGTCACTGGTGCAATTTGAAAGGATTATGACCAGGTATCTTGGTGTAATTATGGCATCTTTCCATCTTGCTGCTCTGCATCTCTAAATTATCTGGGAGAGTATATGAAATAATTGTTGTAAAGATTTATGAATTACATGGAAATGGTATATCAATAGTATGGATTAATTATTGCCATGCTGTTCAAAAAAAAAAAAAATCCAAACTCTCATATTTGCATAAAATTTATAAAAATCCCCAAACCAAGAAACCAAAAAAATGCAAAAATTGTGACCTCTGTGAGGAGGGTGCAATGACTAATTGCTTAGCACTGATTCCTATGGTAGAACCAGCTAGTGAGTGGGATGTGGGATGTGAGGGAAGCAGAATTACGGGGAAGGAAGCTCTGCTGGTGTGATGGCGTTGGAATAACAAATCCATTTCTGATGCAGTGCTTGTTTTGCAGCAATGCTAAAATTGGAAAGGCTTTTCAGAGAAGATAAAGTAAATTACTGTTTAAGAACTCTATTAGCATCTTTTCTGTTAGTTTGTATCTATGGGGGAAATGTCCAGCAGCATAAGCTCTTTTTTGGACAAAAGCATGAAGTGTTGATGTCCTAAAGCTAGGTAAGATGAAAAACAAGCTCAGATTGTTTCTGCTGAGGCTGACCAACCACTGAGAAACTTATTGAGAGAGATATTAGATTCTGTATGACCTGAGGTTTTAAAAATGAGGTTAGATGACTTGCTTAAAAAAAAAAAAACAACCCAACAAATCCCCAAACAAACTAAGACATGAAAAACCCTACACAAATAGCAACTATTTAGTAAATTTATTTAAAAAAATATTTAATATTGTAAAAGCGGAGAAAAGGACTGAATATTCAATTTTATTTTAACTGAATAAATGCAAATAAGATTTTGTAACAATTTAATTTTAGGTGTGAAAATCTGTTCATGGGAGGAAACCTGCTGAAATCTTTTGATGATCCAAATCATGCAAGCCTTAATCTGGCAGGGGTTGATTCTAAAATTAAAATAGTAGCTTAATTCAAGAAGACCCTTAAATCACTCTGATATATCCCTCTCTTGAGAACAGTTCATAGAGTATTTTCTATAGACATTATTCTTGTATCCTATAAACAAAGTAATCATCTTTTCATTGAATGTTCTCAGGGTACATCTTCAGAAGAAAATGAGTAGAAACAGGTTCACTTAAAATGGCAGTGTGAAATTTCCAGTCCTATGTGATGCTGTCATTTAATACACCAAATTTGAAACCAGTGCTAATTCTGAGGAAGATATTATTGGTTTCATACATTTTAGTAGGTATAAGATCCTTTTAATCTTAAGAAAACTGTTCAGCAAAGAGTCTGAAATAATGGAAACCCTTTGGGTTCTTAATTACATCTCAGCTATGCAACAGGATCCAATGTGTAACTAGTAAAGTATTGTTGGATTTGTCCTGGCTACTTTTGAAGACCTGTACAAATCTCAGACCCAGATTTCAAATTATAACTTAGTTAGAATTTCTTGCATCCAGGTCTTTGTCTGTTCAGACTTAGCATTTAAATTATTTTTCTAATTTTATTTCCAGTGACAATTTATTGTCCCTGAAAATTGCCCCCATGAGTCAAGGATGCTGTAGCTGTTCTGTGGCCTTTCTTCAGGGTGTATTTGGCATCAGATGAGGTAGACAACTGACACTGTTCTCCTTTGGCCCTTCATGCACTATGTGTGGGCACATACCTTCCCCCTTCCCTGGATGAAACCTTTGAGCAGGCTCAGCCTGGCAGAGCAGGCAGGTTTTGGAGCAGTGGGAGCTGTGAGGTTGCATCACCCCTGCGAGGCAGCTCTTGCATGTACCAGATGAATGCTTTGATCACAGGCTCACGGTGTAAAAAAGGGACGCTGCCATTGTAAAGAAGTGCCCTGCTCAGTTCCTTGCCTCGGGTAGTACATGCCAAAGGGACCCGAGGTGCTTTCTTGCAGCCCCAGTGGGTCTGTGTCAGGTTGGGAATCAGTGCTACAGTCCTTCAGGCCATCCATTCGGGTTGGCTGCTGCAGGGCTCTCCCTGTGCTGGGACAGGGCAGTTCCCGGCCTCGCTGCTTGCACAGGGGCTCAGCTGTGCCCTCTGAGCAGGGAGCAGGGGCAATGCCTGGTCTGGGGCCCAGATTCCCCTTTGGAGAGCTGGAAATGTTACAGAAGTCAGAAAGGACCCTCTGCTATTAAGAGAGTCTGTGTATCTATAAATACAATGTATTTTGACCAGGGCATGCACAAACAGTCTGCATCTCACTAGAGGAGGTATAGTTCTGAAATGTGAGAGATGGCTCAGGAAAAAGTGATCCCTTTCATTGCGTGCCTCCCTGTTGACAAGCACAGCACCAGCGGAGTTCCAACCAGCCAGTGAGTTTCTAGTCATGTAAGCTTTGGCATATGTGCAGTATGCCTTCTAGTCTATATATATCTTGTGTCAACAGGTGTAATGTTTTGGAAGTGCATATGCTAAGAGTAGAGTGATGTTATACTAAAATGTTTGCTAATATTAACAACACTAACATGTTTAAGTATCTTTATAGACATCATATTTTGTATGTTGTTTTTGATATTAAAGGGTACACATTTTGCTAGCCTTAACTCCAGTCTTTCAAGTTCTGCTTTGTTAGAAGGGTAAGAAATGAATGTTTAATGTTTTTTGTGGTGCTAAAGTAACTGTGATCAGTCTCAAACTATTCAGAATAAAGATGGTAGTTCATAAGTGCCCCATTTGTTACTGCATGCATCATTTTTAGCCTTATTCTTGTGTAAAACTTGTCATTTTGAAATGTAATTTTGTTGTATTCTGATAATTATTGAATCTAGTGTGAAGACTTCTATACAAAAAGTCTTTACAACTTTTATTGCCACTGTGGTCTGACTGAAATGTCCCCATGTGCTCCTACATTAATATATGGTGCAACCCATTTCATTCTAATTGCACTGACAATACATTATAAGACTAATGATTTAAAAACCTAAGCTACTGAGGTGCTTGTTTCTGAAAAAAAATTGTTCTCTATTTTCCATTCTGGGGCTTAATATCACACTTGCAGAAGCAGTTTTATTCACAAAAGGCAGAAGGAAAATTGAGGGAGGGAGGGAAACTGGTACAATAAGCTTGAGTGGTGTTTTAAAATAATTTTGATTTTGCTTCATGAACTGCCAGTGTAAGTCAGTGGGACCTTTAATCATTTACTGGCCTGCTACCAATTTCCCTTTGACTTACCTTGACTATCCTTACCTTCCCTTGACTTACACTTCAAGAAGCATGAAGTGTTTCCTCATTGGCAGCTTCAGTAAGTCCCAGAAATTCTTTCACCTTTCCTTTGTAGTAGGGCCAAATATTTATTTTCTTTGATAAATATATCTGATGATATGGGTGAAATACTCCCTTTTCACATGGGGTTATTCCCTAGACTGCTTGTAGCTCAAATTAAAATTTGAAAAAGATGCCCAAAACCTTTATAAAGTGCCTGGGTGCTGTTGCCATTTCTACACTCTCAATGTACAAAGCTTCTTTGTAAGTGTGTAAAACAACAGTGAGGAGAAGCCTGGGCATTTCAAACAAGGCAAAATACTACAAAATGTAGAAATGTGGTTTGACTCATGTGTGACTACTATTACAGTTGAAATTATTTTGTCTGGAATTGTCTCTACTGCTGTACTGCTGGACATATGAACAGAAGCTTAGCAGTTTTCTGCAGATACTTCATGGTACAGACTCTGCACTCCTCCAAAGGTAGGAACGTGGGATCGATCAGGTTTAAAATTTTTTTTTTTTTTTTTTTTTTTTTTTTTTTTTTTTTTTTTTTTTTTAATGCCTTAATACACCCAGGCTATCCTGAACAGGAAGGGACTTGCAACATGCTTGCCAGTGCCAGGAGAAACGGGAATGCGTTGTTCACTGTCCATGACTGCTATATCCCAGTGTCTTCTTGTTAGGAACAACTCGCAAAACAAAGCAGCGCGGTTTGGAATTATCTTTTGAGTTGTTTGTTAAACTTACCAAGTACGGTGAAACAGAGCCTTTATTACAGGGAGCAGCAGCCCAGTGCCAAACAGGGAGCACGCACCGAGACCTGTTGCACAGTCTGTGAGCTGCTCCACGTGAGTGGTAGGAATTTATGTAGTTTTAATGCTTAAAACTTTTAATACCAGGCATGTGTTAATACTTGTGCCTAGCAGACCCAGCAGTTCTCTCTCTTGAGAAGCTTTATCACCGTGCCATAACACAGTCCTTGTGGAAGGCAAAGAGCGTTTATGATCGGTTGACTGAAAGGTCGAGCGCAGTTTGAGTGATAACACAGATTAAAAATAAACGCTGGTTTATCAGGGCACTTCCTCGGGCACTGTGGCACAAACTCGCAGCGGTGCGGAGTGTCAGCTGCCCCGGGAATGTCGCTCCCCAGCGGCGAGCCCCGCTCCCAGGAGGAGCCCCCGACGGAGGAGGAAGCGGCGGTGTCGCCCCCCGGGTCGGAGCCCGCTCCTCTTCCCGCTCCTCCTCCCGCTCCTCCCGGCGCCGTGCGCGGGGCGGGGCCGGCGGGGCCGCGGCCCTCGGAGCCGGCGGCGGGAGCTATGGCCGAGGCCGATCGGGAGCTGCGCGTCCCCTTCATCGAGGCGGAGGAGACGGAGGCTGAGGCGGAGGCGGCCGGCGGCGGATGGCGCTGCGGGCGCTGCGCGGACGGGGCCGCGCTGCGCTGGTGCATCTCCGGGACGCTCTGCGCCTCCTTCCTGGGGCTGGTGAGTGAATGAGCGAGCGAGGGCGGCCCCGGGGCTGCGGGGCCGGTGCGGACGCTTCCGCGGGACGGGCGAGGTGACCCCGCACTCTCCCCTGCAGGGGTTGAGCATCGCGGTGCTGGGTCCCACCTTCCCCACCCTGGCCGCCAATGTCGGCAAGAACGTCAGCGACATCTACTACATCTTCGTGGGCCGGTCCCTGGGCTCCCTGGGCGGGTCGGTGGTCGGCGGGGTGCTCTTCGACTGCATGAACGCCACTCTGCTGCTCGGTGAGTGCTGCCCCGCCGGACGGCGGCGTCGCCCTCTCGGACACTGTCCGGGGTAACTTGTGCTTCTCCGCAGCGAGCGCAGCCCCAGAGGGAGATGCGTCGCCTTTCCGGAGCCGTGCCGAGCCCCGGGAACGGGAGGGTCCGTGGGATGCGGTGCTGTTCCCCCAGATGCCCGCGGTGGTGGTGCCGCTCGCTGTCGCTATGTTCCGCCCTGCCTGGTTGCTGACACCGCGTGTGCCGGGCACTGCTGCTCTGCAGCATCGCTGCCAAGAGCCTGGGCCCGCCGGGCACGTCCGCAGCGGGAACTGGGATTGAACGGACAAAATCCGCATGGATTGACCAATGGTTTGCACTGAAAAGAACAACTGCGTATTTTTTTAGTTTGCATCAAGTAATGTGCACAGTGTAGGTGCTCTTGGAGCATGACAGGCTTCTGTAGCGACACTGTACAACACGTGGAACGGGAAGCTGGGGTTTTGGCTGCCGTGCGTGCAGCAGAAACCTCCAGCAGCCTCGCTGAGGCGCATTTCTATGAGGGGAGCTTCCCCTTCCCTTACTTAACACGATCATCTTCGTGTACTGGACAAAAGCCTGTGCCTTTTGACTGGAGGGCTGTAGCCAAATTTTAACTTACTTACAGTGGGAAACATTAATTACTGTCTGTAATGGTGGAAATATTTAAACTGTAGGAACCACAGCTGATGATTTTTATAGTTTTCTGGATTTGTGGAAACTTGCTCCTGTAGGAGCGCAGGACCAGCTTTGTCCAGGCAGAGCGAGGCTGCTCAGCCATCAGGGATCCAGGAGCCACACTCAACATCCAGAAAGGAGGGGCTCCTTTTAGAGTTGTGTCAGTGTCTCATTCCCGCAGGGATTCTCAGAGCACACCAAAAATAGTGGAAGCCCTGTCTTTTTTACTTTCAAGTGCCTTTGTGCTCTAAATTAGGGATTAAAATGTGTACCAGGGCTCACTCTTCTTCTCCGTAGTTCAGGGAACTGTGCCTCCCATAAGGACCGTGCTGTAATCATATGGTCACTCAGATATGATCCCTTTTTCCATTGCTAGTGCAGTTGTGGAGTGGGTTTCCTTTAACCTCCTCCTTGCGCACCTGACCAAGTCAGACTTTGCCTTCTGTAATGGAATCAGTGCACACACCTGTAGAAATGTATGTTAACTTGAAATAGTTTAGTATTTCCTTCTTTTCTTGAGGACAGTTGTCTGTTAACAATGCTTGGGAAATGATGGCTCTCCTAATCCTTTCCAGTTTGGTAGTGCTTACGGCAAGACCACAATTTGAACTACTGAATCTGTTCTCATTTTTATCATCTGAGCGCTGCCTGTAAGAGATTTTGGCTTGTGTAGTTTTGCCTCCCATCTTTCAACTGCTGGAACTCTGCTACAGAGAAGAATTCTATATAGAGGAAAAATTGAAAACATCATTGTGTTCGTCAAGGAAATTTTTAAGTGCATATGCACATCAGGAATAGAGTTGAAGTGGAACTGAGCCCTTGCTGAGAAGTTACTTTTCAGGTTTGAGAGTGGCACCTGAGGAGCTGCACTTAGTATTCCCAATCTCTAGTGTTTTCTTCATGCACACCACCTTCAAAAATGTCTTGGGACACGTATTCCAAGTATCTTGCTAGGTCTTTAGGGTTCTGGACATTGTTGCTGGGTTTTTGTTTTTTTTTTGGCATCAACCTAAATTCTTAAATACATCAGGCCCCATTGATATTTTAAGTATCTGCTGCATCTATGATTATTTATTGATTTAAAAAATGATAGAGACAGCTGAACTGGTACAAACTTTCTAAGAACCTAATACTGTCTGTTCAAGATATTAATTGCAGGTTGTTTTATTATGGAGGCAATTATAAGCATAGAATTGAACTGCTGAACTTCCTCCCAAATGGTAATAAAAGCAATTTCCATCTGCTAAAAATATGTTTCGAAATGGCGTGTTGTAAGTGTAGCCAATAATGGCAAAATGAATACAGTTAATGACTTGCTGCTAAATTTATTTATGAGAAGTTTTGTAGTTCTGTTTAAAACTCCAGAAATCCCTTGGAATACATCCCTTATGTGAGAACAAAATATAAATAAAAGTCAGCATCTTTGTATGAAGATCACTTGCTGGACAAGGTACAATTACTTTATAGGATTTTTAAGAGCTTAGTTATTTGGGTTCTTTTAAAAATTGAGCCAAATTAAATGTTGTGCAGTTCTCAGAGGACAGGCTTGACACTGTTCAAACCCATGTTTTGCTGGTTTCACTCTGAAGTCACATTTCTAAATCAGAAGTTTGCAGAAGACTTCTTAAGTGTCCTAGCAGGAAGACACTTCTTAGTGTCTCTTTGCTTTAGCCAAAGAAGTTTGTCATGCAGGGTTTACGTCCTGATTAAATTCCTTTTTTTTTTCCAACTAAAAAATGATCTGTTGAACTTTCTAGCTGCTACTGCTAACCATGGATTGAGGTATTTACATTGCATCACTTATTAGGATTATCTGTAACTTTAATAACCATGAATTTATTTGTATTTCTTGTTCTTCTGTGTTATTTAAATGGAAACTGTAGTATGTGAGTTTTTTGTTTTGTTTTTTAACCTTTCCAGCCTTATCCATGCTTGGAACAACGGCTGGTCTTTATGCGATACCCTGGTGTAAGGAATCCCTGCTATTAACAGTCTTGATGTCAGTTATTGGAGGTTCCATAGGAATTCTGGACACAGGTAGGGGACCCTGTGCTCTGACAGTTCTTTCAGCAAAATAATTGGAAACTTCAAGCATACCAAAACAGTTGCTGCTTTTTCTTGTGATACATCTTGAATTAAGAGGGGAGCTGTTTTACCTGGCTGTGGTTCTTGGATTAATCTGGTCCTGAGGCTTGTGTTTGTGTGTGCTCTTTGTGTGTGTGTGACAGGCCTTCCTTTAGGGGTTGGGGAATAGGGTATCTCTTGCTTCCTGGAGAAGATCAGTTTGCATTTCAGTGGGCCATTACAGGCATAAAGAAAGTGCCCTGTGCTCTTTAAGCAATGTTTTCTTTAAATTGCTCGTTGACAGGAAGCTGGTCAGGATATAGTTCATTAGCATTAGCTGGATCTAAGCTAGTCCTGAGCAAAGCCTTGGTGTTTGAGATTCTTACGCTGCTGTTGGCAGAGTTGCCCACCTGCAGCTGGCTCAGCAGTAGCTGGGAGTTCACAGCACCATGGTGCCCATCTCCCTGAATTAAGGGATGTTTTCCACCTTTGGCCAGCCATGCTTAGGTGGCTGGGAATACAAATTTGTTCTGTCTCCTAGATTCTAAGTCTGTGGCATGTGCATACTGCAAATGGCCTGGCCAAAAATCCCCAAATCCAACACTTTTGCTGGAAAGCCATTCAAACCCAATTTCTTAGCAGAGGTTTATAATTGGAGGAAGATGATCTCAGAGATATTTTCCAACCTAAATGATTCTATGATCCTGAGATGTGTTGGTGAAGTTGCAGAGCAAGTATAGGTGTGGTCAGAAAGGTCAGTTATACCGGAGGTATGAAGAACGAGTCCCTGGGCACGGCTCAGACAGGGTGGGTTAGGGAGGGCTGGCTTTAGCGGGCAGTTTGCATCAGGAGGCAAGGCCACAGCAAAGGGTGCTTAGAGATGCCTAGGAAACGCTGGCATACTTGCTCGTGGAGATTAGGAAATGCCCAAAAGTACCTCAGTTAGCAGAGTGTTCTGGCATTGCTGTAGCATGTGGTGGTGAAGCAACACGAGGCAGCCACTCCTGGCACCTCTCCAGTGATGTCCCAGCAGTGTGTGCTGACTCTGCTGCCCTCCTGCAGGAGCCTGGGGACACTTACTGATCAGCAATGTACTACTGGAGCTGGTTGATCACCTTCAGGGCAGGGTTATTTCTGAGAAAGAGCTGGCTCATGTCTTAGCTTAGCCATCCAAACAGCTCTGGAAGCATCCCAGCCAGGGCCTGGCTAGGGTGGTTTGGCTGGTTGGCAACAAAGTGATGGCTGCACATGTGAAATGTCTGCCTTAATTCTGTGGGGTTTGAGGGAGCTCTGCTAAGATGTAAAAAGAGCAAGGCACAGGATCCTGTAGTGAAGAGATGGTTTTGCACGGCACAGGTTATGTTAAATAAATGGAGTGCAGAGTTGTATTTGGTTCATCTGGTAAGATTGTTATACATGGGACTTGGTTTAAAAATTCTTTGTATGGGAAAAATTATCAGCCAATGGTAAAAATACCTTCAGTGGGTGTACTGCTTGGATCAGATCTCAGAGCCAGGGAGACTTTCCATGCTGAGCAGGAGTAGCAGAAGAAACTCACAGCAAGGCAGTAAAGCAAAGCTGAATTGATTTGGAAGAGTGCTGAGTGATAAGGGCTGCTGTACTGCAGCACAGGAATTTGATTACTGTTTGTTTTCCTGCATTCTTCTGAGGGACTACTTCAAAATACCTCTCTGAGATCTTATTTCCTACCATTATTGTTGATCTAATGGTGTTGTAGTTTGGTGTTTACAGGGGTATTGATGTAAACCCTTCTGTTTCTGAAAAGTCATTTGAACACAGTGGGGTGGGCCCAGCCCATCAGTAGCAAGTGAATTGTTATTTTTCCTGGGATGTTGTTAAATGAATTTTAGATGTTGTTTTTGTTCCTCTGATTTTTAGCATTGGGCATTGTTGCTTTTGATGCTTAGAAAAATGAGAAGCAGTTAAATTTCCCTTTTAAAAAAGGCTGAAAAATGCTGCAAATTGTCAAGTAGGGTAATTAGAACCATAGAATCCTAGGGTCCCTAAGTGGGAAAACACCCTTAAGGTCATCAGGTCCAACCCTTAACCCAGCACTGCTGAGTCCAGCCCTAAATCATGTCCCTAAGGCCACATCCATGTGTCTTTTAAATACCTCCAGGGATGGTGACTTAACTGCTTCCCTAGGCATCCTGTTCTAATGCTTAACAACCCTTTCCCATGAAAAGGTTTTTCCTGATACCCCATCTAAACCTCCCCTGGCACAATTATGTCTGTCCATTGCTGCTGGATAAAGCCACTGTGTGATTCTTTGTTTTGACTGCTCTGAATATCCTCCTAAAGCTCAAGTAATCACATGGATTTAAGGCAGAGTTTCAGTTAACTTCTGTTTTACACATTGTATTTGCTAAACCTGGCATCATTGTACATTGAATTAGTAATATAGGTTATGGTTTGTTTTGTTTTGTTGGCTTTTTTTCTTTTAAAGATGTCTGGTCTCGGACTAAAATGAATCTTTTTCTATCTGATCTGCAGGTGGCAATGTACTGGCACTGTATACCTGGGGATCAGAGGCTGGGCCACACTTGCAGGCTTTGCACTTCAGTTTTGCTGTTGGAGCATTTCTGGCTCCTATCGTGGCTCAAATGGACTTGAGGAGTTCTGAATCTGAAGGACTTGCAGGGGCTGAAAAGACAAACCAGTCTGTCCTCAAGTCTGTGCCGACAGCATCAGCTGCATCAACTACACCAGCACTGAATGACCATCACAATGAAGGCTTTTTGTGGTCCTATATTTTCATAGGGACCTATATTCTCTTCGTTTCCATCTTCTTTTTTGTTTTGTATTCAAAGAGCAGCTCAGCTAGAGACAAATCAAAGGCTTCCGTGCAGAAGGATAGGCTTGCCAAATACCACTGGCCTCTAGTTGGTCTCCTGTTTGTATTCTTCTTGTTCTATGTGGGAGCTGAGGTCACTTATGGCTCCTATGTATTTACTTATGCAATGGTCTTTGCTGAGATGACGGAAAGTCAAGCAGCTGCTTTGAATTCTGTCTTCTGGGGCACGTTTGCCGTGTGCAGAGGAGTGGCGATATTCGGTGCTGCTTTACTGTCCCCTGCCACCATGATTGTGATGAGTCTCCTGTGCTCTGCTGCCTCCTCGACGGCCCTGGCCTTCTTTGCACATTACCAAGCCACGCTGTGGGTGGGAACTGCCGTGTACGGAGCATCCATGGCCACCATCTTCCCCAGCGGCATTGCCTGGATAGAGCAGTACACGGTTGTGGAAGGAAAAACGGCTTCTCTGTTTGTGGTGGGTGCGGCGCTGGGTGAAATGTGCGTTCCTGTCGCGGTGGGCTATCTGCAAGGCAGGTACCACCACATTCCTGTCGTTATGTACACTGTCTTTGTCACTTCCATAGTGACAGTCCTGCTCTTCCCCGCCATGTACAAACTGGCCAACTGGCCCCAGCAGCGTGACTTGCAAGAAGTGAGTGACAGGGAGACCCGGAAAACTTTGTTGTCGAACTCGAGGCTTACTGAGGATGAGGAAGAGGAGGAGCATGTGAGAGAGTGGAACAATGCAGACTTTCAGGTAATAGAAATGAATGACAAGCTCAAAAACTCTCTGACAGACACCTCCTGTAGGATACCAGGGGATTCTCCAGCTGAAGTCTCTCTCCAGCCTCATCTGGAAGATGCATTGGGCAATTCTCCAGTGGTTGCTGATGGCTCCTCTGGGAAACAAAATGGGAATGTTGACTGGGAGAAGAGTGAATAGTCAAAGCTGACTTTTTTTTAAATGGAAATGCAGTTGAATTGTAGCTGTTGTCAAGTGGTTCAGGAATCCTTTCACAGTGGTGCAGAGCTCAGCATGTTAATTTTCCCACTCCTTTCTCCTCTTTCATTTTCAGCCTGCAGGGATATGTCTTGCAGTAGAAGGTCCTCAGTGATGTGAAAGGGGCAACATGATAAATGTTTGGCTATGCCAAAACTGTTAAAATGTATGAGATGTTTTCTAAATATGAGGCATGCATCCAAGGAAGATATGCTGTAATAACTGGGAAAGAAGGGGACTACTCAGTTTTTTGAGGTGGGTGAAAGGTGCAGGTCTGAGATGCTTTGTCACAAAATGGTTTAATGAGAGAGGAGAGACATCTGTTACCAGTAATGCTGAATTTTCTTACCTTGTGAAGGAGGAATGTTTCTACTGCGTTTGAAAGTTGTGTGTGATCTGTTCAGTTAAAATTTCTGGTGATGCCCAGCAGCAGTAAATTGAATAACCTTTTGCCAAACTATAGGAATTCTTGGTTCTGAGACAAAGACAAGAAAAAACTGGAAATTGTTTCTTATGAAACCACGCCTTTGGGTCATTTAAAAGCAGTTTATGAGAAAGGGCACAAAATGGGCTGTTGTTTGTCTGCTCAAATGCGTAACTCCAACCTACTAAACAGTGGCAACAAATCTACATAATCTAAAGTATATCTGATTTAAATTATGGCACTGCCATTGAAATCAACAAATGTACACAGAAGAAGATAAAATTATCATGTAATTTTTGAATGGTTTGAGTTGGAAGGAACCTTTAAAGATCATCCAGTACCAATCTGCTGACATGGCAGGGAAACCTTCCACTGGACCAGGTTGCTCAGAACTCTATCCAGACTGGCCTTGAAAACTTCCAGGGATGGGGCATCCACAACTTCTCAGGGCAGCCTGTTTCAGTGCCTCACCACCCTCACAGGACAGATTTTTTCCCCTGGTATTGAAACAGAGTAAAAATTTAACAAGGTAGAAATCCATTTGGATTTAGGTGAAATGTGCTGCTTTGAGCTTGCTAACATAAGTAAAATATGCTGTTTAGTCTAGTAACTACAGCACTAGCAAAACTGCCCCAGCTAAAGAGAAAGAATGCAAATTTCCAAGCTAAAGAGATAAGAAAGATTCCTCAGACCTTGAAACAGACAGTGCAAAGTTCTCTCTGTACTTTCTGACAAAAACTAAGTACAAGTGTAACTAGCTGTAAGTGTAACACGAAATTAAAAAAAAGAGAATGAATATGCATGAACCTATTGTGAAATTATATGAATATGTAAATTAACTAAAGTAATAAAAAAATATCAAGAGTTTTCAGGGGCGTGCACACCCTTTGAAGGGAAATCCTGGCGTGCGCCCGGCGCTGTAACAAAAAAAAACATACCCTACAAATCTATTAGAATTGTGGGGTCCTGATTTTTCACCGCAATTCAGTATCTAATCTAAACCTACTCTCCTTCAGTTTGAAGCCATTCCCCCTTGTTCTATCATTACATGCTCTTGTAAAAAGTCCCACTCCACCTTTCTTGCTGTCTCCCTTCAGGTAAAAGAGATTACTTAATATATGGTATTTTAAGCCAGTTGTTTAAATTAAGGTTCTAGCAACTTCTCTGGTTTCCTGTGCCAAGGTTGATGTGTTACAATGGTTAAAAGGTTGATGTGTTACAATGAAGATTTGAGAAGGAGAATTATCAATGAGCCAATTCTTTCCGTGGCTACCTGCCCCATGCCAGTTGGATTGGTGACATTTGGGTTTTTTCTTTGGGGGATGACATGGAGATGGACTCTCCCTAGTGGAGAAGCAGTGGTTTGTATGTGAAGGTTCATTGCTGCTAAGCAGGAAGCCCTGAGCAGGTGCAGCTATGCCAGGGAGCCCTCCCAGTAAGAGGGAAAAAAAAAAAAAAAAAGCAGCAAATGGCAAAATCTGTCTCTGAACAGTAATCTTGCCATTCGTCAGCTTGGAACTCCAGTTAAGTATTTTTTTAAGACTATATGATAAGAATGTACTCTTGTTTGGGGTTTTTAACTTTGCACTTTTATTAGTATTTTCCTTGCTAAGAGGTTTCATTTAATAACAAAAGGGCTCTAGGTGTAACATAGCACAGAATGTTAGATGTTCCCTGCATTTCCAGGTCTACTTTTGTTTCCTCTCTTGTCCTACAAGTATGCAACCTAGGCTTGAATGGCTTTTTCTTCTGAGAATAAGAAGCCAGAATCAACTTGTAGTGAAAGTATTTTTGTTAATGTCTTGCCATGTTGCGGAGCCTCCCTCTCCTTCTGCTGGTGGCACTTAAATGCCACTGTGTTTTTGATGGATTCCTTCTGTGGCATCTTTTTCCAGTGCAATGCATGAACCTGCACTTTAGAATGAAGCCTTGTTTCACTTGTGTCACAAGGGTTCTGTTTGCTTACAGGAATGGTAAATGCCAGGCCCAGTTCTGGCCTAGGTGACAGGAGTGAGCCCATTTGGCCCTGTGTGCTCAGCTGGTTTGACATGGAAGCAAACAGTGTGGTAGGCAGAGAGAGGGGATGGAACGAGGGCAGCTGGAGCCTGAATTTCACTGTTCTTCCTCTTCCCATTTTTCCTCCTGCACGCTGCTCCATGTGTGTGGAAAGTAGGGGGTGTCAGCTGATGGTGAGGACAAATCCCACTGGTGGAGGTGGAGGGAGAAGGTGCAGGACACACAATGAAAGACATGGAAACTGTTCTGTCGCAGCTCCCTCCTGGAGCTGCCATCCCCCTGGCTTCACCTGGGTTGACGTCGCTATAAAAAAGTTTCTCCATACCCAAGATCATGGTGCCAGAACAAAATTATTTAAAGAAAGATACTGGGCAACCAGGAAGATGCTCAAGTCACCCAATTCACATGCTAAGTTTTGATGAAATTCCAGATCAGAATGTCCTACATGTAAGGCTGTTCTCAGGGATAGTTTACTTTGTATCGTTTGCATAATCAAGTAAAACCCAGAAAATTAAATCAAAGCTGCATTGGGAAATATGCTGTAATCTCTTAGAAGCTTATCTACTGCATATATGCAGACACTTATTTGTGTTTCTGACCAGTGTCGTCCCAGCAAATGTAAAAATGTTGCACAAAATGAAGATTTATTTTTTTTTTTACTGCCTGTATTCCTGTGTGAATAACTTCATTTCATCCCCATTTCCTCCTTAAAAAGCAGGAGGTCTGCTTTTTACATTTCCTGTGTAGTAGGAATGGAGCAACAGGCTGGAATGCCAAGGTAAGAGCAGCCTTTTCCCACAAATAAAGGATCCAAAAAGCAGTGGCTGTATGACAGTGCAAGCTGAAGAATTATCTATGTAAAGTCACTTTCCAGTGATGTGTGGAGATCTGCCTAAATTTAGAGTCATCTTAATGAGGACTTGGAGCCTTCAGTTGCTTTAGTTCTGTCTTAAACTTGAACAGAACTTAAACAGAAAGTGTTCTCCTTATCCCCTAACCAGCCTGCTTTTAATTGCAGGGGCTGCCCTTGACTGAAAATGAAATGCTTGAAGCAAATTAAGTTTAAAACAAGATCTAGTACATTTCCAAGGATGAGTCCAGCTCATACCAATTCTAGGTACCTTCGATGGCCAAGGCTTAACTCCCTGCTCTTGGGTTTTGGTGTTCCTCAAGGCTTGTTTTCAGACAATGAATATTAGTTTTCACATGTTCAAATTTCCTTTCAAAGTAAATTGCTTCCTGGCATATACAGCTGAAGTGGGGATCTATTTACAATGCACATCTATTTTAAGTTACAGGTCCTCCAGAAAGCTCAAGTACTTACTTGTTGAGGGTTGAAATTACTTGGAGTAACTGTGCTACATTACTATTGCCCTGCTTATGCTAGAAAAGCCATCCCTCTGTTGAGGACAAGAAATTTAATCCATGAATTAGATACCTGAATTTGATAAGAATTCTATTTTTGTCCACAAACCCGGGAATACTTTGAAGATGAGTGCTCTGCTCCAGTGTGAAAGGAAAACTCTTGCAGCTAAGTGTCATTTAATACTTTATTTATCCTGAGGCACTGCCAAGTGCTGGACTGTACTACAAGCACTCACTCCTGGCATTTGCACTTTTATTCTGTACGTGACCAATGCTTGAATGCAAGACCAGGCAAAGTTTTATGTCTTAATGTTTTGGTTTTTTAGAGTTATTTTGCATACAAGTGCATCACAATCTGTGGATTTTCTATTATATATATGTAATAGTTTTTATTCTGCTTGCTGTGGGTTTTACATTGTACTGTGTAATGTGACATTTAATAGACTGACTGGTGTCTTGACTGTAATAAATTCTTATCTGGAAAAGGCACTCAGGTTCCTTGATGTAAATAAAGTTTTCTTCTATTTTTCAAACCTTCTCTGGACTTTTAAATTTAAAACTCAGTCCTTTTCTGACTAATGGAAAACTGGAAATGTTTCTCTTCTGGTTTGGAGAAGGCCTCCAAGAACTTCTACTGATGTTTTAGATCCCAAAGTTTAAGCTGGAGTCTTAACTTTGATTTGAGCAGTCTTGTTTTTACATTATTGTGTGTGCCAGAGAAGGAAACAAATTGAGGGTAAATATTAAAAAACCCGTATCATTTTTTACCATATCATTTTATTCAACTTTAATATGGTTTCCATTATTAACTTCTAAAACAAAATGATTTCCAGTTTAGAAAACAATGCACTGACCACATAATTCCTTTTCCATTTTATACAGTTATACAAATATTCTAAATACACATTTTGTCAAGATGGTGGCAAATAAGATTTAACTGTACAGTACGTAAGGAAAGAAAATATTTCAAGCATATTTAGAAGCAATAGAAATGTCTATACAAAACAAGCAAAAATGGAATAAAATTTTATATTTAAAGTATTGCAACAGTCCCACAGGTTTGTAACAAAAATGTCTTTGCACAGTTCCTCACAATGCCCCATTAATAGCTAAAGCAAGACAGCAATTTTTAGAAAATAATGTTTCAAAATGCTACACATGGTACTACTGCTTGCACAGTCTGATCAAAATAACAATCTACTTGGAATCAAGCAAAACTTAGGAGGAGATATACCAACCAACTTTAAAATTATCTGTATAAAAGTCATTGCACATTATTTTACTCAGTTGTTTGAAAAGTAAAAAAGTGTATTTACAAAATATTTCGCAGACAAAATTATAAAGTGAATGGATAATATATAAGTAACACGTCTTGATACTGACAGTTCAAGAACACACACAAATGGTTTTATCATTTCAAGAGGTTTTCAGTGCTCCTTCCTCCAGGAAGTAAACTTGACTTCTACTTTGAAATGGATTTACAAGATGTTACACAGAGCTATTTCAACATCAGCATTATAAAACAGTATGTTAGAAACATGAAAGGAAGAAGAAATTTTTACATCTTAAAAAGTGAGCTCTTCATAGATCAACAAATGGGTTGGGTTTGTTTTTTTTTTTCAATTTAGTTACGGTAAGTGTTCATTATTCTCCAGATAATAAACCCAACAGTTAAAATGGAAATCCTGAACTAGGTGAGAATTGAAAAAGCACCATGCACAATAGTCTTAGTGTGGTAAACACTGAAAAAAAAAAAAATAGCACCTGGAATCCTGTAACACAGATCATTTAAAACTGGTCAAGCAGCTGGCGGAGATAGGGTGCCTTTGACAGTTCTCTGCTCACTCTGGAGAGCTTGAAAAGTACTGGGCAGTTGAGGGAGACACACTGGATCTGCCGATCGAAGCAGCCTGTGCAGTTCTTGCATATCTGGATTACAGGAGAAAAAGCAAAACAATTATTTAAAATGACACAAGCGAGGAATAAACCACTAGGGACTATTAAACCCTCAAGCCTGTATCAGCAGAATAGGCACAGCCCTTCTGCACAGAGCTTCTCCCCAGCATGGAGGGACTCATAGCAGCTCCCTTCTCTGCTTCAGCCTCTTGGGCTGCTGCCAGACAGCTCACTTGACCGCTGGTGGGGGGCTGGCAGCATCACCCACTGAACTTGGCAGAGAGCAACAGCAAATTCTATAGCTTGGGTTACAATCCTGCTAATTAAGTTCTACTTGCATGTGGTGGCACTTGAAAAAACAAGGTAAACAAGTTGACTGGGTTTAAGCAGGGTAGAGTGCTCTACTTGTGATAATCTTACTCTCTATAAAAGTCTCCTAGTGAAAAAAGACAGAACTTCTTGTCCTGCAGTTATTCTCTGCAGAGAAAAGGGACTTTAAATACATTACTCATTTCAAGATAAGCATTAGAGTTTCACCTAGTCACAGTCAATCAATCCCAACACAGAAATACACAGGCCACAGCAGTTGTACTGCTCTCCTTGTTCAAGGAACTACTTGTTAATGCTGCTTGAAAGTACTTCTAACATGAAAAATAATAAAATAAAATATAATAAAATAAATAAAATAATACAAATAATGGAATAAAATAGCAGCAGGCACAGTTTTTCCAAAGGTAGACACCTTTAGGAAACTAAAGGCTCCTGCTTTGCTATTTTATTTTTAACCTTTGCAGCATTTGCCACCTCCAACAGTTTTTCCAAAACCTTAGAAATTTGCTTCCAACCACACCTGTATTTTGTAACATTACTATGTTACATAGTTTATCCTATCACTTGCCTAGCCTGATCAACAAACCCAAATTGTATCCCTTTGCTTTTAAAACGAGTTATTTTCCTTCTTTCCACGTTCCATGCTGATGCCAGGCCGGCAATCAGCACCAAATCCCTGCAGGCTGGCAACAGCTGGAGAGGGGCAGCCCCTCCTGGCCAAGTCCCACAGGTGGCACCTCAGAGGATACCAATCCTCTGGCCTGCAACTGTGACCAGAAGGAACAAGATTTTAACAGCTGGTTCCAGGTTTGTAGTCTCAGAACTACATCTATCCTAGCTCTTCTGAAAGAGGCTGTGGCTGGTTTAAATGCAAGGGACCAAACTAAATGGTACTTGAGACAAGTCCTAAGTTCAGTTTGTGTTGAGGTGAGAAGTCTATGGTTTTAACCTAGAGCATGTAATTTTTGAGTGCAATTTAAAATAATGTACAGCTCAATGTTACATCAGTTTTCTGCTGGCTCCAGCAAGTTTATAATCTCAAAGGGCTAAAAATTTAAGCTGTGAAGGATAAATATGCCTTCATATTAAAATAAGACAGATGCTCTTACAGAGACATCAAACACTGACTGGGACAGGATCCCGGGCCATGCTGAGTGTTGTGTGTTGCAGGGACAAGAGGATGTTCTACTCAAACTCATTAATCCTTCTGTGGGGCTGGACCAGCCTGCCAAAATCTGCTTTATTTCAGAACAAGAGCAATGCAAAGGGTTCAAAGTACCACAAGAAAACAGCAGAACATGCATTTTCTCATTTCTGCCATTCACAATGCAGATAAGGGCAAATATTACAAAATACAGCAAGAAGTCCACACCTTAGTAATGAAATATTTATGAAGTGAATTACAGCGCGTTTTTAGCAACCCCGTGAGAACCTATCAAATCAATTCTTAGATTTAGGAACATTTATATCCCTGACATTCAGACAAATCTTTAAAATGGTTCACGTGCTAGTGCTAAAAAGAAATTTTAACTAAAATATTTATTAATTATAAAATATGACAGTATGAAAATTAGGTGAGGGTATGCATATGTTTCCACAAGGGGAGGCATTGTGCTTCGCTGTAATATATTCATGAGCACAGTCAGCTACCCTCTTAATTTCTAGCTCAAGGGGAAATGCAGCTTGGAAAATTCCTATTGGGAGGAAAGGTAACAAGAAAATCCCCAGGCTAAACCACATCGATGTTTTACATATAAATGAATAAATTTTCTGACCCAAACATTTTTATTTCTAGAACATCATCTGTTATTTTAATGCAAAAAAGAGTGAATCTTTTATACTCGCACAGCTTTCTGTCATTAAAAAAAGGGACCTACAAGCCATATAAGGCACTCTTAAAAACCAGAAGAAAATGAGAAAAGCATCTTCTGTTCTGATCCCCTCCTTTGCCTTAGCTTTCCACAAAGCCCAGGAGAGTAACAGCTGCTGTGCTGCCTTCAACAGCAATGGGTAAAGCAAACAAGCTGCAGCACATTTAACACCTGGACCACACTTCCAGTTTCTGTTTGGAGTATTCAGTAATGCAGTGCTTTGAAATTTCAGCCCGTCTTTTGCTGACAGACATCTGACAATGCTTTAATCGTACCTGGACCAGCTGTTCTTGTTTACGCTCCAACTCTCGGATTTCTTGGTTGAGAATCACTGCCACATGCTGTGGCTGGCTTCTGCATTTATTACAGATCCCATACTGGGTCAGTTCATCACACACAGGACAGTGTAAGGTTGTGAAATACTGGGAGATGGTGCCTTTGCGTCCTTCTAGCTCAGTGCGGGCAGTTGAGGCAGCCTTCTGAATCTGTCAAGAAAAATAATTAAGAGGTAATGAACTTCCAGGAGAGTAGCTTGCTTTATTCCTAGATTGCATACTTTTTTTTTCCCAAAGGAGTAAGAAAGTGCAAGATGGCCTGCAGGGCCTGGTTCATACACAAATTATGAACATGGATCACAGCACACTGAAGAGTGCAGCACTAGCCCTGAAGTGATACACTGAACAGAGCCCTCCCCAACACCTATTTCACAGGGAACTGTAACCGGAAAAATCCTTGGTCACACATGCTTAACTCCTGATCTCACCTCAAACTCTGCTCCTGCAGCTGTTCCTTTTTTAATTGCTGATCTGATTTGCATCTAAACATGCCTTGGCTGCAGCTCCAGTGGCTGCCTTCTGGATGCTGCCTGCCCTCATCTGAGTGTCTGTGCCGGGCAGTTCTGGGCACAGCGCTGCCATGGTGCTTTGATTCATGGCACTAGCTCATGCTCTGATTTCCATGAACAAGTCTCCACCACTGCCCCATCACCCTGGGAAGTTTGTGCTCTGCACTTACTCCTGCTGCTGCATGACTTTTGCTTTGTGCTATCCTTCACTCTCTTGCTGCTCTGCTCCCTGTGACTTCCTCGCTGCTCCTTGGCCTTGCAGAAAGCCAGGGCTCTTTTTACCTTTTTAGAACAGCTTGTTGGAGATACTTAAGGTGACTGCCACGGTGCCATTGGAAAGGTAAAGAAAAGAAGAACTGAAGTCAATCAAGCCTGTACTGGGAAATACAGCTATCCTGCTATACTGCAGCAGGAACATGATATATTACTATGTTGCTGAAGTCTGTTCTGAGCAGAATAACCAAACTACAGAGATACACTGTCTTTCACCATCCCTTTTTGTCAGGGGAATCACAAACTAAAATCCAGCTATCTAATGCTTCTTCTCCTGCATCTCAATGACTTCTTTAACTTTTAGAGAAGTCATGTTTGGATATTATTTGTTTTAAATTTCTGGTGACACAAATTTTTAAAGTGTTCCTGCTGCTAGGGCATGCCACCTTTTCTATACAGACCAGAGAGCTTCAGAACATTTTGGAAAAACAGGAGTTCCAACATCTAATATAGAGAGATTTAAAAAGTGGTACGGCCAAACAGATGCACATACACATACTGCTAAAAATACAGAGTTATGGCAAAATATTCTCTTAAACTATAGAAGGGATTAGGAAACAGAAGATGACTGTGATCAACCCTGCACAGAAGGGCTGAAAAAACTCATTTACTATGTGAAAAAAAACCCCACACAGAAGATCTAAGAATCAGGACTTCATATTTGAGCATCAAACACCGCTTCACAAAATAACCTTTGCTGTTGCCTCCTATCAACCTCATTCCACTAGAAGTCACAACAAGGCCAAACACTGCACCCAGATGCACTGCACTTGCTTACTCTTGTTTGAAAGCACTCACCCGGGGCAGCTCGTGGTACCAGCTGAAGACGTCTATGCCAATGAGCGAGAACACCCTGGCCAGGGGGGGCAGGATCTGCTTGGTGATGTAGTAGGTGGCGTTGAGCCTCAGGCTGGGGTCCTGCAGCACTTCGAGGGGCCGCCGGACGAGCTGGATCAGGGGCAGGCCGGGCGTGCCGTACACAATGACGTAGGGCACGCGCTCCCCGACGCGCGGCTCAGAGCGACGGTCATAGGCAAGCATTCTCCTGTCAAAACACAGCCTTGAGAATGCATCCAGAGGCAAATTCATAGTTACTTCATTTGCCTGTAAGCTTCCCCATCTGATTAGATTAGTTGCTCTCCAGATAACTGGAGTCAGGGCCTATTATAAAGCACAGGACCAAAATGTATTTTTAATTTGCCTTGTAATTGGACCTAAATTTTAGAATTTGGGACACAAACCCTAAAGACACGGTCTGTTTCAGGTCACTTGGATTTGCATGCCGACTGTTTTCTAGCTACCACTTCCTTAAAGAAATATTTTAATAAAGAACAGCCAGGGTACTAAAAGGAGCTCAAGTACAATTTGCTTTCTGGTCAAATTCTGGTCCTTAGCTTTCTGAGACTGCTTGCTCAGTAGAATGATACCTGCTTCAAATTGAATTATCCTTTACTCAGAAAGCAAAGGACAATTCAATTTGAAGTAGGTATTAGTTTTGGACTTTGACAATGTTTTATTACAGAAGCATAGCTTAATTGGAAGACCTCTTGTATTAAGCAAGGTGACAAAATGTTCCAGCTTACATTATCTACTTGTCTATTACTGATCAAGGACATCAACAGGATGTAATATTAACTTTAAGTAAGGTACTTTATTAAAAACTAAAAACTATGCCTGGTAATGTATTTCACAGCACTAAGAGACATCACCATCACAATCTGTAACATATCTAATAACCCTGAGTGATGAATAATCTTGGAGAGTCCAGCCCTTGTACAAAACCCAAACTGTAAGCAACAGAAGTGAACACACTATTACAGTGTTCTGGCAAGACTTTCCTCTTGAATGTGTGGCTCTTTCCAGGACCATCTCTTTTCATACACAGGAGAAAGCTAGGGACAACTGCTTCAACAGTATTTGAAGAAGACATCTGACTGCTACCTGTAACTTGACAGTACAAAGGTCAAGAGAAAAAATATCCACAATCTGCTATTTAATGTGTCAGTACAAAGATCAAGACAAAAAAACCTATGTGTGAGTTTGCAGGCCCCAAGTTGGGCAACTCCCTGGGGGCTCCCCTGGCAGGGGAGACCCTCCTGGAGCAGTTCTGTGTCAGGAATGAGAGACGCATTGAACTTTTTCAGTCTTCAGCTTCTGTTTATTGTTATCTTATCAAAACTTCAGCACACTGTCTGCACCAGACTCTGCGTGCAGGAAAAAGAGCACAAAAATGGCTAACAATCTCTTATTACAAGGCCTTTTAAGTCCAATCAAAAACTAAGCTACCCAATTAAGAAGTGACACCTAAATTATTTTCCTTTCTAACCCAATAACTGACCCCTAAAGACAAGCAATGCAGATTCTTCTACCCAATTACAAGATACCACCTAAACCCAAGAAGAAAGAGGAAGAAGAAGAAAGAAGAAGGGAACTCAAGACAACACCCTATACCCTCCATCTTGAACCCATCTATAACATACTAAAAATCCTAAAACCTAAATTCCTCACCCATGTGACATACTACACTACTCTTTACAATCTCTACAATCTATTTCACACTTCTGTGGTTTCTAGTCTACCTTGAGGCTTTGGAAGTTTTCTCCATGAATGAGGGTCAAAGTCAGTGCTCCCCTGGGGGTCAGGACACCCCAGAGCAAAGAGAGAAATATTCCTGGTGCCCTGGGTTTCCACATCTATGAGCTCCTACCCATAACCTGTCAGCACAAAGGTCAAGATAAGAAATATCTATGCTTAGCACTTCTTGATCTCATTACCTGGTGATTTCCAGAGCAGGTACACAGGCTCCAGGTTTGTATGCTGAGCTCCCTCTGTACTCTTTTGCAAAGATGAAGTCCTGCATGCTGGCTTTTCCTTCCAGTAACTTCATGCATTGATTCTGAACATACTGCTTGATCTGACTTATGTCCCGTGTTTCAAATAGCAGCTTGATAGAACACTCAAGTATCTGTACAACCAAAAGAGAAAGGTGAGAAAAACATGTATGTTTGAATAAAAAAGAATTAATTGCAATTAATTCAGTAAATTATATGGAAATACAAATACAGTGCTTAGAAAAATTACCAGTGGTGAACTAGGATATTGATAGGACAACAGGTTGTAATGTCTTCCACTCAAAGACATTCATTACTGGATAACTCTTTCCTCACTTTGCCACATCTTTCATGACATCATCCATACTCCAGCACTAAGATTTTTCCAACAATAATAGAAGTTTCCAAAGTGTGAGAGAAGATGTTTTTCCCTGCCATCTAAAATATTTTGCTATGACTTTAGTAAACCCTTCTATGTCATGACCTTTTTTACTGGCATAAATTTCTTTTAATTTGGCTAAGAACAAGATTTCCTAATTTCTTTTTAACCTCTCAATACACAGCTTAAAATAAACAGGCAAAAAAAAAAGTATTTTAAGGGAATTCTTAGCTGAACTAGAATTATGTAAGTGAGCTATTTGGAAGACACATCAGTGTGTCTCACTCAACTGCATTATTACTGGCAGTAATAATTTCATTTGAAGTGAACTGGATCAAGAATTTTCTTGAGGGCTTACATGGGCCAATGGCTTTTTATGGGATGAAATATAAACTGCAAAATACAAATCCTTGTAATGTTGTAAAAGCTCTTCAATTTATCTTTCAAATAGCTCACACAAGAAAAACAGATGAGGATTAAGACAACTCTTAATCTAAAGGACTAGAAACTTTGAGAAAGGACAAATAAAAAATTAAATAATAGATTATAATTTCATTCAGGAAGAAATCTATGAGTAGTTTACCTTGGAAACAGCAGGACAGGAGTCCCTTCGGACTGTCTCTATGCCTTTTGCATCAAATACCGGGTCCTTCTGGTCCAGTGTTTCATACATGTAACCCACGTACCTCTTTTTAGTTTGCAGGACACATGGCAAATAGACCTGCAATGTTTAGAAAGAAGACAGCCCAGTCTGGAATGTGTTGGGAACATAGAAGATTTCCTAAGGAATACTGTGCTTTGTTGGTTTGTTTGTTGGGCTTTTTTTTGTTTGCTTTTTTTTTTTGTTAAATCATTACAAATGATAAAATAGATCAAAGTACTCTTAAAGGATGGCTGAGGAAGTTGTGATCTGTGGTGTTCTATTCTTAAATCACTTTACATTTCGTTTAGCTGAAGCTCAGATGGAAAGTGACACACAGTATAAATTGTTTCAAGTACCTTTACTTTTCTGGATTGCACCTGCCACCATTTTTAGTGTAACTCTTTCTTTCTTATAAAGACAACTTCATTTTAAACATCAGAGAAGAAAATGTTCCCAGCAAAAGTACTGGCCTAGAACTTTCTGTTTTCAAACTTAAGGAGATGCTAAAAATCTGCTAGTATTTCGATTTGGAGCAAATATGCTTTTTAAATGCCTGTGCTTGGAGAACAGTTTTCTCAGGAATGGATTTTTAGGGTCATGATCTCTTTTGCTTGTTTTCTCTAACCTCTTATTTTATTCTTGATTGTTGTAAGTATTCCTTGACTACTTTCAAATGAAAGAATGGAGAACAATTTCTTCTTTGAAATGTTACTGGGATAACACCACATTTTCCTGACTCTCATGGAAGAGGGAGCATTGAGTTTAGGGTGCCTCAGGCTTACAAATTTTGACCTTGTTGAGTCAGGTATGTACTTTGGAAATATCCAGACCACCTGAAGTAATGCTAACTGACCTGAACACCTTGCTAATGACTTTACAGTGATGAACTTCCAGCAAAATCAGTTACGTATTGCCTTACTCTTCTATAAAATATTTGTTGTGGTTAATATTTCTTCCAAAAGTCTAATGAATGGATTTTTATGACTTTTCATTTTACAGGTGTATGTATCACATGGACATATACTGAAGTGTGCTAAGGCTGGCTGAAAAATATCAGGCTTGTAATTAATGCACTGGAACTGGGGACGGTGAACATTTCCTCTGCTAAGTTGCATGCATTGATTCAACTGTAGATATACAATACCAAACTGAGGGAGGTATTTCCAAAAAGTCATGAGACAGAAATTCAAACTGCCTGATGCTGCCAGAACAACAAGCCACTGATGTGAAATTAGGAATATTTCTTTTTGTTGTTCACACTGTAGTGCTCCTCTGAAAAGGTCCCTGAGGCATTAAGGAGCTTGCACTATATCTACAGAAACAGCATGTGATTTCTTTATCCTTATGTACATTAGGGTTTAGAAAACTCTTTTATCTTCAACTTTTTTTGGGGGCTTTTGTTTTGTTTGGTTTTTGTTTTGTTGATTTTATTTTGATATAACCTGACACATTTCAAGCAAATTATTTTCCTTTTACCTTTTCAAACTTCAGTTTAACAGGCTTGGGATTTGTTGCTGTTACAGCTTCAGCAATTTCTTGACCAATCTTAAAAGACTGCTCCTTTGTGGCTCCTTTCAAGAGTACAAACATGCTACAAGAAATCAGACATAGGAAGTGAGTGCAAATCTATTCAACATAGTTCCTGAAAATCATATGCTATAATTTCCTGGTAGCAAGGCAGGGATGTTATTATGAGCTGTACTCCCTTTCTTCAGCTAGAAAAGCCAAAAATCTGAGCAACTTCAGTGTTCAGCATGAGATGAGGAGTGCCAAAGGGCTAATGAATGCTGTGACTATCTGATGAGGCAGGGAATGGATTGCTCCCACGCACTGCAAAATGGGAGCTTCCCAGGAAAGAATTATAAAGAGCTCTAGTATACCATTTTTTCCCCTCTATGGGCAGTAGCAGGATTTTACTTCCTTTCTCCACCAGTTTGTTTTTTTTTAAATGAAACCACTATGCATTCAGTATCTTTGAAATGTCAAGTCTTTTATTAGATCTGGCTAAAATCAGTCACTGGATTCCCAAGTATTAAGAAAGGACAGCCAGACAAGCTTTGTTTCCCAATGGCTGAAAAATTATCCAAGTGTGGAAGTGTGTAGAACAGAGATGGATATGCCTAGAGCATGGCTATTATTCAGATGAAAGACTGACTGAGAAAATGTATGTCAGGCAGCCTAATAATATCTTTGTATGCTCTGGTGGCTGCTTTTGAATTGTATCCACTTCTGAAGCTTAAAACAGTGCCTTACTCGAGGTGCAATGCCTACTACTCTATTTTAAAAAATAAAAATGGCATTAGAAACAGGCACAAAAATAATAATAATTTGGTAAATTAGATTTGTATTAATTCACAACTGAAAAAATATTTCAACCCCTCTTTCTGTTCCACATAATTTTCAAAAGAAAGGAAACCTTTAAAGCGCTTAAAGAGACCTGAGCAAACTCGGTAGTATTCATTTTGCATATTCTGCAAGGCAGTAAGCAACATCCAAAGAAGATCCACACACCCTTTTCAGCATCATAAATTTGCCTTGTTGAGACAAAAGCAAAATCTATCTATGAAGAACTATTACAATTTTAAAACATTTTAAGAAGCAGATCATGAATTACCTGTCTGTATCACCATATACAACGTGAGCACCCCACTTTTTTGTATCATTCACCAGTTTAATGGCACGCTCCAATGTTTCTCTGGCTTTGTGGACAATGCTGTCTCCAATCTGCAAAGTTAGATTGAAAATCTTTATTCTACTGCTAAGCCAAATACTAGCTCTTGGTAAACACAGTCTAACCATGCTTGATCTTGTTATGAAAATCACTGTATTGAGATGATATATTTTATTTCATGGTTTAAATGCATATAATAAATAAAAAGGTCACTAAGTTACCCCAAAAGAACAAGAACTAAAAGAAAAATGATCAAAAAATATTAAGCATTAAAATAAAGAAGGATTTGTTTGAAACTTCTTAGAAGTTTATAATATATATTAAAAATCTACCGAGCAAAACAAGACTGCTCAGGATCATTTTCTCTAGTTTTTGGATTCTGCTGATTCCTATGAAAGCTCAGAAAAAGCTACAATGTTTTGTTTTATTTCCACTATTATAACTGCAGTCCAATCTACCTTTGGAAACAGTTCTACAGCAATGCCAACTCCAAATGTTCTTTACAGGAAGACGACAACCTTTATATTTTTCTGGAAGATCACAAATAAATCCTAAGTTGCTGATTTTCAGTACTACAAGTAAAAGCAGCTTTTCTGAAGGTATTTAGTTTGTTTCAAATAATAATATTATGTTATTTGACTAGTGTCTTTCAAACATTTTAATACACTTTTACTAGCAACCCTTACCTCAGTGCATGGCATTCTTCCAGAAAAATTAGCAGCAGTATAGCCAAAAGTAAAATTAGCTATATATTTAAGACCCAACTGACGAGCTTCAAGCATTCGAGTCACAGCCTTGTCATGCTTATAAGCCTTCATTGACTGTTTCACCATTATCCTGGTCTTCAAGATTTCTTCTAGCATCCTTGGCAGCACACCCTTTCTTACTGAAGGCTGCCGTAAAGGGAACAAAGAAAAACGTGGTTTTAGAAAGCCCAACATAAACAGTTAAGAGTAAAATCAAACCCCAGAACTGTTAGTTAATCACTGATAGGAAGACAAATTAACTAGCCAGATGCCCCAGCCACTAACAGTTTGGCTTTTCTCACAAATATTACAAGGGACCTAGAGTACAGGCAAAGCTCTTAAAAGCAGAACAAATAGCTTTTTGTTCTTTGTATTTATCAGCCCTGTTGATGTAATGTTTAGATAACCTTATTAACTAAAATGGGACTTCAATATTTAGTTGTTAAATTTTTAAGTATTAAATGCTGAAGGAACATTATCTTTTTAAAATTCTGCAAATATTCTTTATTTCAAGTTTTTGTTTTACATTAAATACAGGTATGCTGGTGATTGCCTAAATATTTTTAACAGCTCCAGGCCATATTCATTACACATCAGCCAGCAGAACACATTACAAAATGAGAACAATAGAAAACAAGCCAGGGAGTCTCATTTCCCAAATCATTACCCTTTTTCTCCTGCTATACAGGCAGGAGAAAAATGAATTGTTACACACAAATAATAATTACGGTTTGATCCTCAAACCGCACACGTAAAATACAATTTAATTATAGATTAAATAAACCTTCAGTATAAAGGAAAGCATAAGGACATTTTACTTCCTGAGATGCCAGAAGTTCAGCACTTTGACAAATATCAAAAACATTGTGAAATGAGAGAATGAACCTCGCCTTTCTGTCTACTCTCAATGCAGCAAAATATCAACTACAATATCAATTTGATCTTAAGTCAGCCAACAGGCAGTGAAAATGCTGTCACAGAGCACTAATATTACCTTGACAAAAGCTACTCCACTGGGTGACACTGTGATATCATGTCTAATCTGGTAGAGTAAGTCAGGAGGTACTCTCAGAGATGTACAGCCAAATTTGAATGCATCATACCTAATAAAGACAAAATTTAAATATGAAGACCATTCATTCATTTACAGACTAATCAAGTGAAAACATCAGCTCACATTAAAATGCTAATAATGCCAGCAAGGACAGAATAATCTCAGGTATAAACAAACATAACATAATTTCAAATTTTTAGCTACATACAGAAGGTTCTAGGAACAAAATAGTAATAAATAGCTAAATTCCAATGTATGCATTATTTATCAATTCTGCTCTGTGTTATGAATTATTACCAAATACTGACTTAGTGGAAGCATGTACTCAATTCTGTAATCCCCTATGGAAACCATCCATGTTTACCAAGTACCACACTGCACTTACTTTCTTCCTACAAATTCAGAACTTCAAATCAGGAACTTGAAAACCTGATGGTGACACCTAGCAATTATTGCAGGCATCTTTCCATTCTTCAAAATACTGTTTTATAGAGGTAATTATAATGAGCAGTGAGATCTTTTTCCAATTAACAAGAGAATAACTGTTAAACTCAATAAAAGATGCTACAAAGAATAACTCAATTGTACCTTTTAATTTTTAGTAATTAGAACTAGAGTGAACTACAAGTGATACAGGAACAATCATAGTTCAATAAGGAATAACCTCAGTCTAGTTTTGAAGACAGATGGTGGATTTATAGTAATTTTAATTTATTCTGAAGCAATATTAAAAATCAGCATCGCCACAATTATCATACACAGAGTTGTTTCCAGGGGTTTTTAAGAGAACAGTCTAATCCTGTGTTTAATTAAAAATACAAATTGATTTGTATATGTATGTGTATTACATGTGCACACACCCACATGGTAGATTTTTATCGTCTGTATTGTATTGTGTAACAGAAAATGGTGCTATTCATATGTGCCCACCGTTTCCAATGGCAACCAGGGGTTCTCAGTACCTTAGAAAAGACACTCAAGTATCTACAGAATCAAAGATCATGAGAAAAGAGTAACAACTTACTTTCCTAAGTTTTCAACATGTCCCAGGCAGGTAGAATAGCAGTAGTTGTATGCTATGACAATGGAAGGATATAAGGACTGGAAATCCAAGACAAGAACAGCGTTGCTGTAGAAGCGGGATTCTGGCTCCATTATCAAGGGAACACACTGTGGGGCTTTCATCTGAGCTCGCTGCTGGACACTGGGAGTCACAGCAATGTAGTTCATTGGCTTTGCAATGCGCAGCATCACCGACTCCACACGGTACTGCAAAACAGTTTGGATATAACCATTATCATCAAAAGTGCAGAACAAACCTGTATTAACTAGTGTAAACACACATTTCCTGAATTTAAGTACAAATAACTACTTTTCTAAAATAAATAGCGGTGCTCTTAATGTGTATTTTAATTGTATTTTATATCACCAGATCACCTTTAGGTCCCTTCCAACCCTAACTGTTCTATTATTTTGTACTCTGTATTATATAGAGTAGAACTTTTCCATGTGTCTCCTCTTCATTTAGCCCTAATCATTGAGAATAGAGTACTTTTTATATATGGAAAAAAGAATCATCCAACAGGCTTCAACAATATACGTGGATGGCCATGCTACTGTCAGTGAACGAGCATTTGCCAAACTATACTACTGTCAGACCTGCAGATCACCAAAGAAACCAAGTATAATAGGCAGTAAATGCACTGGGTATCATGCTTTCTCCCTGATACCACATGCAGAACAGGAAGCATAAAACAACAAACACCCTGTTCAAGATACCACAAGAAGTTATAAGTGTAGCTGGCAACAAGAGAAAAAAAAATCCCAACCCTACTTATTTGTGTATTACTCAATGCTTTAGTAAAGGCTTTACAAGTAGAAATGGGCAGGTATGCACTATGTCCATTCAGAATAAAAACCAAAATAGCTGAAAACATACATACATGGTGTAAAAACTACATACATGGGTATGGCTGTTGCATCCTGGGGTCAAAAGCAAACGCCACATATGGCAAGGGACTGAAAAATCCCGAAATATCAAAGAACAATTCTACATAATAGCAAAATCCTGCGCTTTGTAAGCAACTAAATCACTATTAAAGACTGTCTGCCTGACACACTATGTATTCAGTCACTGTACTGAATGGATTAGACATAATTTCTTTAACCCCGAAGTTATAAATGAGCTTACAGAACCAACAGACTTAACAACAGCCTGCACCTTAAACAGAGGTTGGGGTTTGATGTGTAGTTAGGGAGCAACATAAACTGCCACTGCTGCCTTGCACTAATTGCACATTAATTTGTGTCCAGTGATGAACTTGAAAGTTCAAGGCCAACTTGAAGACAAGGTGGTCAGGGACTGGTTCTGGCAAGAGGTAGATTTTGGGTTTTTTTCCCTAGCAGCTTTACAATAGCATTGTAGAATTTAGGTTGGAAAAGACCTCTAAGATCAACCAAATCAAACTGTTAACCCAATGCTGCCAAGCACCACATTTACACATCTCTTAACTCCAGGGATGTGACCCTGGACAGCCTGTTCCGATGTCTGACTATCCTCTTGGAGAACAAATTTTTTTAATACCCAATCTAAACCAGCTATAGAACAAATTGAGGCAATTTCCTCTTCTTCTATAGCTTCTTACTTGGGAGACTGACCCCCACCTCACTACAGCCTCCTTTCAGAGAGTCGCAGAGAGCAGTAAGGTCAGCCCTGAGCCTCCTTTCCTCCAGGGTAAAGGATTCTCCAGCTCCCTCAGCTGCTCCTCACTGGACTTGTGCTCCAGACCCTTCACCAGCTTCATTGCCCTTCTCTGGACTTGCTCCAGCCCCTCAATGTCCTTCTTGTACTGAGGGGCCCAGACTGGACACAGGATTTGAGGTACGGCCTTACCAGTGCTGAGTAAAGAGGGACAACCTGGTGGTGCTGGCCACATTATTTCTGACTGAGGTCAGGATGCCGTTGGCCTTCTTGGCCACCTGGGCACACACTGCCTCATGCTCAGCTGTTGACCAGCACTCCCAAGGTCCTTTTCCTCTGGGCAGCTTTCCAGCCATTCTTCCTGTAGGCTGTAGCCTTGCATGGGGTTGTTGGGAACCAAGGGCAGAATCATCACACAACTGGCCTCAGCACATTGACCCAGCCTGTCCAGATCCCTCTCTAGAGCCTTATTACCCTTCAGCAGAGCAAAACTCCCTCCCAGCTTGGAGTTGTCTGCAAACTAAGAGAGCACTCCATCCCATTGTCCAGATCACCAGTAAGATACAAACCAGGACTGGCGTCCTGTTTGTTGCCCACACTGAGTGCACTGGTGCAGATGCACCTCAGTTGGGCTACTGATCCTACCACCTTTTTTTTTATGCAGGGGGAGAAGCCCTAATCCCTATATGACCATTCTCAGGTGCATCTGTGGTTCCTAACACATCAATAATCCTTTTGTCTTTGCTCCCATTTGGACCTACAGCCCCTACCTGCTGTAGATGCCAGCGAACCCAATAGGAAGAATGATGATGTCTAACGCCAGTTCAGAAGGCTGAATGATTTCTTTATTACAATTATGCTATAATACATTAATATACTATATAAAGGAGGACACTAAAAACTACATGCTACTTTCTCTATCATATCTAACTACCAACAACTCGCGACCCTGTTCGCGAGAGTCCAGACACAGGTGGATCTGACTGGCCATCAGGCTCAAACAATCCACCATGATCCAACCAAGCGCTCACTCTAGGTAAACAATTCTCCAAACACATTCCACAAGAGAAAAACAAGGAGCAGAAACAGAAATTGTTTTCTCTTTCATTTCTCTCTGTGCACCTTTATGAAAAATTCTGAGAGAGAGAAATGTGGTTGCCACACCTACCTCCACTGAGACAGCAGGCCAAAGGACTTTGCTAGGACACTGTTTCTCAAACACTGGTGTGATGCTCCCAGGTTTATCTTTAGTGAGTCTGATCTTATTCCTTTCCCCTTCAAATCTAGTTTAAAGCTCTCTCAATGAGCCCTGCTGACTCCTGTGCAAAAACCAGCAAGTTCTTCAAATATCTGACTAATTATATGTATGCCTGTGATCATCTCTTGTTAGATTTTGTTTGGTCTTCTAAGAAATGTTCACGATGGCTTAGTACAATAAACAAATATAATTTTAGAAAGTTATTGTAAAACTCAGTGAGAGATACAAACATGGAAAAATAAAATATCTGAAATCTGTTCTTATTACTATTCCATTTTAACATATTTTTTTGCTAAGGGTGACTGTCTTCATAAAGGGTAGTGACTCTTCTGTGTGAAAAAAATTATTTGGGGTGGCTGGGAGTTGTTGCAAGTGCCATTTTTGTGATCTAGAAAGTTTCAATGGAAACAGAACATACGTGCACAGAAGGGAAGAGAAAAGAACAGTCAGGATAGAAAATGCAGCATGCTTCTGTTGCTCACTCCCACTCACAGACATCTGAGAAAATGACAGGCAGAACAGTCTTTGTGGGCTGCAATCATGACAGCTTAAGCATATCTATGCTGGCAGTATGCCCGTCCCACACTCCCTGTCCCTAACTGTGCATTTCTCTTGCCTTGCTCCAACAGCGGTATTTTCTGCTAATATGGTAAACCAGATTGGGGAGTTAAACTGGCAAATACCTACTGAACACTGCCATTGCTCTGCTGATGGTGCCTGCCAGCCTGCTCCCCTTTTCCCCCAAATACAGGGTCATTACCAGAAAGACCAACAAGAACGTGCTCTGGGTCAAGAGATGACACAGGCAACTGCAGTCTAAGAAAAAAAGGTGGCAAATGTTTTTTTAAGAGCATTGAATTGTTAAGGAAACTGCAGCTTCAGACACTCCCATACCTGGCTGGCTTATGATAACAGAAGAGCTGTAACACATGACAGAGTATCTGACTGATTTCAGGTGCTGGTCAGGTCTCACATGTAGCCATGAAAGCAGCTCAGTTAGCCTAATCATTCACAATCTGGGCAAGGAAAGCTTTTGGTATTACTGGAGACTGCTGAGCTCTCAAACAAAGTGCACATCTTGCTCTGTTCTGCTCCCTTTTCCCTCTGATGCTGGTATCAAAATAATAGAACCACAAACATCTTGCACAACATGTATTTGATAAAGCCAGAGCCCCTCTTGTCTTATTGTAAAATCTCGCCCACAGGTCGCTGCACCAGAAATGTCACTTAGAACATACTCAATGCTGCTTTGTCTGCCCAGAAAGAAACTAATCTCATCTTTCTAAAACACAATTAATTATATTTCTTAATGTTCTAGAAAGCACTTTCAGTCTCATGAAGTGTGAACAATATCAACTCAAAGGGAAAGCTTAGTGCTCCTGAAGGCAGTAGAAAAGATTCACAGGTGTGATTACATTTGGGGAACTCTATTTTTAACCTCTGAGACTAGGCAATTCAATAATAGATTGAAGGCTATTCTTTACATTTCAATTTCATGTTAATTCATGCTAACAGCTTTCTTTGACCCTACGAAAATACACATATGGACTGAGAAGAAACTGAAGAACTAGAACATTTTGTAAAAACTATTTTGGTTTTGTGAAGTATAAGGAGAACAAAGTCTTACCTGGGAGCCTCTTGTTAATACATGTAAGAACTGAATGCCAAAAAGTCTTGCCATTTCACTTGTTCTGTCAATCAAATCCAGTTTGTCTAACAACAGGAGATTCCCACGAACGCGGCTAACATAATGATCAACCATTTTCCATCTGTGAGAGTGAACACCTCATTATAAACAATCCAAAGAGTGCTGCCCTTTCTACTAAGACAAATATATTTTTATGGTGACTTGTAACAAACCAGCAGATAAAATTTTCCTCTAGAACATTTTCATACAACTCTTTCAAAAGTGTGGCATATATAAATATACACTTAGGTATTCTAAAGACATACACACATTGTGTTACAGCAAGCTACTGTTAAGGCATCTCGCAATGACTTACTATATCCTGTTTTCCTCACTGCCCCAAAGGATTATTAAAACAGACACAACTCCTCTTCTCTTTACATGATTTTTAACTGAGAGGACCTTTGTCGAAACATCCTTCTGTATTAAGAATGTCTACCACAGCTGAACATAAATTCGTAATTTCTGTATAAACCACTTTTCCGCTTAGCTACAGAAACGCTTACAGAAATTTTATGTATGTCACAAACAACGTGCAGATCAGTACTCAGTTTCATGAATTGTTCATATCACACAATACCAAATTGCTTCAAGAAGAGTGAAGCTGAATGTGATACATGTCATATGAAGGTATTTTTAAGCTTAAACAACATTCTGTGTGCTGTTTTGTAATACTTTTAAGCCTAGCTTACTTGACATGCACTTGAAGTGAAACAAAAGCCTGGCAGTTCATTAAAAGCCCTTCTGATTAATAGTATATTCAAAATAAAACAAAGACATTACAGAACTTCCAAAGAGTACATCTACTCAAGTATGTTGAAAATGTAACTGGAAATATTTTGTTGTAATATTGAGGGTATAACTATGCAATAGAACATCCAAGTAAATAAACTCATGTTGCTGCATATACAGTGTTCTAGCGCCTGAGCTAAACTGATTATTTCTTCCTATGGTGACTTTACCTTAAACCTGCCCAATGTTAGGAATCTGGCCTTAAAAACAGCTAACAAAATGGATTAATAGATCAGTACCTGTAGACATCTGCCTTATTGTCAAACCAATCAGACAGAACTCGGAACGTAAATAAAGGAAAACGATGATGAAGAACATGAAAGCCCACATTTTCAAAAGTGTAATTCGTCAGATTCACCTAGAAAAACACAGTGGACATGTCAAGATGCATGATGACTTTCAAAATCAAAAAATCTCTACTTTTCAAAAACTGCAAGAACTAAATTCATTAACTTTTTATTAGTATTTTGTTAAAAAGGTTAGTATTTATTCTTAGAAATCCCTAACTATTTACAAGTCAGGAAAAAGCATCCCTTATCAATTGAAAAAAATATGCAAAATTAAGTAGTTCATAAAGATCAGGTCTGAACTTGGTCAGAACAAGATTTCTAGACTGGGCTAAGTATTAAGTATTAAATGGAAAGTTATAAATGGAACAAAAAAAAAGACAAATTCCTAAAGCAAGTAAGTTGTTCTCAAAACCCACAAATCAGTGAAAAGGAGAATTAAGAAATATTACTGAAAAATAAAGGCTTCAGTACTTTACAGTTTAGAGATTCACAAAACTCATTCTCACGAACTAGCAAACTACTCTATTTGAAAAGGTGTATAAAGAAAGAAATTGTGTAAGTTATATGAAACTTTCAACAAGGTCTGCAATAATTAGAAAACCCAGTAAACCAAAACATGAACCTTTTAAAAAATTTACCTCATGTCTCATCATTCTCCAAATATTCAAGACAATTCGCCCAACAATATTTATTTCGCTCATTGTATCTGCTCCGTATTCATCCAGCTCGGTGGCGAATCTGTTCTCTTTATTTTCATCTAAAGACATTAAAGGAGACTATATTTAGACAAGTTATTAGACAGTCAAGACCAGATCAAACCATCCCTCTTCCGATTTTCTCTCTAGAAAAATAAGAATTCATAAAGATTACTGCTGATTCTACAAAATTATTTATTTACCAGTCATCCACACAATCTCTAAATGAAACTCCCCCAGGTTTTTCTGTTCTTGCCCTTTGCAGAGAACTCTTACTTTGGCTTCACTGAAATAATGTCCAAGGCAATATATTCTCTGTAGTGAATATACTGGTTATGCAATGCTGAATGTTACTTGAGAGTCAGCTGCACATGCAGTAGTGCACAACATTAAAAAAAAAAAAAAGTGATTTCTGCCCTAAGGACTTTATAACTCAAGGCTTTACTTGCAATGATCTTACACAGTCTGAACCAGGTCATGGGAGAGAAAATTCAATCTCTTTCATTCAATCTCCCACTGCAGTGGGAGCAAGTAGACATGAGTTCCGGATAGCACAGGAAGAAGGAAATAGGAAGGAACCAATACAGATGCAGAAGCAGCACTCTAAATCTTTTTGTGAGACAGCTGTCTCACAAAGTAGAGAAATATATCCTCTTTTGCCATCCTTGATTTCTGTCATAATGGAATTTGGAATACTGCAGCACAAGAGAAGACAGTCTTTTTGGCATACATTTCTTTAAACTATCTTTTTTCAGTCATTGTAAGTTTACAGTTCTGGTGTTCTTTCCAGAGTTTACATATATTTTTTTTAAGTGGACCACACAGACTAAAATCCATTACGAAAACACACTGATCCTCAGCCTTATTTCTTATTAGTTTAATGGGAGAGAAATCACTTCAAGGCAATTTATCCACAATTCTAAATCCATACCCATTTTTAACTGCTGGTTGCTTTGTATTCTGCCACCACTCCTTTATCAGGTACAGCACAGTCTGTACAGTACAAAGAGCAGAACATTTTGGACAGAGAGTATAGAAGTGTGGATACACACTGCTTCACAATAATGATCAGAACTGAACAATTAGATCCTCAGACAATCATGAAGCACATTTACCCTTGGTAACAGAAGTAAAATTGCCTGAAATACTGCAGAACAGCTATGAAGCAACATAATACAGACTAATTTTGTATGTTGATCTTCAAATGTGTGCCATATAAATTTTAAAATGAAAACTTATTCGCCATTTACAGACCTTATCAGTAAATCACAGATCCTTGACAAAATTTAGCAGATTTTGTATACTTCATCAAAATGCACACTATCTTTTTAACCTCCTTATTGTTTCAGATTTTTAAGGAGGAAAACCAGCAATTTCTCTTTCCATGTTTGGATGGAAAAATGCCCCACCAAGTAGCAACATTTTTATTTCTGCTTTTCATCATTTCCACATGCTGGATCTCCTGTCAAAGGGAGGAACTTGCATTTCTTCCACCTCCATATATTTTTTTTTAACTGGAAGCAGAAACTATTGGTTAGTTCTACTTTCTTCAGTGTCATCCTAGTTCTCTTTTGATTTGTTTAGGAGATTTCCTATATTAAGTTTGCTTCATGTCTTGCTGGTAAAAAACAGGCAGCAAAGTATACTGTGATCACAAGAGAGACTCTCCGTCTGATGAACTCTGCCTGTGATGAGCACCACTATATTACAAAAACCTGCTCTACCTTACAACTGGTGTGGGAAATGTATCACCAGAACCAGGCAAGCCTCTTTGGGAACTATGCTGGTAAGAAGCAGAACAGGACATTCTTCCTATCTTTCGAGTGCATGAGACAAAATAAAAAGAAGTCTTTCATTCTCTCTTAGCCACTCCCTAACTTTGAACTGTGATGCAAAGGAGGAAACAGGAGGCCACACAAAAAATGCCACCATGCACAGGTATGGCATGCACTTCTCTTGTGATGTGTCCTATGACTTATGAATAGTTCACTTCTAAAGGGCAGAGGTAGCACCAGACTCAGCCAATAAAGCAAAAGCAGAGAGAAGTCCAGCTTTCTTTTTGTTAAGCTGAAATCACAGGAAAGGAAAAGTCCCTTCCATCTTTATTTCAACAGGAGGAAAGAGAAGCATACTTCTTGAAGGAGCACTTCCTGTTCTGAAAATACAGCATGTAAAGAAGGGAGGGAAATACGAAGCACAGGGGTTGGAAAAGCGAGAGGAAGACAGATGGGGTCAAAACCACAGACAAGGAGAGACCACAAAGCAACAGAGAACACAACTTGCACGTATATGGTCATGCGTGCAAGACATTTACGGCATGACATTTCTAGGAAGAGCTCATCAGTGTAAACATTTTCTCATCTTTCTGCTGCAATTCTGTCAAAAGAAACCAAACACTTACCTTAAAATAACAGCAGTTCTTAGAAACATTTTTAAGTGTTATATATTCCACTTCTGAGTACGCATCTACCAGCTGGCACAGGAACACCTGCACTACAAACACCAGTGCTGTGCAGATCGTGCCTATGCTCTGCATGCCCACTTGAACTTCATGTACAAAAATATTAAGGGCTACAATCCTGATTTCCTTCACTAGAACTAAACCTATGTTATGTGGGACTTGATACTTGTAGGGAAGGAAACCTGACTGCGAAATACATGGGGAGGCTACCATTAGGAATCATAGAGATCCCTTTCTTCTTTGAGGACCCATTCATATGTATGCCAAAAAACAGTAACTTGAGAAAGAGCTTATGTCAGGAAGATGGGTGCTATTAACAGCTTTGCTAATTGTTTGGTTCTGCATCAACTACAGTGCACACAGAGCTGTCCTGCAAGATATGAACTGTGACTCAGCCTTTGAGAACAGCAGCAGAGGCACATGTCCCAAACTGAAGAGATTGTTCAGCCATACTTCTACAGTAGACCAGTAAATCTTTCTGATATTTGGAGGTTTTCAAAAACCTTTGACTACAACACTTACTGTTCCTCTTACTACAGACACTGCAAATCTTCAGATGTAATGGGTCAAAAACTTTTCTGAACGTCCTTCAGTACCTCTGAAGATCATACCCAGAGGCATTATTTTGCAACTAGTGTATTATCTCAATTTGAGCCATCAGGGAAACTGAATAACAAGGTTCATGCATCCATTATTATTCCTGAAGAATAAATTGGAGAGCTTTGTGCTGAAGAAAGAAACTTATGAGCACTGATGGCCTGTTCATATTTAAACTATCATGTGATCCTGTTTTCATATATGAAGTATTTAAAAATTCACCACAGTTCAGTTGCCAACAACTTTCAGCTGAAGACACAAATTTTTTTCTTGTGTTTTCTTGTCTCTGGGAGGACTCTATAACTCATTTCTTTTCCAAACATGTCACAATCATTGAAAGCATCAAGAGTATACAAATATTCAAACCTCAAGGAAGGACTGTGTGAACACAGTGCTTCTAAAACATCATATTCTCCTGGCCAGGCACACAGGACAGATACATAAAAGATGATTCCTGTGCTGGGTATGCTCAAAGATTCAAGTAGCCCAGTATCATGTTCTGTCATGTACTAAAGGCAGATGCTTCAAGATGGGGGAAGCAGTTATTGATACTCTCCCTACAACTCTTCCAGCTTTCAACCATTTACAGCTTCCTGGGCCAGACATTATTTTCACATATATCATAGCTCCCAATGGATTCTTCTTGCAAGAATTTCTCTCTTTTTAAAGCAATGTACACTTTAAGCATTTGTACTATCTTGTGACAAGGAACTCAGAGTTCAGCAATGCTGAGATTAAAAATCAACTTCTATTCTGTAGTTGCTACTTGCTAGCTTCACTTGATTTCTAGTTCTTGCATTGGAAATGACCATGAAAACCCAATCTCTATTTCCCTTTACATCCCTCAGTATTTCACAGGCTTTTACCTTTCCTACGCTGTTTTGTCTCTTATGGAATCCCAAATTACTAAATTACTAGACACATTTGGATAACTCTTCTCATCTTTACTACTTCCCCTATATCCACTTTGATGGGGGGAAGGTTATAAGGAGGTTACAACCTCAGTATTTGAGGTACAGGCACACTACAGATTTTTACATTTTTTACATTTACATTCATTGCTTTATATTTTCCTTGCTCCATAATTCCAAATATTTGCTTTTGCAACAATTAGAAAGTAACAGGCTCAAGCTTTTAACAGAACAATAACAGTAATGGACTTCATACTTCACAGCAATTTAACTTCTGTACAGATGCTTTTTTCTGTACAAGCTGGCAAAACCAGCTTTTTCAACTGTTTTGATTTTTAAATTCTTCCTCATCCACATCACCCTGATGACCGCAAAGAGTTATAACAAAATTTTGAGACAGTTTTTCATTTTACAAAGTCATTCTGACTCTTCTTAGGTGTGACAGTACATTTGTTTAGCTGTTCATTATTCTTCAGAATGATGGCTTCTATTGATTGGTTAAGTATAGGCACTAGGCTTACCATTCTCATCCAGGTTTTCTTGCCAGTCTAAACAGGCTTTTTTACAAATACTGGAGGAAAGCATCAGCACTTGGGCCAAATAAAATTTGCCCAAAGTACAGGAATGGTCACTGAAAGCGAGGATTTTATTACAAAGCTGTCCAGGACAATTGCTGCTCAGGAGCAGTTTTATGATTTTGCATTCCAGCCAGAGAAACCACAAATGATGGTTATGGTAGGTACTCTGAATGACTGGAACCAAGGAAAGCAAAAGAAGGTTTGGTAGCAGAAACATCTCCAAGAACTGAAACTTAACACACAACTATAGACTGTAAGTTCAGGTTCATGAATACAGGACACACACAGAAGTGGAATATGCCACAAAATTGAAAATTCAGAAAACACAAGGGGTGTGTGTGATTATACTATTAACAACACAGGAGCAAGAACAAAAAAAAAAAAAAAGTCTTTCTGAAGAAATACTCTGCATTTATTTTTAAAATTTGTTCATAGATTTCAACTTGCTCCTACCAGAACTGAACTGAAGCCCTAAACAAATAACTTACCTGGCACACGAGAAATCATCTGGCATAAATCAACATTCAGTGCTGCAGCCCTCTGTAAGAGATAACCCCAGGAATGCATCTGGACTTCATAGCCTAGCAAAATGTCTGGGTCATATCTAGAGAGGTAGGGGGAAAAGAAAAAATGAGCTTCATATAATTTACAAAAATATTTCCATGAACAAAGTATAAACAGGATTGCATTCAAATTATGTTGAGTTTAAAAAAGACGCAGTCACAATCGGTTTCTATGAAAGCAGCATCTAGACTAGAAGACAATTACTTAAAACAGGCAATCTCTTAGGATTTTTAATAACATTCAATGGCAAAAATATTTAGAAAGGATATTTTCACTGGAATTTTTTTTTTACATACTTCTATTATTTTGGTCTTTACAAATAAAGAACAAAACTGAGGTCTCATCAGGGTTTATTGATGGCATCAGGAATTATCAAGCATAAACTGAAATTTAGCTACTGGCAGGAGACAGATGTGCAGTGAAATATAGCCATGCCTATGGAATAGAATTTGCCAGGAGGTTAACTGGAATGTTTACAGATAATATTGTGTCAGACACACTGCAGTGTAACTCTGAGTAATCAGAGGGAACTCCGGGTCCTAAATGATGACCTTTTATTGGGAGTTAGAATTTGTAGTTGAGTGAGAGCCCTCTAAACTGAAACAGAGAAAAGCAACTGTATCTACCAGTTATCTTGAAATACCTCTTTATTTAAGATGGCCTTCTTTCTAGAAGACACACAAGAAAAACTTCTTTTATGCTGTATCTCTTTCCAGCTGGAAAATCTGACTGGCTCAAGTATGACAAAGAAGTCAGAATTAACTTCTGACACAATCACTTCCAATCAGGCTCAGAGTAGAGCTCACCAGAGAGAAGGACAAAAAATGTGGCTTTAAAGACAAAGCACAGGTAGGAGTTAGCTCAGAGGAGACAGTATCACTTATCTTTTGAGTAGGTACTATTAAAACCACAAGTCATGATCTGGTGATTTGCTCAATAGTCTAATAATGATTTTGTTGGGCAGAAAGAGACCAGACAAAGTAACATAAAATATCTGTTATTTTTATAGCAAAAAAAAAGAAGAGAAATTTCAGTGGGATGAATAGGTGCTTCTTGGTTAGGCTGAATGATTTTTAGTGTATTTTCCAACCTCGATGATTCTGTAATTCTTTCAATGCAGCTAAAGGGTTTTGAGTTCTAGCAGGCAGCATTCAATACAACTGAATGACATCAGGGCAGCTGTCAGGAGGTAGAGGATGGATGATGGGCTGAGGATTCTGTACCATAGTCTATGCCCAACCCTACAACAGAATGCAGGCTTGTAAACCTTAGTTTATGGAGGGAGTGGGCAGAGGCCTTGGATTATGAACAGGAACTCTGTACTCCTTGCATCCATAAACACATTAAAAAATTACAAACATTTCCTGACTGTTGAATAAAGAACACCCTTTCCCTGAATACTGAGTTAGTTGTATCACAGACATTACAAATGAAACTTCAGACTTTATCAGGAGACTGTCTTCCCTGCTTATGTGTCCTAGCCAAAGGCAATGACAACTCATTTTGAAGATAGTAATTACTCTGAGAATAGCTCCAAAATAGAATTTCTCCACACTTCTGCCATGGACGCTGACCTTCTGTGAAAAATAGTTGAATGCTGTTACTCAGCATGGCTCTTCATTACAATTTGGGCTTTTGCACCTGCCAGAAGTTGCAAAAATCCCCTTTATCACCTACTTCTACTTGTGAGGGAATGGTTTTGATACAATTTTTACCTAAAGCAGGGGATTCTAAAGTAAGTTTTTGATTTCTAGCATTCTACAGAAAGTAAAAGAACTAGCACTTTGAATTTGGAGGGTATTTTGCTATCTGCTGTTCATGTTGAAAGAAGAATTACTTGGTTTTGGAGGTGGAAATGATCATCAGGAGTGCAAGCAGTAAATTTACTCAATATGGAGTACAACAATGGTACAACCCCAAAGCTACTTGGAACAATTTATGGACAAATGACTGAAGCTAGCCTGCAGTTCATTCCAGCATTGGAATCAGTGTCAAAAAGAGTTATGACTGCTTGCTGCTCTGCACAACATACAATGATTGTGAAATGATGCTTCAAAATTATTAATAGTTCAATTTCAGTTTTGAAATAAAAAGAAATTATGGCATGTTTTATACAGGCGTAGAATAAACATTACAAAAATTAACATATTTTCAAATTAATTCTTGTAACTAAACTATCCCAGTCCTAGCATGTTGCAAAACAGTACTGATTAATTAAAATGAGGGAAGTAGTCATTCGTTATCATATTTGAAAACTGGCATCACATAATTCAAAATGGAGAATCCGTGTAGATTTTACACAGGACAAGGCATTATGAAGATGGATTCCATGATAGATGCAAATGTAAATCAGAAATTCGTGAAGAACTCTTTAAGTGGTACATAAAACAATATTCATTATGCCAGAAATTTGCTTTATCTTATAAGCCTGTTCTGAACAGAAATAAGAACTGTTTGGAAGCAGCAAGTTGGTGAAGTTTGTCTTTCATCAACTGATGAAGGATAGCTGCTTTGGGTTGTAACTTGCCCAAGCAGGGCATTACCTTTCTCACTTCCTACTTTAACAAAATTAATGGTCTATTATATAACTACTGCAACTGAATATATTTTATCAATTCTGGAGGTAATCTTCCCATTACCTTTTAACCTGATGAACAAAATGACCTCTGTAATCTATGTGCATATAACCTCAAGAACTGTTTCTCTAGTATCCTTCAGATGTGAAGGTGTTTTTATAGACAAAACATAAAAGCCCTTTAGTTTATTATGGTTTTAGATACATGCCTTTTCTTCTATAAACAAACTGTATCTAACTTAAGAATCACATATTTTAACACAATTTTATGTAAATCCACATATAGCTTGGAAAGCCTATTAATCAAAAGATTTTTTAAAAAAGTAGTGTGCTAGTTTCTAACTCAGTATTCCTTGTCCAGGCCATTAGGGATCGCCTGTAATTGCAAATTACTGACTTCCAGGCTATCACTTTATAGCACATTACTTTGCTTTTCCATCCCAACTAGATACCACCCTTGTATTAAGGGGAGTGTCTAATTTCAGCTAATTTTGGCATCTCAAGTTTTCTAAATTGGTCTCTACTGTCATTGAACAAAAAGGCGTCTTTGGGTGAACCATTTTTTGTATTTTAGCCACCTATTGCAGACCAAGATCTTCTGGTGATGAGGATAGCTAATTAGACACTGACTGTGAAGAACAGATGTTTAAGTTTCAGTCATATGACTTATACAAGTCTAAGTGGAAAATCAAGGTAAAGTAGCTAGTAAATGGTGAGATCAAATCTTACTGTGAATTTCTTGTAATCACAGTCCTTTAATGTCAGCTGGTCTATATTTAAAACTTGGATCCAAGTGGTATCCTTCTAAAAGCATAAAACCCAATAAATGTACTACTGGCAACTGACTTGCTCAGATACTGCAGTAAGTTACACATATATGTATTTTGTATGTATATCTGTATGCATTCACAAGTGTATCTATGAATTATCCTGGAAGGAAAAAACAAAGTAACATTAAACTGAAGAATTGCTTTCTACTAAGGAGTTCTGAACTCCTGCACTACATATGCATAAGATCTACTTTATGCAACAGGTTTAAGAGGCCTATAAAATTTCTTGCACCTAGGAAGAGACACTGCTGTTTCTTGCTTCTATACTGCTTGCTCATGAACTACATCCCAATTTATGCAGCAGAAATGTCCTCTCCTGTAGCCCAATCTTGTGTACCAGTGGTACCAATGAACCAGTGTGGCACTTGCTGAGACCTCCCATGGTATTCTATTTGTTATTAGGGAAGAAGAGATGTCTGGAGCTAAAAGAGTACATTATTCCACATGGGAAAATGAACAGGCAAACCCAAAGTTTAGCTGATGTAAGCTTAGCTGAAGTGTGATCTCTCTCACTTTCTCTCCTTTTCACGTGGTGCCACAAAGACAACAGGCTGTGAGCTAAGAGGACAAGTTTTATGTTTCTTTCTCCTGTCTCAAAATTTTTACAGTATACTATGAAACTGGTCTTTGACATCAGTTCAAGCTATTTTATTAGAAGAAATTGTAATGAGACCAGCTGTTACACCTGCAAGAAACTAGTGCACTGTAATACTGTTATTTCAAAGCTGCTGGCTAGGAGTAACACAACAGGAATAAGAGGTGCGCTTGCCAACATATGCTCTTTTGTTAAAAGGCTGGGCCCTGATATTGCTTTGCATGCTGTTGCCACACTTTCTGCAAAGATGAAAAGCAGCATTTATGCTGGCAGGATTTAACACAACAGCATTAACATTCAACTCATACATGCTGCAGAGAGAAGAAAGACGATTATTTTCCTTTCCAGCTAAGTCGTATATGCTGCTATGACATCTCTTCCTCTTTCTCATTTGATGATTTCGTGAATGAACACTAAAGCTCCCACTTATACCTTCCCGTCTATTATGTGTCTGCTTTTCCTGACTGCTATTTTTCTTCCAGCTATGATTAAGAGAAAAAGGAGGGGGGGGAACCATGCCAGACCTATGATACAGACAAAAGCAGTAACTGTGCATAGCAACAGAATGCTTGGTGACTCAAACATGTAACTGAAATCTCTGAAAACATTCTTCCAGTTTGCCTTAGACAACAAAAATCCATAAAGTTGATACAGGACATTAGATACAGATTTCTACAGGAAAATGTCACTGATGAAGATGATACTGGCCTGGAAAAAGAAGGTTAGATTAGCACATCTCTATTTTAAGAAGAAGACGTTGCTAGAGCATTTACAGAAGAAGAAATATAACGCACTGTATCCAAACAAAAAAATTCATTAGCATTATACCTTACAAGAAAAACATAAAAATATTTAAGTATTAAGCATTAACAGTTTAATACACAAATGTTATCTCCAAAATGTTGATGTAAAATCTTATATTATACTCTGTTCATGTAATTCTATTAAGAACTGCTTCAGTGGAGACAAGGAGCTGTGGGCATCTGGTAAGTTTCAAGTAGCAACGCATCTACTATTCTTTGTTTCAAGCCTGCCCTGTTTTCACATCTTCTGTGTGTCTGAGATGGGAACTGTACATTCCCACATGAATTCCCCAAATTTTGCTCCTCTCACACCTGCAGGACCAGCCCTTTTCTACTATCTGTTAGCATCTGCTCTTAAAGAGAAGCAGAACAATTTGCCCTAAAAGTGAAGGAGAGGCCCAGACATTTAATTTCTCTTTCATGGGAATCCACTGCTCCATCAGGCCTGCACATCTCTAGTTTTCCTATCTAGTTTTAAAGCCCCATGCAAACATTCTTGTAGCATTCCCTTTCACCTTCCCCTCTTCCTCAGTCAGCTTTCCTGTGTTAGGGAAGTATGTAAGTGTGTTTACTCTTTTTCCTGCCTTTAGGTTCAGAGAGATGGTTCTCTTACTTCCTCAAGCAGAAAGACTTCCATTTTTTCTCCCGTCTTAGTGCAGTTGACACCTTACAATCAACAGAGGATCTATTCAAGAAAGCACCTCAGGCAGTACAACAGAATGCTTTAGGACAGCAATACACGTCCAGGCTCAATTTCAAGAAAAAAATAAATCCCCTCTGACAGTTCCAGAGAGCCTACAACTTGGATATCTCTGCTTCTAGGACATCCCCAGCAGCTGCACAGGATTAGAAGGATGTTGTCTCTCAGCTGCTTTATGCCAGTTTTGAGCTGAAGCCCTTTTTTTTGGTTTATAGCCCAAGGACAGCTCACCAAAGAAGGGAAATTTGGATCTATGCAGGTGCACCTCCCTCTCAAAGTCTATGACAGTTGTCAGGGTACCAAAAACCAATCTAATGATGCTTTTCTTTTTTACAAATATGTGCTGTTTGTTCTTCCCTCCCATCTCCAAACTCATATTTGTGGCTCTTCCTTTCTGTCTGTTTCCTGACTCTCAAACCTCAACCTCAGTATTCTAATACCCTTCAAAATGAAAGTTGTCTCTGTATAGACTTTGGTACTCACACTTGTAAGTACTTCTATTTCACAGGTTAGTCAGTCTCAGTAATAATCTCCTAGAAACAGAGGTGATTATTCTACTCAGTATTTGGACAAATCTGTGAATTTTCAGTATAGATGAAATCACAGATCACAATTCCAGAGAAACAACCAGGTCTTCTTCTGGTCTACTAGAACACAAGATGACTTATTTCTGTTTGCCAAGGGCTCTGAGTTAATCAGAGATAACATCTACTAATCCACAGAAGAACATTCAACCTGGTATTTACTTCATGGATGCCTAAACAACCTCACAGTGAAGGTATTAACTGAATCCAACTTCAGTTCATCTATTCCAGAGAACTTTCTGCAGTAATGCTCATCCTCAGTGATCAGAGAATAACTTTAGCTCTGCTACAAAAAGTTTGGGAAACACTCTTCAGTGACAAAAACCAAGTCAAAGACACTGATGAGCCATGAGTATTACAGAAGTTACAAATTTTCCAGGAGCACCCTGTCCTTCATCTGTGTGCTGGAAACAGTGACCCAGAATTTTCTACTGGGCTCTTCCAGAGTTTACACATATTGACAAGAAGTTACAGTTATTTATTTTCAATAGCCAGGATGGAAAGAAAACAAAAGGCCTAAACAGAAAGAAGTAGAAGGCTTGAACTTGAAACAAATAAGTATGTTCCACAATTTCACATATATGGAACAAGAGGAAGAATAATGCCAACTACTAAGAGAATGACTAGAAATAGGAACAAGAATTCTTAAACTGGACTGCATAAGATAATTCCTCATGCAGCTGAGATCCTTTCTGTTCCGTGCTCCAACAAGTTGATAAAGTCTGTTCCTGATATTGACAATCAAGAGTGAACAGACAGTCTGTCATTCATTATACCAGGAACTGGAATTTCAGTTTTCCACCTTTTCCTCCAGCTGCCCAGGAGGCCAAGAACATGAACCAAAAGCAGGCTGCAGTCATGTTGGGCATGTTGTTCAGTCACAAGAGCCTATTATTGTCCAGCCTAAAGCATGTATCAGAATATAAGATACTGATACAATTATCAGCTTGAAAATTGAAGTGATTTTGAGTGTTGATCCATGAAGATCAAGTGGTAATGCTTCTTAAATATGGCCTGATAGTATTCTTTCTCTAATCTATCAGACCTACTATTAAGTGCATCTACCAAAACAGCCAAAGTACCTAGCTTGTACTGGAAAAAAATAACACTAAAAAGATAAACAGAAGAATGTTTAAAAAAATAATTACTAATTTTCATTAAAGCTGCTTGCTTCTTCATTTCTCATTGAGGAAGCTTTTGCAGTCCACTACTTCTTAATTACATGATTTTACCATACTTCCTCCTTCAGTTAAAGCTACTCTGGGCCTAGACACTTGTTTTGTGCTTAAGAAATACAAAACATTAACTCCAACAAAATTTCCCCCTTTTTTTGCCCAGGCTACAGAAAATAAAGGGGGAAAAAGAGCAGCAAAGTATAGATGTGGTCCAAGTTGCAAAAAACATCTTTTTTGAGAGTCCATCAGAAGTCTGGTAGCTGAGGTGCTATTCTAGAGTTGTGAGGGAAGTAGACTATGATGATGACAGTAGCCTGTCTCTCCATTAATAGATCAAATCTTTTGTCTTCCAGGAATACAAGTCAGCTAACTCAATCTTCATGGATGAAGTTGCTGCATCAAAAAGATACACTAGCACATGCTAGAGAAGATCTCATAAGCATCTTGAAGTACACCAAAATTGCATGATTTTTTTTTTTTTTTTTTTGTTCTGTAATGCCTTCAGCATGTAGAGATATAGAAGACTTCTGATCTTCAGTGATAAACATGTACTTTAACTGCTGAGGTCTCTCTACCATATTCTTTCTGTTCTGTCACTTTTTAGACTTCCACACAACTGGTGGAGAATTTTTCATTTATTGTCAGTTTCTCATTCTGAGTAATCTTCCTAAGTTTGATGGAGCACTAGATTTCCAAGAAAGAGAAAAATAATATTATATTCCTTACCTGAATTTTGTCTTCTCTGAACAGGGATCTGCTGCTCTGTCAGGACCCACCCTGTGCTGGTTGCATTCAGCAACTCTTTTTGTATTCTGGCTTCATGGGGTTGGTCAAAGCCTTTCTCATCAGAGGTTTTCTGGTTGGAGAGAGAAAGAATTGCAAATGTACTCTGCCTAGTTTGTTTTTTTTCCTTGTGCCTCTATTCCAGCAGGGTGATTCAGAGTTTAAATCTGTTTGTTTTCCTTGAAATTTTACAGCTTTGCACCTGTCAGTAGGGTCTGGAGAGACGTCTGTGGTTCCACCTACGCACCAGGCGAGAGGGCTCCAGAACAGGCTTCTCAGCCTTGGTGGAGATGGGGAAAACCAGCAGTTTTCCAAGTTTGATGGAGCAGGGGATTTCCATTCAGAGAAGACAAAACTAATGAAGGAAACTGATTTTTCAATGAACCCTTATTTTAAACTGCAGCAGTTTCAGTACCATGCAGGTTTTTTTCTGTCTTGCCTCAGAGTTCCTAGAAAACTCTTCCTGTCTGAGGGGTTTTCTATAGCTCTCAGCACTCTTAATATCTACTATTCTGAGAGTTTCAGAAAGAGATGTGTAATGAATTCTGGGGTTAACAGGAAAGTTGCATGTTAAGAAAGATTACTGATATGGCTGATAAGTTTCAAGACAGTAACTCAGCTGCTTAGGAGGATCTGAATGTTCTTGCTGTCAGAGAAAAGGAAAAGCAAAAAGTATTTTTATTTGAAAGACCACCATGCTTGTCCACTCTAGAAATAAGCCTTTGAGGGAAACAACAACAACAACAAAAAAAAAAAATTCAGTATTTGAAAGACTGGCAAGGGTTGAAGGAACTAAATCTGCTGTTCCAAGCCTGAAAAATAAAAGCAGAACGTACAGATATGCTACCTTTTTACAATATTCACTACTTCCTGGAAAAGAGTTCTTTCATCAGTAGCGTAACTGACTTCTAGTCCTGTAACTCCAGATCTTGTAAGCAAGGGGGCTTGGTCTCTGCTCCCTAGAAAATAAAAGTAAAAAAAACTGTTACAATTTAGAACGAATTTCATTACTTCAGTCAACAATACTGCTTTAGAATACAACTGAAAAGAAGTATGGAACACAACTTATTTTTATCTTTAATAATTATCACAATTAATTCCATGGATTTATTTTGTTTCTCTTGGATGGAATAATTTTTTCTTTTCACTTTGTAGAATTCTCCATACTAGCTATCTTGCACAGATTCTCAGCTAGAAACAAACCTGATTCATGAGAAATTTCACTATTTTACATGCACAGGAGTCCAACTCCTGGAAAATTACTTTTAATAAGAAATATTAAATGACTATATGACAGCTCACACACTGTATTTATGCAAAACATAATTTCAGTTGCTATCTCAGAGTAGTGCTTTGCAAAATGCCTTACAGAATGAAAATGCTATATAACAGTATAGTTCTTTTTTTTAAGCACACTAAGTTACTGACAGAAATGGAAAAACATGACCAACTGCTCACTTAGTGCACATCAACAGTGTCCGCACTGACAGTGTCTGAGTAACATCTAAATTTGTATGCATGTAGGAACTCAACATTTGCCTTCCATATTAAAAATACCCTCTTTAAATGAATAATGCACAACATATACTCTGTTTTCTCTACACAACAGGTAGCATGATATCTGTTACATTGACAATGTAGATTTTAGGAACTGGAGTTTTTAACAGGCATTCTACTTCGACACATTCTTAAGATCTTAAGAATTAAGAAAAGTGTGCTTTCAGAAATAAATGTTAAAACGAGTACTGTGACTTACAAAGAAATAATAACACAAAAGAGGGGAAAAAAAGATGTATCTCAATGTCAAGTCATTCCACAGGGAACTCAAAAAGTTCTAACCAAGAAAGTATTGACAGCACACATCAATTAAAGCAACGAATGTCACAATAACATTTAAACACATCATTTTATTTCACTAACAAAAGCAGATCTGAACCTTTGTTTTTTCAAAGTATCATTGGACCTTTTACAGAAAGCTTTTTCTTGATAAACTATCAGTGGCACACACACCTAGGGAGCCATAGTGCCTATACTGTGGCAAAATCTTAGGACCATAATAGAAATATATTTTTTTAAGATAGTAACAAGCATATAACACCAGAATAAAATTCACTGAGAATAATAAGAACTTAGCTTAACATGATATAATAACTACAATACTTTGAAAAATACACTGGTAAAAGAAGAAGCTGTTGCCTTATTGCTAATTTTTTTTGGTAGGTTTTTGTCCACGCTTGAAATTTTAGACAGTATTTTGTGGTTTGATACACATTCACATTGCCAAAGAAACCCTGAAAGAAAGAGGACTACTTTGGGTATGTTTTTTGGTTTGAGGTTTTTTTTTGTTTGGGTTTTTTTTTTTTTTTTTTTACTAGCCTAAACCAGTGGTACTCAACCTTTAACAGCTGGAGAGCCACTTCTTAATAAAATGGAGTTGTAGAGCACCATAAAAATCAAGTATTAATGGTGTGATTTTTTTTTTCATCATGACACTTCAATGTGTGACAATGCTGCCTTAATGCCACCACACATTGATACATCACGACATGACACATCAGCATCCTCTCTCCCAGCAGCATTCTGTCTTCAATCCCTTCTGGCTGCTAGGAAGGAGTGGGGTGGAGGGGTGGAAGGGGCAAAAGGGCAAGTTTTTCCCCATTCTGCCCCACAGCTGCTGGGTGGGAGGTGATCTCTACTCTTACCTGTGGGGGGATCCCAGCAGCTCCTTTTCTTTCCCCCTATGGGAGGGGGAACTTCAGCGACTCCCACACTGCTGGTCCATTTGCTCAGTGCTCCCCGCGCTGCCTGATAGAGTGGAGCGCCGATCAGATGCCTACATTGCGAGAGCCGCCTGTAGGGCCATGAAGAGCCACATCCGGCTCTAGAGCCACAGGTTGAGTATCACTGGTCTAAACAAAGCCAAAAAGGTACAATAGAATAAGGGCCCCTGTTTAGATCCTAAAAGGATCAGATAAAACCACAAAAATAACCCTTAAGTAAAATATAAAACATACTGTCTTGCTTTTAACATTTTCTACTTGCAGCTATCCAGCAACTCGAGTAGGAAACTAAAGGCAGGTTTTCCTCTTTACACTTTTAGAACACTGCAGGAGCTTGTCCACAAGCAGGCAAACATGGATATTTTGCACACGCAAATGCTATTTGTGGTTTACAGCCCATGCAATAGTTCTTTGGAAGATATAAGCAGGAAAACTCCATATTTAATATGGCCATTCAACAAGACAAAATTAAATGAGATACGTAGTAATATAGATACTCTACTACATTTTGCTTGCTACTGTTTGATTACTATGAAATAGCATTTTCGTAAAATATAATATGAAAAAAAGAAATAGGAACCTTGGCTTGAGAGTGTCCTGCCTCTATCAATCACTATAGCACCAGTGATTTCTTTTTTTTCAGTATTTGGCAGTGCTGAGTCTGATGAGATGCAATAGAATAAAGCACAGATCGGATCAAACTCTGGGTCTGGTTCCAAATCTCGTCTTGTTCGAGCATGTAACTCCATACTGATGAGGGTAAGGTGCTGGACCTAGCAACAAATAAAGCAAGCATGTTAATCTGTTATGCAGGTTTCTTAAAAAAAATTGAGAGAAGACTTATCAGTGCAAATGTGGACAGTGCAGATATTTATATGGTGGTATTACATTGTAACTACAAGGTTCCACCTGATAATTAACAGAAGTAATTAACCATGCATCTTTGGATTTCACTTTTTTGCAAATACCACCATCTTAGGAAAAAGCTAAGATTCGTCATTAAACACAGCTTTATACTCAGTTATGAAAATTCAATATGTGTTTCTGAGTACTCTATTCTTCTACTAAAAGCAGAAAGTAAGACAAAAACCAGATAATGTTCAACTTCAACAATTGTAAATTCCTGTATATTTATTAGGTATATTTATTCCTTTATATTTATTAGGTTATATATATATATAACCTTTGTATATTGAGCTGAATCACATTTCTGAACTGATCAAGAACAAAGAATCACTCTTGGTCTTTCTTCTCCTTTCCCTTCCTCACCCAAGACAAGCACGAAGACTAAGTCTTACAGGAAGGTGGAAGAATACCTAACTTTACCTTCAGGTGCATTAATGAACTTCCACATCATATTGCCAGAGCTTTTTGCTGAATGGTTTGCATTTAGAAAACGCTAAACCCTATATACAGTCAAGTTTTGACTCTGCAGTAAAGACAGAATTATTTAATACTGTTCCAACACTATGTTGCTGCTCTGTTCTCTTGCATAATGTTGCTCATAATGTGGATTAATGGAGAGGTTGGACAGATTATGAGGGAAAAATTAGAAGTATTTCTGTGTACATAGGGTGCTCTGGGGGCAGCCTGATTTCCTCTAGATTTGCATGCTAAATAGCTATGAACATCACTGAGTGAAATTTTGCTATCAAAGCTCCATCTCCATTTTCCTCAGGATCACTGGTTTCTTGTGGCTTCTCCTATGCCCTTTACTCAGTGCAATCCTCCCTATCTCCTCTATAAACTGGCCAACAGCTAATTCCAGGTGTGCAGACTGTCTAGGAGCACATATACACAGACTGCTTGCCCTGTCAGCAGCCAAACACAGCAGTACTGTATTTACATTGCTTCCCTTTCTCCAGCACTTGGATTCCTCTCCTCACACCAAACATTCACCTACATTAAATATATAGAGACCTTTGAGATAGGCACCCTTTAGTTAAATGTAGAAACTGCCCAACAGGTTCAGAAGGTAACAAGTAGAAATACCAGGAGGGCCTTACTGATTGCTGCCAGATGCTTTAAGGAAACAATCCATGAAAATTATGGTCAACTAGTTTTTCAAGTAATATTTTTATGCAAAACTTACTACTTCTTCCTTCTGATTTTTCCCTTATTTTTAAAGAGAGGTTTACCATCTTCTCAACCAAAATACTGCAAAGTCTAGTTCTCTCTATTAGAGACATGGGACATCAAGCTGAAACTGGTAGATAACTACTTATAAGCTGCAGATATCACACACTGATTAATTTTTAAGTAACTTAAGGACCCAAGAGAAAAAGACTTTTAATTTCAGTATAAAATCGGCTTGATAAATTATAATTTTATAAAGTGACATGTAAGAGTAATGTTACCTCATGTAAAGATTTTGCTTCCTGCAGGTTTTCCACACTGACTTTAAAACCATAAGTATTATTTAAAGATGGTCCTTCAATCTGGGAAGTCTCTTTCTTAGGAGCATCGAGGGCAGCAAATTGATTCTTATCAGGCAGGGGAAGAAAAAAGGACAGGATAGTGAGAAAACACAGGTTGCTAAACTCATATGTAATATTAAATAATATGTAATATTAAATAATAAGATTAAATACAAATTTATCAATGAAAATGCAAATGCTACACTGCAAATTACTAAAAAGTCCCCAACTTTTTACTATCTCCTCATTTCATTTTTCAACATGCAAACAACTGTTGTATCTTTCTGCCTTTTAGGAATAATTTTAATTCATAGCAAAGCAAGAGGCAGTTTGAAATATTTAAAAAAGCTCCCAAACAACCAAAAACTCCCAGAACTCAAAAAAAAAAAAGAAAAAAAAAAAAAGTCTGATGATATGGATACCAGCAATTCTCTGTTCTCTCTTGAGCAACAATTTGTCAAAAACCCTGTTTCAGTCATTACTTTTTAAGGCACTGAATTAAAGGTACATAAAGTACCTCCTTGAAATAGGTGAATACCAGTATACTGAGAAGAAAAAACTACTGGGTCACTCCAGCAATGCACCTAGCCTTCCATTCTGTTCCAACAGGGAGAGCAGAATCACTGTTTAAGTAAAACAAGTCCAACCTCTTTCTCCTCTGTTGGCACACTACAAACTGCCCTCCTTGTTTTCAGAAAATGCTTAGAACATTGTCTGAAAACTGGTACATGTAGAAACCCATAAATATACACAGGTCTGGGTATTAGTATATAAAAAAGGGAAATCACACCAGAACTTAAAAAGGATGTTGTAACTCAAAGAGCAAAACATCTTTACACGGTGTCTCTTTAGTGTTTCATTAGTATATCACTATCCTAGAGCAGCATCCTCAATCTCCAACTTATGCCCGCTTCCCCCAAATTGATCTCATAAATTTCTTCCTAACTTTGAGTGTGCCCTGATTATACAACATTTCTACCATACCATTTTAAATGTATTTTCAAGATCTTAACAGCAAAGGGCAAAAACAACAAAGAAGAAAGAATGGAAATGTGTATATGCCGCAAAATAAAATACATTTGTACAGAAAATATTAATTTACCTTCATTTGTGTGGTTAGAAGTACTCTTCGAAGACCATCAGTATTACTTCCCCTCTTGTGGCTCAGTTTCTGAGCTTTTGGTTCTGTAAACATAGCAGTGAAAGACTACTTAGCCTCAATAGTATTGTCTAGGCATTAAACAACATGCAAGAAACAAGAGAGGCATTTCATTAACATTACAAGCAAATAATAAGCAAATACAGCTTTATTCTTTATCAAATCCAAAGCACAACTACTACAGTTTGGTATTTGGACATTTAGGAACATAAATAAGTTACAAAGCCTCACATCATTATCATTTTGAACACTGCAATGTTACTGGCACTCTACACTGAGATTATTTTTTTTGAAAAATACAAGCAATATAGTCAACAAGATTAAAAAATCCCCCAAATAAGCAATACTTCTGAATTAAGCTTTTAACCAGCACTTCAGAGCTCAGATACTAGAGACTGTTAGGAAGCAAATGGATGTTCCACTTCTAGACTTTTTCAATAGTTCTATAGTTACTTTGATAATAATGCACTGAACTTTTCCTTTAAAAAACTATTTTTAAATATATTTTTGCAGAGATATAATTTTTTTTTTATTATGTCAAAAGAAATAAATTCAGATTTGTGTGTATATTATTAGAACCACTTAATGGATTTACCTGCAGATAAAGGAGTAAAACCAAGAATTTCAGGCATTCCATCTTGGCTTTTTCGGTGCACAATGGGTGTACTGTGTAGACAAATTGATTCAGAATTTCTAGGATCTTCATTAACTGGAAATGGGGATGTGTCAAAGGATGTCCTGATATTCTCTTGGGTGCATGGAGAATTTTGTGCACTTCCAACATCATTTCCTTCCACAGAAGACAAAATAATATCCTGATTTTTCCACTCTGTGTCTTCTAAACTAGACTGTTTAGGATCTGGAGATGCCACCTGCTGCCAAGGAGGAAGCACTGGAGAATCTGGTGAACTGTAACTGACATAATAATCTTCCTCCTCTTCCTCTTCCTCCTTATCATGTTCTAGAGCTGAAGTAGTGTGTGTCTTGCTTGCACATGAAGTTTTATTAGAGTCTATGTCATGTTTAGTATTTACAGAAGTTCCTATGGTGCTTATAGACTTATCACAGGTTTCCTTGGTTTGCATTTTTGTATTTTCTGCCAAGGAGGCAGGAGAATTCTTTGTAGGCACTATAGGTCTTTCATCTTCCAGGCTAGACAAATTCAAATCTTTAGCTACTTTTATTACTTCTGTAGATTTCTCTTCAGACAATACTGCAGAGCTGAAATTCTCATCTGCCTTTGCCAGCTCAGCAGAATGACTCTTAGGCAATTTCTTGAAATGTTCATACTCTTCTTTGGCATGAAGCCATATCTGAACTTGCTGTTGGCTTGGAGCACACTTGCATGGCATTATGACTATTTTTTTGTCTTCGCTAGTTTTATGGCTATTACTTTCTCTTTTATTAACAGTAGAGTGACCATAATGAGGAGGAGATCCTGGTCTAGGACTTTCTGTCATTGCTGAAAATGCAGTCTTCCAGAGTCGCAGACCTTCTAATGAGAAGTCCCCCTCAAACTCGAGGAGGTCATTTGGAAGTCTGGTTTCCACTGTGAGAAGCCGCCCTCCAATCTCTCTGTGAAGAAAAATAGTTTGAATTACCGTTTTACTCCAAACTGCATTGCAGGCAGTCCTCCAGATGATAGAAAAGCAGAGTATTACTAACTAGTTTTCTCACTATGCCATTCCCATGGACAGTATTTTTATTTTACAAACCATGAAGGCACATTCCCACTTACTACAACAATATGCAATAAAAAATCCAAAGTATCATGAAAGAAAATGGGTATTTGGACTGGAAGCATAGTAATTTTCAACTTCAAATGGACGTATATCAGATGGGATCTTTCACATATCTGTGCCATATAACAGCATAAACAGTTACCAGAATAAATTAAATTTAATGTAATCACAATCACATGTAGACAGGAAAGCATTTAATACAGTACCTTGGCTTTTCTGGAGCATCTGAAGGATTGCTGCAAAATGGTTCCTGATAAACTGTTTCTGCGAGATCATGATCCAGTAAAGTTGCCATGATTTCTTCACGACTGGGTGGGGACATGAGAGGCTTAAGAATGTGAGCAGTACGAGGTGTAAAGCTTCCATTTTTTGATTGTGATGGAGAACTGGTTGATCTTGGTGAACTATCTGGAGTTGGAGTTAATGCTTCATTGTTTCTTGAAACATGTAATTCTAAATCCTCAGAAGCTGCATCTAGAAGTTCACCATCAGGTGATGACAATAAGGATGTAAAAGAGGTATTAACTGAATCTAGTGGTTGACAGGGTTCAAAAGTGGTTTCTTTTCTAATGTGGCTTTGAATCCAGTCCGAGCAGGTTGGCTGAGAAAGATTAAGAAATCTCTCTTTATTTACTGTATTTCTATTCAATTTGAATTTTTCATTTAAACAGACTTCAGTCTCTTGGGTACAAGAGGTATCGATAAAACTAGATCTAGCAGCTGAAGAATGAATGGTCTTCCTCCATTGACTATGGCAGTGGTTCTCACTATTATCTAGTGAGGTCTTCTCAAAAAGCTCAGGGCTCAGGGAACCAGACCGTATCCATTTGTTTGTGCTTGAAGAATGTTGCTTTTCTTCCTCAGGTTTTTGGTCGTTATGACATAGAAAGTCACTTTCTGCTGTTTGTCCAGAACTAAGATCCTGAACTGCATCACTCAAGAATTTCTGGGGCAAATTTTGATCTGCTGGGACAAACTGGCTTGCAGAATAAAAACTGCAAAATCCACTTTGCCCTATAGTATTAATATCAAAGTTGTAATTGTGGTCTGGAGATAAACTGTCTTCAAGTGAGTAACAGCTTTCAAAACCGGGGTCTGAAAAAAAAATGGGGCTGTCATTAGATACAGAATGATCAATGCGATTAGTAATAGGCTGGCTTGAAGATTCCATTTTTGCAAGTTTTGCTGTTTTTTCTTTAGGTTTTGTGCTCCTGGGAGAACGAGATTTTCTTGATGATGTGACTGGCCGTGACCTTTTGATGGCTTTATTCTGTTCAAGAGGGCATGGTATGCCCTTGCTCAGCTGTGGTTTATCTGGCAATGGCTCCTGTGCAATACTGGCATTCTGAGCTTTCTGCTGTCTCTTCTGGAGCAACTCTTTCAAAACAGCCAGACCAGACTGTCCTTCACCAAATGCTGATGGGGCCACTATATTCCTGTTTTTATACTGGGAGATGGGTTTTGGTTGCATGGTTGCTTCTGACAGAGGCCTTTGTTTTGTGGTTTCTGGTTTAAAATGTGACATATCCAAAATAAATCCTCTCTGGTTTTGATCGCAATTCAACTGTTTCACTGGACTCTTCAAAGATGTTACAAAACAGGTCTTAGGCAGTTGAAGTGGCCCAGGGTTTTCCTCAGATGGCTTAAGAATAGAAGAACAAGGATCAGAATGCTTGGACACCTCTGGTAAACAAAAAATCTGCTGTTGATTATTATCTTTACAATGCAAATAGTTAGTAGTATGTAACTGATCCATCTTTGCTGTGTCCAGAGAGTCACGAGTTTCATTTAATTTCCCAGCTGGTGGCAAATATCTGATTTGCAAATTTTTAACCTCTTCTGCTTTTGGAGAAGTCTTATCTTTTGAGATATGAGCATTCTGTGTCATGTGAGTTGAGTGATGAGATGGATCAAATATGTTTTGAATGAGAGCAGAATCCTTCATTCTAAATATAGCACTATGAGTCCTGGACCTTTGAGCACTCATTTTTGGTACTTCCCTTCCAGATGCCACGGGAGTAGATGCACAAGATGAATGAGGATCTTCCCGTGGAGCAGGCAAACACTGTGCATCTACAGGCTTATCAAGTTCCATCAGTGAGTGAAAACAGCCTGATGAATTACCTTGTGCATCAGCTGAAGGGAGCTGTGCTGACGGCAGATATCCAGCTGAATAGCCAGGAAGAGGACTGTCTTTGAGGCTGTGAAGTGGCTGAGAGCAGACAGAGTTGTAAGAAATCTCATGAGGATCTTGATGCTTCAGCACAAATTTGACTTCTGTAGTAGAGCGACTACTTCCTTTTTCATCTTTAAATACAACACGTCTTCTTGAGGATGCTTTTTCAGCCGTTTTTTGTTTTGTTCTAGGTTTCTTCTTTCCATCATCTGGTGTTTTATCAACCTGATTAATCTTTTTCTTTTTCTTGGTAGATACAGTGGGGCTAGCAAATTTCTTTTTACATTTCTTAACCTGAGTTTTTGCTCTACTAGTTTTTCCTACACTAGTATTAACAGTCTTGCTGTTGTAGATATTGGGCCCCCTACTAAATAAAGCTTCTCTGTCCAGATTGGTCAAAATTTCTTCTGCTTTTGGATCAGTGGGAGACCAGCAGCGAGGTGGAGATGTGTTTACTGGGCTTGTGCTTCTCTCAGAAAGAAAACCTAACTTAGACATAACATCACTATAGTTATAGTCACAGTCATCAGCTTCAGCACTGTAGGAAGGTGAAGGAGGAGAAAGAATTGTATGAGTCCTTTTTCTGAAAGATAAAGTTCTTTTAATATTTGTACTCCCTGTTTTTTGTGGTTTTCCAGCTTTTTTCTTGGTTGACTTATGTTTTGCTTTCCTTTTGTGACTTTTCTTTGGTGTTAGTGGATAAATAGGATATTTGGTTGCAGGAGAGTCAGGAACTTTTGGCCAAAAGTCCTTTAAAGGTGCAAGCTTTTTATATAAATTCATCTTTTCCTCTGTGAGTACCACTCTTTCCTCACTAGAATCTACTTTACCCAATTTAACAAGCATATTTTTTCTCCCTCTAAATCTATTGATGATAATATATTTAATAATAACAGGTGGCAATTTTTTAGAAAGTTTTCTACGCTTTCGAGACTTCTGAGACCCATCCAAACTTTCAACACTTTCTATTGGTTGAGGTAGATTAATTTTTGAGTTGTGTGTGACGAAGCTCGATTCACTGTCTTCAGTCTCGTAATTTACCTTCCGTTTTGTTCGGAGCGTGTATTTATTCCCACACAGTCCAAATGACTGCTCAGTTTCAAGAGATCCATCTGCAAACTGGCAGTCAGTGTAATTAGCAGTACTTGTAGGCATTTTGTTTTCAAAAGCCTCAAGAGGAACTTGAACTAAGTCACTAGGTAAAGCACTATCCTTATCAGGAATGTTACCACAAGCATTACCTTGTGTATAGCAGCCTTCCTTCACTGATGCAACATCATTTGCAGTCGCAGGCTCCTGACGATTGATAAAACTGTGCTTCTTTTTACTCAGTTTCAGCCTGGACTGTTTGTTGCCCTGCTGTAATTTATATGTCACGGGAGCTAACTTCTGTGGTCGACTGAGACAATTAGAAAGAACAACACTAGGAAAGAACATATAATGTGCTGCTTGTTGACTGAGGCTTGGCTTTTCCGCCTTGTGCTCCTGAAATTCTTCATACCTAATTTTAAGCTTATTAAGGCCACCTTCCTCAGTGTTATTTTCAAGTGAATGTACCACAGTTCGACTGCCTCCTGAACAAGATACCAATTCACAATTTTCTGTAGCTGTTGCTGGAAAAAAGCTATCTATACTTGCACTGCTGGATTTTTCATTTACTTCAGAGGACATTTTACCTTTGGAGTGGCTCATGTCAGAAAAGTTATATAAATTTTTATTCAACATGCTGTCACCAATATGGCGGCCCACATGCAAAAAAGAGACATCCTTTTCAGCCTTTCTAATGCTAATGTACTTCCTACTAGGTATTGGTCTGTTCACTGATGAAATATCATCTTCATAGTCAAAAATATTATTTCCACATGAAGGAACTGGGAGAGTATCTTTCTTGTTACTCTCTTTGTGAGAGTTTTCTGCATGGGTACTATTGCTGAATGGAGTTGGGTACTTGGCTGAGTAAGTGCTTTCTTTTGTAAGAGAATGGACTGAAAGTTCAGGTCTTGTTTCTGTGTTTGGTTGTGAGAGGTCTTCTACAAAATCTTCATTATTCAAAACATGGTTAGAAAGGGCACTTGTGTGTTTACACTGAAAAGTAATTTTAGCAGAAGATGGGGGTTCTAGTGTAGCAGCATCTTTGTGAAAGATTGAGGTCTTTACAGACATTTTGCTTGTTGCAATGATGGACGAGTGAGTTCGAGAACTTTCATTATTCAAAGGATTGTCTGAAATGGAAGAAAAGCAATTTTGTTCTAGTTTTCCTGTAAAAAAATAACCTAAGGCATTAAAAATTTTAATAGTATTTTCCTGAAAGCCTTCCCATCCAAATAAGAAATAAAACTCTTGCAAATCACATTACATTTATCATCATGACAACTAGAGACCCTGACTACATGAGTTCCTTTATCACAATCACATTGTCAGTACATTTGTCTCAGGCACTTGGTCAGTTATTCCTTAATGGCAGACTTGCATACAATTGTCAGAGATTTCATGCTGGCTTTCTGAAAGAAGGCTTCACAATCACTTTCAGACGACTCTATAAAAACAGACTGATTTCTAGAAAAGTTTGTACCCTGCTTTGTCCCTGAGAAGTATGTATACTCATTGGCTCTGAAAACCAAAAATCTTATTTAGATGACCTTCCCCATGCAGAAAGGTCATTGCACAGAAAGCTAAAGTAGCTAAAGTTTCACAACATGGCAAGGGCTTTGTATGAACTATGCTGTGCACTAAACATAGGGAGTTTCCTGCACTTCTGTATAGCAGAGCAATACAGCACCTATTCAGGTGTTCATGCAAGAAGCTTGCACCAGTTCGTTCGGTTCTGGACTCGTATCCATGCATCGATGTTCCCACATAATCTGAGACCAGCAGGTGCTGTGGTAATTTGTCCTGTGCAGACTCATCACATGGTACCTGATTTTCATCTCTTTCAGTGATACTTTCACCACATGTATTGCAGGATAAGTATGTACAGAGACGTGGTAACAAATTAACAAGCGTGTGCTTGCTCATAACCTTGCTGAACAAGTAGTTTGTCAGAGGTTGTACCACTGCAAAGAGGCAGCTACCACAGAGCACCTGGCACACAGAAGTTTGTTCATGCTACATGACCTGGAAGCATGTGCTGCACACTGGTGTACTAGACTGGGGACCCTTTGGGTCTTCACTCTCAAAGTCTCAACCAATTTGAGGATCATCTTAGATTCATGCTGCCTTCAGCTTAGCAATTTATTTGCTGCTGGCTGAGAAAAATAAAAGGAAGTCCCAATCTGTTTCTAGTAACATTTTCTAATGCATACACAGAGTCCCTGAGCTGTGAAACACAGCTGGGAGACACTGCCTATTATTCTTTGAAGGTAGGAGTCCACAGAACGAATGAGGATGATTAACTGAAAACTCAGAAAATGGGAGTTTGGTGGTGTCAACAAACACCTGGAAAATACCTTGCTATTCAGATATAAAAACTGCAAAAATACTTATCAGTCACATTATATGGACACAGATTCATGTGTGGATAGGCATTTTCTAATTTAGACGACCTGGACTGAGATCTGTTTTGAATTTACTGTATGTCCTATTATAAGAAATCAATGTAACAGTTGAGAGTAATATGCTTTCTAGCTGACGTGATATTTCACATACTTAAAATATGCTCAACTTTAAACAATTACTTAAGAATCAGTCTCTTTAGCCAGCAGCACCTCTTATTACAACAAATGAGAAAGTATGGCAGATAAGGAAATTAAAATTGTATATCTGACAAAAGCATATCATATTAGCAGTACATCAAATAATTTATTAATCCTACCATTATACCTATAAAAACAAAAGAAAAAGCAAACTATGTTTTAGCCACTGAACACAGAAGAATTGCTGTGGTTATCTATAATCTATCTAGTAAGATCATACAATTCACTTTCTCAACAGAACATTATAATGTGACTTGTAGATTTTCTAATGAAACAAATAATATTATTTATATATTTCTCTAACTTCAAAGTGTGCATTCTGTTGACTAATGTTATTTGATCAAAGACAGCATGTTATAAAGATGGCAAAAGATCTCTACAGACTAATTTTTTTTTACAGATTTTGAAAGGCAGTTCCTTCTGCAGTGGCTTTGCCACAGCATAGTTTTAACTCATGCAATCCCAAATGTGAATATGCAATCTGCAGAATGAAACAGAGGCCCAAACAAAAGCTCACTACAGTTTAGCATGTGTGGCAAATACTTGCAAAGAATCATCTAAATCTACATAGTATAATACATTAATTATTTACAATAATCTTAGGAGGGTAAATGATCCCACAGAATCATTACTTTTAATATCATATTTGTTTTTTTCCAAAGAACTGATTAAACTATGTCCTTTTTTGGATCATTGATACAATACGAAAAACAGATTCTGGTGATTCATAGAGGGCATTGACATTAAAATACAATTGTTTTTTAAGGAAGATGTTAAGGGCCTGCTTCTGCAATTTGTTGACAACTTTTCCTTCCAATTGAAACAAGGACTGAAAATGGTCAGCACTTTTGAGAACTAGCAATTTGGTGTGAAAATGAACTATGACTCAACTTCCAAAGCTGATTTTCTATTTACTTACCACCATTTTCATCTGCAGTTCCATCTAACTGAGGTATTGAGAGATTAGTTAGGAGCATATTGTTACTGCTCCACTCCATTTCTTCCTCTGAAGATGAATCCTCTTCTGTTGAACTTCGATGCATATTTTTGCCAGCTGACCTGGAGGAAAGTGAAGGAACTAATTGATGCATAATACTTCTATTAGAAAACACCATGAGTCACAGGGAACATGAAACTCAATGGAGTGTGGTGCTATGTCGTTGTGTAATTCAGAGGAGCAAAAGGAAACAAACAAAAATGTTGTCACATTTCTCACTGAGAAAGTCAAAATATTATTCAGTGTTACTATTTTAAGAGGCAACAGTGGTAGCCAACCATTTTAAACAGCAGGATTCACTAACTTGAGAAGATACAGAGAAAGCATTTCAATGTTTAATTTTAGGTCAATTTTACTGCAATTTAATTTCATTGCTTCAAAGTACTTGAAATTTGAAGACTAAACCAACTATGCAAAATTACTTCAGTTTAGCTGTTAGCAAACAGATGTTTACTTTTTTGTGGTGGTTTTTTTTGGTTTTTTTTTTTTTTTTGCTAAGAAGTCTTTACTGTATTATAACTATTATCTCTCTTGGCAGGCTTAACTAAATCATGACCAACAAAACCATGCTTCATTCCACCTCTCACTGACTATTCTGAAGCAGCTGTTGTTAATACTTAAGCTGCTTTTACTAAGTTAACTGCTCTACACTGCCATAAATACACTGGAAAAAAAAAAGAAGCAAATCTACAAAGAAAAGCTTCTATGAATTTTCTGTGCTTGCTTTACATGGGCATAGGGGAAGGAAGAATATTATAGAATATCATAGAAAACCACAAAGAACAAATCCTCCAGTATATTATAACGCTACAACCACTTAGGAATTTGATTTCTTCTTTAAATTAAAGTGTGAGATGGACAAAACTCTTACCAGAAATAAGCTGTTCTGTGGCTACATGAAAGAAATCTAGATACATATTAAAGAACTGAAGTTTGGGTTTTTTTTAATATGTTTGTTGTTTGTTTAAGTTCGTGTAATACCTTAAAAACTATAAACACAAATGTTTTGAATTTACTGGAAGGAAAACCCACAATAACCTAAATAAAGTTTACTTTTGTAGAACTCTTTTATGACTGGAGTTAGACCAGCATGAATCATATGTATGGTACCACCTCAGACATCTGAATGTCAGCACAGAACTAATTTAAATCAGGACAGATTTGTTAGCTCAGAAACAACAGGCTCAAAGGTAACCACATCATTTCCACTCAGGTCTAGAAGTATGACTTGGAGAATCAAGTAACAAGCACAGCTAGGTACAGTCTCCATGATCTAAGTGAGCTTAGCTGTCCCTCTTCTATGTTCCCAAAACATGGAAAAGCCTAGCACAAAGCAATCAGCTTGATTGCTTTAATGTAAATTAATATCAAACTGGGGATGCTCCTTCCAACCTGAATTATGCTGTAATCCCAGGTAAATCTTTATCAACTTTAGTAAACCAAATCAGACTGGAGATGACTTCTGCAGGTAACTTGGATTTCTCCTCATTCAAGCCCATCAGTTTGGATTCCAGGATAATTTTGTAACACACATGATACCACCATACATGAACTAGTCCACGTCTTGGTGGGCTTTTTTCTCCTGATGGGCTTTTTTCTCCGGTTAATACAAATCAAACCCAAGCTATTTAACTCATTCAATAGGGTGTGGTTACTCCTCATTAGCTCAATAGATTTTCTGAGATAATGTAAGACTGGTAAACACTCACTAACAAAAAGAAAACATCCTTAGTATGGATATGCAATGATGCATTAGGAAGCCACACAGATGGAATGAGCTGGAGCAGAGTAAAGTCAGATCTATCATCAGACTCAAACTGATTCTTCATCAGAATCATGCAGGGGGCAAAGATACCCATGGCTTGTGTCTGAAATCAGTCCAAATTCTGTAGAGATCTCGGTGCAACAGAACTTGTAATTCCCTCTGAACACAAGTTCACTCCCTGTGGAAGCATATGGTATGTACATTTTCCCTAGTGTTTTCTCTCTGGGATTAAGGTGTAGGCATATGTGAGTAAGATATTAGTGAGACAGCTCATCAAGTCTCTTGAGTTTTTAAATAGGATTCTTTACTGCATAAAAGCAGTTAATTGCTTCAGGATCCTACCTGACTCCTGAAGTTGTACAGTCAAGCCTATACAGAACTGTGCCTGAGCTAATGAATTCTGCAAGACACAGATTTTCACAGTAACTACCACTAAACTGAAGTTTGATGTTAAGTGTTTTGGATGGAAATTTCAACTTTTCAGACTACTGGAGGGAAAAAAAACCATAGAAAATCAAAGGTCATATAGGAAAACCAGCTTTAGAGATCAATTATCTCTAGAACTAGGAGACTAATGAACTAACTTCTGGTTCTCTTACAACTTTAATGTGCCTTTGGGAAATAAAAGAAGCATTTCTATACCTCTCTGGTTCTCTGAAACCTAGTAGGGTTACAATTTCTCATGTAGGAAAAAACCCCAAATATAAAAATGCTATGTCTGTGAAGTTCTCATACTTCAAACAGAATTATAAATATCAGAAGGTGTGCCGAAAGCAGGGGTCAAGAGAAACTGGATATAGCTGCTTTCAATGCCTGTCAGTGCAGACTGTACAAAAGGTCATTAGAACCTGAGAAGGTGCTCCAAGAATCTTGGCCTTAAATATATTGAAGTTGCTGACCTTTAGCAGTCAAGCAGAGTGAGCAACATTCATGTTTTGATTTAAGCTTTGAACATGGAAACAAATGGATGCTTCTTCCTCAGGTTGCTTGGTTAATCTTCATATGAATACTTCTTAAATATTGACTTTAGTAAAAGATGTACAAGATACACCTTAACATTTGTATCATATCCAAGGTATGACCTTACAAGCAAGTTACTACTAAAGGTTTTCTTGTATTTGGACTTGTAGAACAAAAAGTCTACTTAATTATTCCTCAAAGAGCAAACTAGAAACTTATGTTTGGCCAAACTTATACACTTAGTCTTTATTTCCAGATAACACTGATGAGTCACATCATCATCTAAACAACATGCATTCCATCCCAAGATCTGCACATATTTTCTATGTTGCTAACAGAGACCTCTCTACATGTCATTGGGCTCATAGCATACTTGAAAACATGGTGGGAGGAAGGAAAGATCTGGCAGGAAAAAAAGACATATTAAGAAAAGAAAATATATACCTCCTTTTTTGCCCAGGCTCTTCCATGCCATGGTCCCACCTCTGGGACATTAGTAAGCTAAGTTCCATTTCTTCTTTCTCACACTGTGGCTCATTTTCTTCATCATCACTGTTCTGAGAAGTTTGCCAGCTTCCAAGAGAACGATGGTGAAAGAGTGTTTTTTGATGTCCCATCTGATATCCATCATTCTCCAGTCCAGCCAACAGATCAATCATGGCCTCATCAGCACTACTGCCCACTGCAGAAAAAGCCCATACAAGTAGAATCTATATTTTGTTCTACCTGTAAATGACTAGTTACAGTCTACCAGTAAAAAACAAAACCAAACCAACAAACAAAAAGCCCCTCACCATTTTAAAATCTACTAGTTTTTTACTGTCTAAGGCAAGGCATACTACAGAAATAAAGCTCTTTTCAGATCTTGTTACTTCAGATTTTATGCTTTATCTTTTCTAGCTCTGTATCTAAAACTTTGACAGCTGTCTTTCTGCCCTACTCTTCTGATTGTACCAGATTCAGTGGATGCATTTCTCTCTCTCCACCCTCCTATTACTTCCTCATATTCAGTAAAGCTTCACTCTCCCCTTTAATTTCAGCTTGAGTGCCAGCTTCTGAAGCATCACTGCCTTCTCTTGCTCAACAGCTGCATTAGCTTTGAGCACTTTTTTCTGTATCACTTGAGGACTTTCAGTCACTACATCTTGTGAAAAGGGATGCTGACTTTGACCAACTACTCTTCCTTCTGTTCTTAAATATAATGCTCAACTTTGGCTCCCTTTTCATGTCACTATAAGCTGTCCTATTCCAAGGTTTCTCTAAACACTGAAAGTTTACCTGATTTCACTCCTCTCTTAAATTTTCTATTTCTTTTATTTGACCCAAGCTTACAGTAATTTATGCATGTCCCTTCTCTCTTTTTTTTTTTTTTTTTTTTCCTTAAAAATCCTTCCAGGTCACAATTTTTTCTCACTCTCTTCCTACTTACCTATCATCTGACCTCATAACCAATTTATGACCTCCAGTCTACCAGGCATCTGTTACTTCTCTCTCCTTCTCTGGTTGAAGAACTACAATCTCTTATTTCTTTCCTTGGGAAGCATCATATGATTACAATGATCTTGAGAATTATATAAAACAGATCTCAACATTGGTGAAAAAGGTATTTTTTATATTTTGCAAAGGCTTCACAAAATACCATACAACTCTTTACAACAGAAACCATCCCCTTTTCCAGAGTTTTTGAATTAACCCACTTTCAATTATACTTTCTGTTCTTGGCTCCTTTGCCCTTTGTAAGGCTCATCATTAAACTCCAACCTCTACTTCATGTTAATATGAGCCTTGGGGTGTAATTCACACTGAACAGCAGAAGTCATGTGGTTCACAGTCCCTGTGGCACTACAACTCTACTAGAGGAATAGTGAACACTGGTGCAGGCTATGAGAGAGCGTAAGAGACCCAAATATGCAGCATGTTACTCATAGTCACACAAGACACCAGGAATCAGCATGACAAGAAGGGAGGAGAGCAAGAAAGACGAAAAAAAGTAATATAAATCTCAATTTGATTACCTAGTCAATGGAAAAAAAAAGACCATTTCAACACTTCAATTTGATTGAGCAATTCAAAGGTACAGTCATAAGGCATACCCTATATATTATTTTAGCCATTTTTTATCCTCTCAGGTCAGTTTGTTTGCCATCTCCAAAGGAATTTCTTATAGTTTTTTAAATAAATCCAAATCCTTGCTTATAAAACTTCTATAATCAAAATCTTACCTATTCTCTGCAAAATAAAACAGCACTACACTCTTAATCTAACCTCATCTACTCCTCCTTTCTTAGTAAGAACAGATTTCAAGGTTGTATATTGCATTACCCACAGACATATACTGTTGCCAAAGCACATATTCATACCCTATAGGTATCAAAAGAAATGGAGACTACTATGGGTTTTAAATACTCCTCCCTGCCCCACACTGTGTGGTTCACATTAACATTATACATTACCAAAGAGCATACCTAGAAATATACCATGAACTATGTGCTTTTCATCTCCTTTATAGTATTTGAACTATTTCTACCTCATAGTTTTTCATACAAGGTCTTTTCTTGCTTATTTTATGGTTGTTTCCCCCTCATGCCTCGCAATTTTACTGTCATGGTTTTTCTCCTCCTCTTAAATATTTTGCTTCTTGTTTCTTTGCCTTCAACCATTCTTTGTATCTAAAACAACTGGGAAACACTGCTGCAACTTGCCTCTCATTATCAACCTACTATTGCCCAGTATCTCCAGACAGCTGAGCCTCTGAAGACAGATCACATGCATGTTTTCTACCTTAACTGTATGAAAGATGCAGTCAATAACTGCAAGAGTATCATAGACAGACAGTCAATATCATCTTCACTCTGACAGTTTTAGCCTTATAGCCCTAGGAGCATAAGGAAGATCAATACCCACAAGAGACTGCAATGAGCTGACCTGGCAAGAGGACAGGCCTTACTGAACCAAACACAGCAGCCTCTACAAATACAGTCCTGGTGACATTTCTTAGAAAACATAAGGGATGTTTTGGTGGTGGTAGGGTATATGTCTGGGTGTGTGAAGTCTCAACCTGTTTGAAAAACTCCTTGAGATAAATTACTTACTTTCTTTCATGATGGGTAGCCTAAGGGTGCACAAGGCTGTGGAACAATAAAATAGTCTGGAAGAAAAGACATTCCAGTCATACTCACTAAAAACTGTAGTCTGATTCAGTTTTTGAGACAAAGGCTGAAAGCTCTGACTGTTCTCCACAATGTTTAAAATTGCTTCTTCATTAATAAGTGCTTCCTCTTCTTTATCAGTATGCATGCTCTTGGAGTCTTTAAAAGAAAAAAAAAAGAAAAGAAAGCATAAAACTTCAGAGTCAGAGACATCAATACATTATGAAAGCAAGCCACTTCAGAATGGATTTTTCCATTTTTCCATTCCAAGTATATTTCCATTATTTGCTGTAGCAATTTTAAAAAGGTTTACTCTTAACAATAACAAAAACCAAAACTACTCTTTGGTTTTTCATAACTAACAGTCACAACTTCCTTGGCTTACTTCTGTTAATACTATGAACAGCCAAACCATGACATAGATTTATGCCTAAACAATTAGGATATTAAAAAACTCACCTTTGCTCATCTGTTTATCGTCATGCACTTCTACTGTATTAGCTGGTGTACACGGAAAGGCTTCAGGAGAAAGTACCTCAGAATGCAGTGTTAGCTCAGCAGAGAACTCCTCTGATCCATTACTGTAGTCCAATGATCCTGACAACGTTCTAGTTAATTGAAAAGCAAGTTTTAAATGCATATTTAAGGTTTGCATAGAATATTATATTTTATGACAAATGGCTAAACACTTACACAGAGAAGTCATTTTGCTTGAGAATTTCTTTAAGTCTCTTCTGAAAAAATTTTTCACTCTCTGTTGCTGGCACAAATCCACGGTCTTTAAAATTTGAAAAATATTTGTTATTCAGTTTTACTTTGACCTCTCAACACAGAGAGCAGCTAAAATTACTGATTTTATTAGAAAAAGGCTGAAAGTTGAAGTGCCTGCTACTTTTCAGTGCCAAATCCAAGGGCAGACTTTCCAAGTGTATTAAAAAAACTTTAAAATACTACACATACTCCCAACTGATCTCATTTGCAACTGTATCAACAGCATTTACAAATCACGATGCAATTACCCCAAGGTGAGCATCCAAGAAAAATCAGTGACCATTTTTGAGAAGTCTGGCTTATGCAGCCTCAATAACATTACACAGAAACACAGGAAAAAAGTCAATCAGAAAGTAGTCCGCCTTAGCCAGGAACCTGCCTCTTTTCTTCTTTCAATCCTCTGTCTTACTTGCCAAATATCATTCATATTTTAAAAGAAATATGGCCTAGGTTCTATGGAGAATAGCTTATTCACTATGCAATTACATTGCAGAGCACAGTCTTCCCCCTGTAATGAATTTTACATAAAAACGGGGACATAAAGACAGGGATTTGTCTATCCTATTAGAATTTTAATCTAGTATCACCTTAGCTATAATTTTGCAGAAATTCAATGAGACTGCCCTTGTGCATAAACTACAATGGAAAGCTTCAAGATAAAGAGATTTAGTTTTGTTGGTATTTAAATGCTTTCCATCACAAAGCATACAGTCTTAACTACCATTATCATTCATTCTGTCTAGAATGTTTTGTAGAGAGCTGAATCATGATGTTGTTAGGCAAGGTTACATCATCTTGCTTTCAAAACTGGAAAACACATACTGGACCATCAGTAAGCCTGGAAGTAAAAAAAACCAGTACATCTAAAAATCCCCCAAACATGATACATCAATTTAAATTCTGTCCTCTTGCTTGCTTCTCATTCAAAGTTTTGGATTAACAGTTGCACAATTGGATTTTTTTTTTTTTTACCTTGTGACTCAGGTGGCTTAATCTGAGAAGATTCACATTTCTGCCTCCGTCGCTGCTTTTCATCCTCCCATATAGCTTGCAAACCAGGGTTCCTGCCAATCTGGGCTGAAATATGAATTATACATTAAGGGAAATCTGCCAAAATGACAAAGCATTCTTTCTCCAAACTAGATTCTGACACTTTTCTTCATCTCTTTGTCATTCTAGTCTGTTATTTTTTAACTGCCATTCCTGCCTTACTCTAGGATTTGGTATTATGTAAAAGTTAAGGGGTAATTTCATTTGCTTTCCAGATCTCCTATTTGTGATCTAGATCTTTGACTTTTTCTTGTCTTCCCACCAAGTACTGTATATATGTATATATAAGTGTATGTACATATATATGCACACATGCACACATGATGTTGTAGGTATTTCCATTAGTATTTTTCCTATAGGTCTGAAACCTTCTATTATGCATTAACAAAAATCTCTTTATATTGCTTTGATAAGACACTATTTTTATAACCTCTTTTCTTTTAGAGTTAATTTTTTTTAAACTTTATAAATTTGGAGATCAATTATTCACTAACATTGAAATATGGATTATGATTTAACTAAGATGAGCTTTAAAAGAAGAGTGAACTATGACAGCATGGTTTCTGTTCTAAAACCATTTTACATTGAAAGTTATTAACACTTCACCTTCAATATCGAGTTGATTCAAAATATCAGCAGCTACTGCATCCACCTCCAATTCACAGGTACTTTGTGGCTCAACACCTTTCAACATTAAAGAGCTGTGACAACATAAATACCACAGATTAATTTTATCAATACACTGAGTTTGAAACATGCATCATCATTGTTTTTTTGCTGGACTAATATCTAAAGTTATTTAGAAACAGGAGTAACTAACTGAATGCAGAATTATCCGCTCCCATCCTCACCTGCAAGTCCTTAAACTAATGACCATATTCAAATCTAATTAGATAAGAAATCTGTACCTTCAACTTAAAGGGTTTAGTTTTTTCTTTTCTGAGGAGAAGAGAAAGAGCTGGTAGATAACTCTGACTACTAAGCAATTACAATAACGTTCTTCTCCTCGAATACAAGATGAAATGTTCTATAGAACTCAGCCAATAGGACTAGGTGTGTACGCAGGATCATGCACCCAGAAAACACAGTGACAAGAATTTTTCTTTCTCATTCACAGTTCAGAAAAATGCAGAGCACTTTCACATTTACAATTAATTTTTCTAGAGCTTTTTCTTTATTTAGCCTGGTGAATAAGAAAGGGAATATTAACAACCCAAACACATGCTGAACTAAGGATAGCTGGCTTGATGGAAGATTTGAAATACTAGAAACAGATTCAAGATTGCTGTACAATTATCACCTTCCTGCTGTGCCTTTTCAGATCTGCAAATGTCAGTGACATTCCACCTGTTGCTGTCAGTGAACAAATTTTAAGGAGTCCATGAAGGAAGGTAACAAACTGTTGTAAAAGTCTATTTACCCTTTAAAATCTTTTAGGGCAACACTGAAAATCCACTCCAAGCTCTTCAACTTTCAAGTTTCAAGTAGGGCTTATAGCAATAGGACAATAGGTAATAGTTTTAAACTGAGAGTAAATTTAGACTAGACATAAGGAGGGTGATGATGAGGATGATGTATTATAAGGGTGATGAAATGCTGGAACAGGCTGTCAGAGGAAGTGGGAGAAGTCCCATCTCTGGAAACATTCAATGTCAGGTTACAGGGCTCCAAGAAACCTAATGTAATTCAAGGTGTTCCTTCAGGTGTTCACTGCAGGAGGGCTGGACTAGATGACATTTAATGATGATTGTATGCACACATTTAAAGACAATCCACTGCCATCACATCCCTCTGTTCCCAGTCATGCCATCAGCTAGGAAACAAGCCCACAACATGCTCAAAATGCATACTTTTCATGTTACACACTTTGGGTGTTCACTCATCAAAGGATTCAAACAGAGCTTTGCCTGCACAGGGGGCAACAGGAACTGGAGGCAAGCTGAAATTTGTATTTTGATCCCACAGTAACAAACAACTGCAAGAGTACTGGGAAACAAGACTGAGGGAAGAGGCTGCAAGAATTGTTAGCTCCCTTTACAAAATCAAAACACTTCTGGGAACAAGCAAAAAGGACCATGATACAGAATGGTCAGTGACATCTGAAATGTGATAAAGACTTGTCTTGACTTGTCTGGAGGATACAAAATCAAAGATCTGAGCTTCCCACTTTCACTGATTTCCTCTTTTAGAAGACAATAAAAGAACCCAAAAGCTAATGGGGGTTGGAGAGAAAGATGAGGAGCCTTTCTGTCAAAAACTACAGTATTTCAATTTACATGGTATATTATTCAAATAAAAAACACTGAGATAATAACAGGCCTTTTCTGAAACAAATCTAGGATTTATCATTATAGTTGTCATTAACACTTCCATGATGAAGGCAGGGCTGGCAGTCAAACCTGCACACTATAAAGAGTTAGGTGGAAGCTAATAAAGACACCTGACACACAGTAAATTCTTCATTAGACTTAAGAGAATGTCTTCACAATACCACTGGTTCATTGGCTTGGCATTTAACATTCTCGTCAAGGTGAGCTGCTAGACACTTGCACTAGTTGAAATCATGGCGGTAGCACTACAAGCTTGTGCAACATTCAGGTAAGCCACAAAGGCCAAGAAGTCATTTGTTCCCACTTCAGGAAAACCCTTGAAGTGCATATGAAAGCAGAGCAGCTTTATCTGCCCCTTCTAACATTTTAATTTATGTTGATTAAAACAAAAACATGAGGTGGTGAGGGGGGAGTACAAACTGCCCTGAAGTACAGTTATTTAACATGGTTACATGCTGCTTTGGGAACTGGTTCATCTGACTACTGGCAATAGCTTGGTCAGCTGTTAGGTGTGGTGCTTTTGCTCACCTAAAACAAGTATGTGCAACATATTGGGAAAATACACGAAGTAACCGTATTTCCCATTCTCCCTGACACATTTCCTCAGCTGCTACAGTGCTGTTTTTAGCAGGTGAGAAGACAGCATGAAGTAGTCAGAACATGTCTAGTTTCCCAGGGGCAGTTAATTGAAACTATGAGCTATTTCATGTCATTAGCAGTTGTAATGCCTTGGAAGATATTCAGAAGTGGCCTGTTCAATACAGATTGCTTTATACAACAGACTAATCACCTGCCTCACATCGCATGCATCAGTTTTGCAAAGAAAAGTAGTGGTTTAGGTAATGCCAAAACCATGACTTGAGAATATCTGTATTAGAACAAGGTTAGAAAAGATGAATTAGCAAGTCCCAGGCAAAGCTTTTCACAGCATCTGTGTTCCATTTTGTAAGAAGGAATGTAAAGAGACTTGTTCACAAGATAAAACTTGTAATACAGGTATATGAAAGACAGGGTTAAGTGAGGTAGTGTAGAAGGAACCCAACTGCAGGAGAACAGAAATTTTCTCTCTGAAGAAGCAAGATAAATTAGGGTTGTACAACACTGAGTTGCCATGGCTAGGCTACTTGGGATACTCATACTAGTTAATTTGAAATTAGGTATAATTTTAGGTATTAAATTAACTTTTATACCTACACACTAGGTGAAAAACTGCAATATAAATCCATTTTACTTTTGTATTAAAAGCTCCAAATACATTCTTTTGAGAACAGAGAAAATCGTCCTTATTTCTGCAGAATGTAATAGTTTGTTCACACTATCCACTGAGATAAAAACTATAGTTTAGGATGAAACTTGTGCTCAAAGAAACTACCAAGGTTTGGTTTCTCAGACGTTGAGACAATGAATTAAGGCTACAGTCAATGCTTTTTTTAAAAAGTGCTCACTACCTACAAGTAGGTAGATCAAAGCCCTTAAAAACCTTGAGAAATAATCAACAAGGTCAGTATCTTAATTCACCAATATTAATGACAGCCTAAGGAAACAAGTTCTGTAATGATCACATTTGAGGTATTTGTAATGTTAAACTGAGCACAAGAGACAAAAATTAACTCCATGGAGTGTCTGAAAAGTGTTACTCAACTGTGCTGATAAGGACTCAAAAATTTTACATAATGATTTTCCATACTCTGTTAATTGCAGAAAACATGTCCTTGTTTTCAGGATGTTCAAGTGACTTAAATAATGTGCACATTATATTAAAAAAATTGAACAGCTAAATAAAAACATGCACAGGCTGACAAGCGAGAAAAGCAATTATGACAGTCACAAGCCTAGCAAAAAATCTGCAATATTACATATCTGCTAGACTGTGCAGAAGTGTTATTTGTCAGATCTCTCCACTTCCATATAAACTAGTGTCTAATACCAAATCTAGAATTTAAAAAAAGAAAGTGTTTCTCAAAAGCATTCTACCAATCATTCTGCTTTTAACACATCATGTCCAAGTGGTAGACTTGACTGGCAGATACTCTGATGTTTACCAGAAACTTTTCTCAATGGAACTCACAGAAGTGTTTCATCATTTATTATCAGCTGCCTGAGTGGGATAACAAAATGTGTCTCATGTCCAGAACTCCTGATGTCAAACAGTTGGATAGCACTACCAGGTTCAGGTGACTGCTGCACATTTTAGGGTGGGCTTTGTAGGTTTCAGTGCAATAACACTGGCAAGTATTATATTATACCTAAAAGCCTTCCAACATCAGGGATTCCTGGGCACCAGAGATTTTGGACATTTGTCTACTTGATAACAAAATCATTCTAGAATTACATTTTAAAAAATGTCTCTGGCTTAATACAGTGCACTTATCATAGCAGTGAATCAATAATTTGGAGATTTGCCAGGAGCAAGACAGGACATGGCTGGGTTGAATGCTGCTCTTGGTAGGAGGCTGAGTAGCAAGGTGCTCTCTAGCATGAAAGAAGGAGTTCAGTCACCAGGGAAATTTGACATAGTTCTCAAATGTTTTTTTGAAATAAGGAACCATCACTAGCATTTACTCAGCAAAATGCTGCTCATGTTACACATGCCACTTTTAAACTTTGCATATTACCTCCCAGGTATCCAGAATTGCATTTCAGCCAAGTGATATACTGTGTTCAAAGTCAAGAAATGCCCCCAGAAAAGCGCTGGCACTGCTTGCTTAAACAAGAGAACTTGTTAATAACTGCCACTTACAGCAAGGACTTGGCAATACATGTTGGACTATCCCTAAAATGTACTCTTAATGTACACAAAGAATAATGAGTTCAAACAGACATCCCAGTCACTAAGAATACAAGACAGGCCTAGAAATTTTGTGGTCTCAACATTTGACTGTTTTTTCCCTTCTTGCTTTTTCTTGAGAGAACAAGTAATAAGTTTACAGCTGAAAGGTAGGGAAATATTTATGTGATCTTCATATCTGATATAAAGGACAAGCAAAGAAATTTAGAAGTTCAGTGATATTTAGTAGAAATTCCAAATGCTACTGGAAATAGCAGTCAAATTACAGTAAGTACAGTAGGTAAAACTACAGTAAGTAAAAACATTTTGCTAAACAGTTCACAAAACATTCAAGTATCTCAACTTGAACTGGATAGAACTTGAAGAGGACTAGATAATAAAGTGAGAGGACTGTGCAGGTATTGCACATGAAGCTAGAAATGAATACAGCTGTTGATATGTAAGTACGTATGTTGGGAATACAGAACATACTTTGTTAAGAAAAGAGAAATAAAGGAAGAAAGGAGCTTTACAGCTACTGAGTAATGCTGTAGCCTGCAAAAATAGAGACAGTTGAATCACAATCATTCCAGGAAACAATTAAAAGGGTTTCCTTGGATAGGTATCTCATACTATCTGGGTCAGATTTACCCTCAGTAAGGCTGATCATGACAATTATAGATCCATTAAGCCAACTTAGAAGCAAATTTTCAAAATTCGAAAGGAAGTAGGAAGGCAATATGAAAGTGGCACTGCAGTATGGGTTTGATTACAAGAACACTGTTTTAACGTGATGACTCCCACAAATAATCCAGGAGAAATTTTAACAGGCAAATAATTTTGTGCAGACACAGAACAGAGTAAAATCAGGACTGGAAAAGTTTAGGCTTTTTGCTTTGCTATGGCATGTAGGTCCTACAGCATAGGGATGACAGTCATGCTAGAACACCCTTAATAAAAAAACTAATTTTCTAGACAAAAGAACATTTAACACAGTATCAAATGTAAACAATTTTAGTTGCAGGAATCATATATTAATTCCTGGTTTATTAAAGCATTTTAAGAGATAACTAAATGTGAAATTCCTCTTGGTTATATAAAAAGGACAGAGCATTGATACAAAATGTGTAGAACTGAATATAGACCAGTTTCTGTGACGGAGCTTACTTCACATCTCATTAATACAGCAGTGTAGTAATGAAATATCCTGATAAGGTAAGCCAGTAGACATGTTGGATACATAACCAGATCATAGTAACAGAAAACTAAAGCAGGATAACTCAGAAGTAGAATAATAGTAACAGGATGAGAAGAGAAACATCTTGTACTAATAAATCCTAAAATGCTCACAAGCCAAATTGGCATGATAACTGAAATTGTAAAGTGTATTGGGAACTACCATTATCGTTGCATATGGTGTACAGAGAATTTGTGTGGTATATTATGTACTATTCAGGCTTTACATTCAAGAAATAAATTCCTACTGGTAGAAGGAAACAAATACCAGGGAAATGGACAGCCTTGGTATTTTCCCCATTATTGTTAACGTCCCACTTCTGGAACATATGTGAGTGCTGGAGAAAGACTGGCACAAGTGAGGTGCTGCACCCTGGCTGTATACATGGAAGTCTGGAAGGAGGAGGAAAGAAGACTTGTGGTTACAGCCATGAGGAGGCATCCTTGGCTCCTGCTCTGCTGAGCTTATCCCACTCTGGTGTTGACAGCCAGGAAGTACTACTTTGCTTTCTTTTTATCTGCCTTCCGCAGATCTGTGTAAAGTAACATCAGATAATCCTGGTCTAACTTATGATCCAACCTTTAATGTCTAAGTATGCTGGCTTGAGGAACCAAGCCAAATAGAAGCTGAAATGGACTGTGAATGAAATATGCAGCCAAAAAGAAGAAACAGCCCAAGAACAACTGCACATAAAGTGACCATTAGTTGTCAGATGAATGTTGTTGCAAAATCCCCTTAAAGCAGTAATAGAATCAGAAAACCAGATATAATCAACACAAGCTCATGTTTTTGCATGCTAGAAAAACCTGAAGTATGGTTTAATGCACTCATTTTCTACTGGGGAAGCAAATTCTCCCAGTACATAACACTAGCAGGAAGTGTGGCATATTGAGCCCAATAAGCTCTTCAGAGAAGAATGACGGGATCCACCCAAAGACTGAGAAGATTACTAGATGACAGAAGGACCTGCCCAATCATTAGCAAATAGCTTAAAGAATTAACTTGCTGTAGATAAACTATATAAATCAAAGTAGCTTCACATACTGTGAGCTTCTCTCCCCTCCCCAACTCTGGCCACGAAACCCCCAAAATTTCAGAAATATTTCATTTTCTTACAGAAGTAAAATGATTACAAATTACAAACTGTAGAGTAGGAAATGCCTAGGAAAAAGGAAAAGCATGGGAGACAGAGATGAAAATTCTAAGCTGAGTTTCTTATGTAGCTACCATTTGAAATGGACAAACTGAAATTCTCTAATAACACGCTATTCACAGAATCAATCATAGAATCATTAAGGTTGGAGAAGTCCTCTAAGATCATCAAGTCCGACTATTAATCTAACACTGCTAAACCATGTCCCCCAAGCACCACATCCACATATTTTTTTAACAGTTCCAGGGGATTCCACCACTTCCTGGGCAGTCTATTCCAATACCTGACCACCCTTCAGTGAAGTAACTAATATTCAATCTAAACCTTCCTGGCACTTTTATTGTTTATTATTTTAATTATTATACATTATTGTAAATTAATGTAAATTATTTTACTTCTTGTTTATTACTATTATTATTTATTACTCCCTTTTCATCAGGCCATTTTATTTTGTCCTCCCACTTGTTACCTGCAAGAAAAGACTGATCCTCACCTGGCTAAGACCTCCTTTCAGGCAGTTATAGAGAGCAATAAGCTCAGCCCTGAGCCTCCTTTTCTCCAGGCTAAACACCCCCAGCTCCCTCAGCTGCTCCTCACAGGACTTGTGCTCCAGACCCTTCACCAGCTTCATTGCCCTTCTCTGGACTCGCTCCAGCACCTCAATGTCTTTCTTGTACTGAGGGGCCCAAAACTGGACAGAGATATGAGATGTGGCCTTACCAGTGAAGTCACATTAATTAAGGATGATTAGAAAAACACAGTCTGTGAACTGATGTGCAAATATTCTCTATAACTATTAAGCTTGCTTCATCAAAGTCATCATTCCAAAATCCAGAAAGTAGAATTTTGCCCATTATTTCCCAGCTGGATTTTTACAACCATAAACCACAAAGCATCAGGTGACCAAGACTATACAGAGAAACTAAATAACGATAATTTGTGTCACATAATCACTGCTTTTTTTAATATGTAAAACATATAAGGGTCCTTTAAATGAGAGACTGGAACTCCATTACGTGCAAATTAATGTATAGAGGAACATACAGCATACAACAGAAAAACCTGGGATGCTGACCTTGGTATTTCATCTTCTTCCCATTCAATGAAAGATACGTTGCTTGAATTTTCTGGCAAATGAGTTCTATGATGCTTACTTACACCTGATGTGTCACCTAGGGAAAAAGTAGAATGAGAAATTAATTAATGTGGCAATATTTTTTACAAATATCATTATAAAACTGCATTTATTATTTAATATTACCAGTCCACCTGCTCCTAAAGAAGAAATAGCACTGCATGATATCATCTTCACCCATTAACTATGCTATCATATAAATGATCTAATATTATTTCTAATACATAGACACACTTACATAGGAAAGAAAAATATCCTTCCAACACACTGACATTATTTGAACTACATTTGTTGCATTCTAGTCATATCTTAGCCTAAATTCAATCTTTTCCTATTTGTGAAAATTCCAAAAGAAATCATACAGTCTGATGTAAACTTCAGAATTTCCTGGGTCCACAGTTCAAATCCCAATGGAAATTAGGAGCCAAAGAAAACGCTAAATTCACACTTTTTCTTATTTGTGAGCTGGAAGGGAATATACAAGACATTCCAGATACAATGGTAGTAGCATTAAGTGGAAACCTGCAATGAAGGCAGACATTGAAAACACATAAAGAAAACACTGTAAGTTTGCTCAGAGATCTCCACGTAAGGAAATGTGCTCCAAAATCATTCTGGTAAAGTCCCCTCTGAAGAATTCCTACCTTCCTTAAGGTCTCCACCTGAACCCTCAGTCTCCAGAGAAAGAAAAGACAATATACACAGGATATGGCATGAGAAAGAAAAAGGCCCAGGAATGGAGTTGGAGGGAGGTAGACTGGGAGAAGAGTTTGAAAATTACTCAGTCTCCCACTTCTACCTGAAAGACCAGCTTGAACCTTGAATTTTCTCAGCTATGGTGGTGTCACGCACTAGCAGTTTTCTGGTATTAAATTTACTTTTCAGCCATAGCAAACACTCCTGCATTTGTTAAAGTTACACCAATTTACTCAGTTGTCAGAGGTCTTCAGTAATTAAATATTTATTAGAACATGTATTTTTATTCTGAAAATTTCATAATAGTCTTGCCAATGTGAATTCCACTACTTGGAATATTAGGTTTAGGAATATGTCATGCAGCAAAAAGCCCTAACTTACTACAGAAGCAACTGGCAGGCACCACGCCAGAAGAACCTTAGAAGCTACAAACACAAGCTACAAGCAGTAGCCTCCTTTGGTCTGGAACAATTCCATATGTTCCAGACCAAGCTTACTACACTCAGACTAGGTTCCTGCAAACCCTGCCCCTACATCAGACTCTTAAGTGTACTGACATGGCGCAAAGATGTGGCATTGAAGTGGGGTGAAGACACTCCTGTGCTTATGCAGAGCCAGCTCATGTTTCAGCCACACCTGCACTGTCATGGTCTATGCACTTCGATGCCTAAGCAGGTGATTCGGGAAAGACAACACAAAATATTTGATCCCATTTGCACAGATCCAGCTCAAACCTAGCACACCTTACTGTCTGTGCTGCTCAAAATTGATGACTTGTCCTGGGCAGCTAGTCCAGGAAGAAACACAGCCATGTTTTTACTGCGTGGCACATCAGCTAATTCTCCATATTAAAATGTAACCTGACTATGCATGGAAACAACTTTTATTATTTTTCATCTGCAACTTGATTATTTCAAGTTGATGAAATGGGACTGAATAGTTGTATATTTTAAAGGAAAATACATCTGACAACAACTATGCAAGATTATAGACCAACTGGTAAAATATATACTATTATCTTTAAAAATTATATGCATTTCAAATACCAGTTTCAGTGGATTATTCCCTTTCTTATTCCCAATCATTGCTGTTTTCATATATTTCTAAAAATTGAGACTCAAATTCCTGTATTAGTTTGTTTCTTCAGTAAAATTAATCATAGAGATAGGAATTTAAGGATGCTCAATCTTCCCCTTATCTTGATATAAAGATCTTTAAATACAGTAACAATGACACATATCAAGGTCTTTCAGAGGCATATTACAGAAGCAGATTCAGCTACTGAAAATAAAAGTTTTGCAACAGTTACAGTGGTATGTGGTGCATGAATGAATAGGCAGCCTTCTTCATGGCCCATAAAGACAAGGACTTGAGGAAATGAACTGCTGCACCTTCTGGATACAAGCTGATGAAGGCAGACTATTCCTGCTACAAGAAATCTGCATGCTGACCTCTCTCAGCCTTCAAAAACACCAACTTATCTCAGTGAGAAAAATACCACTATGAACAGGCTCCTGAGGCTGCTTGCTTACACTGACAAACATATTAATTGCCAGACTCATTTTTGTATCATCATCTGCAAGGGAAGTAAGGTAAGGTAAGTAAGTGCACATCTTTTGGTAAAGGCCGTTATTGCTGTCTAAGAAACAGTGTTTGGCCTGGCCTGTGTGACACAGCTGTACCTGACTGAATGGAACTCCCACAACACAGAGGCTGAGGAAGAGGCAAGTAAAGTGTGTCAGGTGTAAGCAGAGGCTGTGCTTCTGCACCACTCCAACAGCCTGAGCTCAGAGAGGCTTGCTGTACAAGGACAGGCTCTTGACAGCAGTGCCTCTGAAAGGCTGCACCAGGGACAAACCATTTATCGCTCGGCTGCTGTGCCAGGAGCAATAGACAGTGATCTTGTGCTTGGGGACTCCAACAGACTTGAGCTCAGGCTACTGATGCATGTGTGATGTGGAGCCATACAAAGCAGAATGAATCTTCCTAGGAGCTCTGCAGCCAGCATCTGATCAAGCCAGACAAGGTAGTGTCATTTTTCTCCTTTTATTTTATTGGATTCTTCCCCTATAAGAATAGTTGAAGTCCACTGGTCTCAGCCCATGCTCCTCTCCCATCCCCTTGTTCCCATTCAAGACTTAGGTCTTTCATCCTTAAATAAAGGATGAAGGAGAATATAAACAGCTTATGTTTTCCATCTATCATCTGAAAGAGGGGGAAAAAAGAGCTACAGAAAAAGAATGGAAGCAACTATTTGATACAAATCACACATGTTTCCAGAAGGCTGATTTGATTATTTGGAAGACTAAAGGTACCTGACTATATTTCCTCAGGACTGAAATTCCTGAAGATGCTCTGTCCGTGGCAGAGCTTTTGCCTTCCTACACTTCTGATGCCAGCAAAAAGTGTGGGTATGAAAAGAGTATTTTCTTTCAAACAAGAATTAGTTATAAAACTCCATGGGCTAACCTATTGCCATCTGAATATACATACCTAAGAATAAGGAGGAAATTCAACACGATTATTGCTCCGTGTTTTTACAGAAAGATATTTCACTGTTGCTTTCAACTTTTGCTTCAGCTGTAGAAACAATTATGATCTAAGCAAACAATACTTATTTTACTAAACACTATGTACCAAAGGCATACTTTTCCTACTGTAATCTCTCCTTTATAATGAAGAATTTAGAAGAATTAGGGATGTTTTCACCAACTTAATTTTTATGTCAGTGGTACATCTGAAATGCCACATTAATTTCTTAAAATGCTTCCTTTGCTCACACACTAATAATTCAAATTTTACCTTAGAGCAAATTACTTCAGCACAAACTCAAGCATTTTAATTAAGAACATTGATTGTCATCAGAGAAAAATAATTAGTCATAATTTTGTAAAGACACTACTGCAACAAAAAAAAAAGAATTTGAATTGATGTAAGAATCAAAACCATAAAAAAATAAAGCAATAATATTATTATGCTATCTTTCATGTCAATTCTTCAACTAAACATCAACAATGTTTCATCTTCTAGAAAAGAGGTGTGGTCATCTTGTGAAATGGTCACAGCTGCACTGCTGACAGAAAACGTATTTCTTGATACACAGCATCTCATTTCAGGAAGCAGGCTCTTCCTCAATCCCCACACAGAGGCATAAAAAGCAAAAAAAGCTACATATGGACTTTGTTTTGACACAGAAAACAAAACTTGAGGGAAACAACACGATACTCATTCAGCCAAAATAAAGCAAAAACTTGACAGCTAGTGACGTCTTGTTCAAAATGGTAGTTTTAGGCCTTCAAAACAATTATTTGGTCTTAAGAAATAAACACCTTACCTTTTCTCCTTGCTTTTCTGAATTTGACAGCAGCCAGGTTTATTAAATTCATTCCATATAAATTGTAGTCTATAAAGAGTTGGAGGAGGTAGGGAATATGGGCTTCATGAGGCTGGTAAGACTTGTTCATTATGGCTCCACCTTGCAGAAGCTCACAAACTCTAGAAGACAAATTAGGACATAAATAAAATATTATTTCAGTACAACAAATATACAAATACAATACAAATATTTATATTTTACTTTATCAAAATATAGAATACTTAAGACATTTTAAATTTTGCCTTCGCTGTATTTTTAACTTAAGAACTGTGTTTTCACAATAACAGAACAAAAATGATCTCTGCTAATAATGATACAATATTTGTGTGTTAGTTCCAAAGGAGACTTGAATCCTTCAGCTAAAAAACCACCAAACTCTTAAAAAAAAAAAAGTCCTACAATATTCTATTCCTGCAAATGAATCAAAAACCACTATAGGCCATGGAAATCTTTCAACAGAACAACTGTGGCAGCTGTATGCCTACTCACCAGTAATAAGTTTGAAAGTCTCTCTAGTTCTCATTGACATATACATGATACATAAAATGTCCTTCATGGTTTTCAAGCTACATACTGTATACTCAGAAGCAGCATTTTTAAAACTCTGCAGAAGGACAAATTCTCTCTTTTAAACAGCTACACATTAAAAAATAATTGCAAGTATTTGGATAACTATAAACTGGTACAATAAGTTTATCTCAAATTAACAGTATACAACTATACAACAAAGAAAAACACCAAGCATTTCTAAATGCAAAAAAACTGGGATTAAAAATAAAGTTTTATACTGAAAAAGGAAAGGAATAATTTAAGTGAAGTGTCACTCCTTATTTGGATAGGAGTAATTCAAACATAAGAAGCTTCGAATTTTGAAACAACTGTCCTTTGATCCATTAATACAGAAATTTTAAACCATGAAAAACTTCACTTGCCCAGAAGAAAAATCAGACAATCCTGTCTTATGCTCATGTATGGGACCTTTTAAAAAAAAGTTACAGTATGTAATAGCACACACTCAAGAGATTTCAGTTTATGCTTGGGAAATAATTCCTCCTTATTTATTTCTGAATTTACTGCAGCTACTTTGACAGTAAGATTGAAATCAACAGTACTTTCATACAACAGAACATAACTCTATTGAGAAATAGAGAACCTGTCTAATAACAAAAGCTATTCAGTTTTCCAAGTAAATCATAAATTTAGAATTTTTATTGGAATTAAAACCTACCTAAATTTATTTCATAACAGACAAAATGAAGCTATATGAAAGAAAACAGCTACATTGTTTTCTTTAAGAATTACAGGAAAAGTAAGTTGATGCAAATTTGTTTAGGCGTTCACAAATTACAGGAAACATAAAACAACTAAAGGCAAGTATGTTTTGGTACTGCTTTTCTAACATTCTACTGCTTTAAAAGATTATTGGTGTTTAAAATTGGTAAATTTTAAAGTGTTTTGAAAACCATGAGACAATAATTTTGGAGATTTTGTTAAGTTACTGGTGAATCTTCTTTCAAACCTGACTTTTTAATTCAAGATATAAGGAAATCAGACAGAACTTCACACTTCCACATCCTTACCTTTTTACCATTGCAGGATTGTAAAGATAAATCTTCATAAATTGTCTCTCCTTTTCATGGTAACCATAAAAAGGCCTGAAGAGAAAGAAATAAAAGCAAGAAGCTAGCTAGTTATGCTGTGGCATTTATTCAATGACATTTTACTATAAGGAGTATTAATTAAGCATGTCTATCTACCCTAATGTATTTCATTTAGGTCTTCCCCATTAGCCTCTTATGCAAACAAACACAACACCTGAAACACTCTTATGCTGCTTTGAGGCAATGAGCAGCTGACTTTCAGTAGCGACTGTTCTGAAATTCTAAGGCAAGAGAGGTGAAAAAGAGGCAGGTTCTCCTAATTTCTACCTGTTCTTTTCTCACTTATTCAAATAAAGATTGTCATCAACAGTTTACTCTGTCCAGCTTTCACTATTGAGATGAACAGCTATACTACAATTTATATAGTTCTCACACAAAGAACAATACCAAGAAACTTGGTAGGTGACCTTCTTTGTTACTGTAAAAAACATAAGAAAGTTTTGATTGAAAATAAAAACAAGTTATTGCAGCCACTTTACTCACAATATCTAGAAGCCACCAAAACTGGCTGGGAACAGAAATATTATCTTCCTACACTTAAACAATTGGAAAGAATGTATTTCAGAAATGCATGAAAAAAAGCAAACAAAACATAGTGTTGCACAACACTGAAAATTAGCATTTACTTTGTTTTGAAGATGAAAAACTGAATGCATGTATCTTGATTACCTGCGTTTTTCCAGGATATTTTCCTATTACTCATTATGATTTGACTTATTTTTCCACCCTTGGTTATGCAAGTTAAAAATTAATTAAAAGAATCCTTAAAATGCTAACATTCAATATAGAAAGCTGCACAAATAAAACACAATGGTTATCTTGACAGATTAGTAAATATACTTCCTAGCCTGTGCTGCTGTAAGAATCAGACAGATAAACATGACTTAACAGTCTCCATGGGGGCAATTTTACATGAATCAAAAAAAAAGAGAATACCTAGAATCAGGCTCCTACAAGACATGCCTGGTCTGAGGGAACACAGAATATTCCAGAGGTAGAAAATGCTGCATGGAAAGTACTGCTCTAACAACAGAGACAGAAAAAGCTAAGAACAGATTTTGGAGAATTATAGACACTAGGATACAATTTAGCAAAAAAATTTTTGGGAAAAAATTTTTTTTGGGAAAACCTGTTAACTATGTTACGGTCAAAGCATTTAGAAGTTGTACAGACCTGTATGAAGACATACATGGGTGGGGAATGAAAAAGAATTAGCACTGTAATCCCCCAAGACCAAAGTGCTTCTATGTAGTTACAACTGCAAAAAAATATTCAAAACAAACAACCAAAACTCCTGACAGGTCATACTTACATTCCAGATACTAATGATACTTTGAAAACATGTTGCACAGTAGAAGATGGATTGCCTAAAGCCACATTGAGTGCTCTGTCAATGCTGAACGCCACTTGACGAAGGTAGCATTCTGGATGCTGTCCAAAACCATCGTAAGGTACATAGAGGTAAGGAAAGATACCATGTAAGTGGAGACAAGTCTTCTGACCTAAAAATAAAAGGTAAATATTTAGTTTCTAATGACTACCTTTTCTTCTTCTAAGTAGGTGCCACATTTTTTCATATTACTTTCAGGTTCTTCAGACAGGATAAATTTATGACGCAAGTGCAGGTGTGTTTCAAACAAAAGGTACTAATGCAGAGCAGCTCTCACACTTGATTCATTGACAAAATCAATACAGAACAGATGTGGTTACATGACATAGATATGATTACTCCTGTGTAAAAACAGAATTCACTACTAATTATTTTCTTTATAGAAATAACACAACATCTCTCCAAGAATAACTTTTCATACTGAATAAATGTTGGATGCTTAATAGTTTCTCAGCCTTTGTGTAAAGTTTTCAGTATCAATCACACAATCTCTCAGAAATTAAAAAGAACATCCAGAGCACCTATGAGGCCATTCAGTATTCTAGTTATTAAGGCATATGTTGGGATGTGGAAAAAAAAAACAGGGAACTTTCAACTTTTAAAATCTGTAATCCCTCAGATATTTCTACTGTATGTGCAAATCTCTAGACTTCTTACAACACGCTTACTTCTCAGCATTAGCTTCCGTGAGTCTGCAGCAAGAGCAGAGCGAAAGGACACACCATGAAACCTTTGTGCTAGACCACAGTCTAAGCTTCTCATGCACACAAGGCAGCACAGTAATATGGACTGGGACCTCCCAAACCCACCACATTTTTGGAGGGACTAGTCTCAACTACAGTGCATGATATCTGTTCTTTTCTCACCACAGTGCAACAACGTATGCATTTGCTGGCATCCACTTGCCACAGTCCCCAAAACCATTCACGACTTCTCAGTGGCCAATGGAAAACTTCCACAGAAAAACAGGGTAAGCATGTGCTGCTGATTAACAATCACCACCACAGTGACAGGCAGTACATATCCCTTTGCATTTTGTTTGGATGAACCCCCTGCATGAGGACAGCAAAACTGGCTGCGCTTTCATCACCCAAGAGATGAATGCTACAAAAACGGAACACAACTTTACTGGTCCACAAGACCAATGAAAAGACTTCCAAAACGCCACTCTTTCAAACTGAGGTTATTTCTCAGCTGGTGGAGCTTGCCTGAAGTATTTACACTCAATCATACCCCAGTGGCCACCCAGGGAAGACAGCTTATGTCCATTAAAGCGCAGCAGTAACAAGACCTTCAGACTGAGGACTGCCTGCAAATCTTTTACACCTGTAAAAAGCATGCCCAAAAATCCCACTAACAGCATAGCTTTTTTTGCCTCTTTTTTTAAACTGGGGTCAGATGTACTGTTCTTCAATTATGTTTAGAAGTAAAGTAATTGCTCCAAAAAATGGTGCTACAAGTCCATTTTCCATTTTTTCAGTGTTGAAATACAATCTATATATGCATTCTTAATGTTGAAGTCATCATCTATGGATTCTGCCCAAGTCTTTAAGATATTTCAGGAGAATAAAATTATTATTTATGTACCAAGTTTTTCAAACAATATTTCATTAAGAGAATGGGTAAACTAAGGAAACTAAGAACTACGGGTTTGAGGGGTTTTTAAAAGGCAAAAATAAAGGACAGTAAAAGCTTTATATGGCAGGAAACTTCTTCACTCCCTAAGGTGGAAAAAGTAATGTATTAGTAGCATGTGAACTTAGAGGACTGATTTGTGCCGTGGTAGCAAACCATTTATTTTCTATACCAAGTCACCAACAAATTTGAGTGTATACCGATGGCTGTACTTAGGATCAATTTTGAATAAGGGAGTCCCCCATCCAAATATAATTATCAGAAAATTAATAGTTCTTTAAAGTTCTACAGTTTTTCTATTCAAGTTTGGTTGGTCGGTTTTGGGAAGGATTTGAGTTTGGGTTTTTTTTATTATTTTTGTTGCTAAATTGGAAAGGGTGGGTGGTTGTTGTTGTTTTTCTAAAATGTATCCCAGGATCATGTTCAGGGGGAAATTTAAATTAGTTCATGAAGTAATTTGCTTGAATGCTCACTGCAGCTTAAAAAAAACAAGTGAACAAACCAACTCAACCCAAGCTAAATTTGAAACTGGAATACAGACTGAATTTCTGTATATACAAATATACACATCTATTCCCCATGAATTTTATAAATTCAGGTGTTTGCTTCCTAGAACCTGACAGTCAGAATCAGTTCTGCACTATACTTTTTATCTGCACTATTAGCTATGGACTCCTTTCAAAAGCATGAATTTTTTCATATTTTAGAAAATACCTTAGCTTTGTCATAATTTATGACAAAATTGCAAAGCACCAGAATAAACAGAACAGTGACACAATCTAAACTTACTGTACTTCAATTCAGGTTCCTTTCAAGTTAAGCAGCTATTTAACAGTTCTTGCTGAACTGAAAATGTAATTTTATTGTTGAATAAAAAAGAGAACATGTACAAAGAAAGTTTCATTCTATTTCCTTCTGTTCCCTTTCCCTGTACTCTCCTTTATGTGCAAAAAACCCCATAAAAAGCACTGTGGCTTTCGATTGAGTGGAGTCAAATTACCACTTAACTCCAGGGAAATCTTATAGAACAGACATTCTGAGCTGCTTTTCATTTTTGATTCTGCCAAGAAAGCAAACAAGTTGCTGCTGAGCTAAGACTCTTATTAGGCTAACAGCTGTTAAGTTACATGGGTTTACACAGCTACTCACTTTGATCCTTGATAGTGTTGATTTATTTATTGTGATATTTGGTTACACTGCTATTTTTACTTAAAACCGACGTTATTACAAGTCTGATCCTGCTAACTGTTAAGAACAGTCATGTATTTCCATCATTTAGGTAAAATCATCAAAGTGCACCAAATATCATGCTATTGAGTTTGAAGCCCAGACCCCAGTAATAGCAACCATGGTTTGCACTAACCCATTAAAAATTCTAGTGGATTCTTTCCAATAGAGCCACAAGGAGAAAAAATATCTACCCACTGAGGATTTCAGGCTACACAGACATGCCAATTTACACGAATTAAAAACTTGGCTTGGGAAAAGGTTAATGAGTTTAATGGTTTAAATATGTTAATCTTATGTTCCTGTTTCTTTTTGGAGATACAGAGAAACAAGTTTGTACCACTAGAACAGCACTGACTGCTACAGCGCCCACTTACAGTGACCAGATGATGTTATTTTAATATCTGTTCATTAGTTTCTTCACATCTGTAGAATCAGTGGAAGTGGTGCTCAGCTGCGGATTCTGCATATGACGACTCTCCACAGAATTTCTGGATACAAAATTGGCCACTGATGGGACAGGCAACTGAAATGTTTTCTTTCTGTGGCCTCTTAATGGACCTGAAAGAAAGAGGTCTGCACTGGCTGAATAATCTGCAGATCAAGCACCCCAAAATGACTCAAGGAGACTGCTAATTAAAGTAAAGTAAAGTAAAGCTGAGGCTTAATCATGAGTCTTTGTAAGGCACTGAATGAAGTGGTAAATGAAAGAACAGAAAAATTGTTGCTGCAACATAGAAAAATGCAGTACACAAAGCCTTAAGATATTATGAGATACTCAACTAGCAAATTGACCATTTTCTCTGAAAAGAAGACACTGCCAACTAAACATCACTATAGATGAACAGCCATAATAATAATGAATCAATACTTCAAAAATAATACAAATGCAGTATTTTCATACAGTATAGAAAGAAAGCTCACCTGCAAAAATACATCTAAAAGCAAGTGGCATAAATGTTATTGAAGTATTAAAATAAAGCATTTTGTGTACTTGACCCATAAAAGAGATATTAAGAAAGTCAATTTGGTATTTTTTCTGGAAGATGGTTGCCATCTTACTATTAGGAAGATGGTTCTCATAAATTACTATTAGGAGCATATACCAAGCATAATCCTTCAGTTACTCTATAGTTTTTGCTATTACAAGAAAAATCTGTAGCAAACCCAAGATAGAAAACTTCAATATTATCAGAAGAGAACTGAAACCAGAATGATAATACAATGCAAAGATACAGGAACTGATGTCTTCTGACCACCAGAATGCTCAGCCGTGCAGAATGTTCTGGTAGGGATAAAACTGAGATGTAGTCTACACAGAATGGCTGAAGCTGGAAGGGACCTCTGAAAGTCATCTTCTCCAGCCCCTTGCCCAAACTTATGAACCTAATTTCACAGTACAACAAGTTAGAGAATGTGAGAATTATTATTCAAGCGTCCTCAGAGAAGTGTTTTTTCATAATTTGTAAACATTGACTTTGATTTAAACTTCTAAAAACTTTCTTCCACCAAGATCAAATTGGACAAATTTCTGTACAAAATAAAAATGTGAACATTATTAATAAGGGAACTTATTTAATTGTCCAGTTCAGGAATAAAGTTTGCAAACAAGACAGAAAAGGAGGACATGAATGTCTATGTATATATTCCAAGATAAAATAGAATCTGTTCCAGATGGAATTCCACACATACATGACTACCTGATGGTTCATATTCCATCAAGGGGAGAGCTTCTGTCGATACTGTCTCCATTTATTTCCTCTAGAAGACTTACAATCTCATGGGAGAACTGTCTGAACAAAGCATGTAGATGATCACAGAAGGCAATCAGGCTGGCCAAGAATGATTTACCTTGAGTGAAACCATTCTGACTACTCTAATTTCCAATAATGAATGAGAACATGTTCTACAGTTGTGATACAGTTCAACTAACTTTTCATAAATGATACTCAAAGCTGTGTAGCTCCTATCCTGTAATTCTTAATTTAGGAACTGACAACAGAACCCTCATAAACTGAACTCAATGCTGGAAACATTTTGATTAGATGTTTTCTTTAGTATTTAGAAAACAAAAACTAAATCTAAATCTAGATAAATATGACTTCAGAGAACGGTTCAACGCTGGTCTACATGCAGTCATATTTTGCATATTTCTGTTACAGAATAAGCTGATCCCATTATAAGAAGCTAAGCAAAGCCCTGGGGAACAGTGGTGTGGGAGTAATATAGAGACTACAGCAGCATTTAGAAGCATGGCAAAACCCTGAGGTTTTAGGAAATTTGGGCTGGGAATTAATAAAGAGATGCAGAAGATGGAAGACAAATGGCTTTTCATACACTTGCAATCTATTAGAAGTACTTTAAGTACAGTTTTGTAAAGTGGAAGGACTAACTAGGCATGGACAAGTATTAGAAGAAGAATGCACACGAACACGTCAAGCGTCACTACAGGATGCAGAAAAAAAAATCACACAATCATAAAGGATTTCTTTCCTTTAACAGTAAAGCAAAATAATTAGAAATCAAAAGACATGACACTACCATCTTAAAAAGAAAATTGGTATTTTCAACCAACTGTTGAACCACTTACATTCAAAAACACTTGAAAAATGAACTGTGAATATGAACTATGCTTTCAGTCTAAGCTATGTTGCTCACTGGGGTGGGCTTGTCAAGCCTGTATCACTGAATACCACAAGAACTGAGCTACTGAAAAGGCACAGGTCTCTGTTACTTTCTAGTGCTAACACAGCCTGTGAAACTATAGCCACCGTTCCTTCCCTCTGACAGAAAGCAAACAAATAACATACATGGACTGGTAAGTAAGGTAATGCTTTGAATGAAGACAAATTCCTTTCCTAACAAAACTTGGGAAGATCTTTCCCCCTTAAGACTGGTGCTAAGTCATTCAGAAATGTAAGAGTTCGTGCTTTTAATCTCAAAGAGTTCTTCAGTAGTATATTACATTAATGTAACTTCTTCAATGATTAAATAAAACTTTCAATCTTCTCCCAGAGTCAGCTGAAACAAGTCAGCTTTTTCACAGCTACCGAGAAGAAAGGGAGAACTACACACATTGCAGTCCTGGATACTACAGAATACTCAATGTCAGAGAAACGAGAATAATGAAACTAGGCCTGCAGCAGCAAGATATCCTCAAAACGTAATCAAGAACAGAGTGCAAAGACCTTATTTCACATACATTAGATATTTGTGCCAACACTTTCAGTTTTTCCCTAAGGTGTGAGAAAACACTTATTTCAGTAACACCCGTAAAAGGGACCAAAAAAAATTTTTTTCTTACATTTGTTGAAATCCAAATGGAGTGTTTGGTTATTTTTAATTATTTAGCCAGTAACTATTCCTTGCAACATGTCATACCACTAACTCTTCTGAAAACAAAAAAAACCCCAAAAAACCCAAGTAAACCAAAAAACAAACAAACAAAAAACCCAAGAAAAAAAACCCAAAACAAAACACACAAACAAACAAACCCCACCACTAGGAAGATGAGGCCTTTGACTCACTGCAATTAGATTGTTCCTCAGCCTTATTGCAGGGATCCTTAGTGAAGGAGAAGAGCTGGGTTTTTTGTCTGTAATTTAAAATTAGAAACCTCTGTATAACTAGGTGCACACTGGTGCGATACCCTGAGCTATAGTGGGAAACAAAGATCAAAGAAAAGCAGATCTCTGGGCAGTATGGAGATATGAGCAAGAAGCCCACAAGCTTCCTTGAATTTGGTATCTTCCAAATTCAGGCCAAACTCCTCTTAGGTTAAGGTAACATCAAGTAAAATTATATCCGAAACACTGATTTTTACTGACATCTCCAAGTGACATCTATGCAATTAATTTGCTCACTGACAGCTTTTACATTGAGCATAAGTTGTCTTAATCATTTGAAATATTAGGCCTGAGACCACATGGTTTACCAACTCCTCTCTTCTCCATCTAGCAAGCAATGCAATAGTCACACAAAACTGAAGACCATTAGATACTTTGAACCATGAAATATCTAAAGAAAAAATAACCTTTGAGACCTCTCAGGCTAGAATTTACATTGGGAATTACTGCTGATGGAAGGTATCAATGGTAAGTTCCAAAAGCAAGGCTGCTATCTTTGTCTTACTGAGAATTTTTAACATATATTTTTTAGTCCAATATGTAAGAGAGGCACTGTTTTTTTTACAGATAAACCATGAGCAAACCCCAAGGAGAAGCACAAAAGTTGAATCAGTTTATTTAATACATCAACTCAACAAAGATATTCTGATTATCTCCATAAAACTACCTCCTCCTGACTGGAATTGATTAGGATGGATCTTTTTTGAATTCCTGCTGAGACATCAGAAAACAATCTCAGAAGCACCACTGATACTCCTAGCCATTTATAGGATGCAAAGGTACATCATCAGAAAGGAACATCTATTCCCTACTGTTATCAACAGCAAAAATAACTGAAATATAACTCAAAAATTTTATTGTTGTGTAGTCCAACTAAAACCAGGAAAGTCCAGAGTTGGATAAGATAATTTCAAAGTATCTCCAGAAATAATGGAGACCAAAGAAGGTAAGCATCTCAAAAAGCAAAGATAAGCTATGTACAAACCATTCTTTAAGCTGATGACTGTGAGTTACCAGAAACAGTCATAGTATTTCCTTCTTTTCTTAAGACACACAAGGTGAAGTCAAGTACTCGCTTAGTAAGGACCCATCTATAAAAGGAACTCCATACAAAATATTATTCTTGCTTCCTCTATTGACAGATTACTTATGCAAGCAGCTGGACAATATCAGGAACTATTTCTAGAATGAGTGTCAAAAATCACTATGAAGCCAGCTAAAATGAGCTAAAACATACAAAGGAGGCAAATGCAGCTGGCCCCAGCTACGGATTCTAGCTATCATATCGAGCTCTTGGCACTCACAGGCTGGCAGCCCAGTTCAAGCTGCTATTCTGGTAAGAAACACAACCACATGAAAGCAACACAGGCAGACTATGTTAGACCATACTAACCAAAGCATAGCTGAACAGAAAAGAGGATATTTACTAGTCCCAGGTAAACTCATGAGGTGTACTTCACCACATCCTGTAAAATATGAAAAAAAAAGTCAGTAGTAAAAAGGGGGAGCAGAGTAATCACACAGCTTTTGGTTTCCACTTCCCTACACAACCATTCATTAAAGACTGACACTGCCACACAAGTCTATCTTACTGGTTTTTCTTGGTGCAAGTAACACAAGTCACATGTAAATGGAGAATGGTGCACAGATAGATATTTGAAGAAAAAGTTTTTGTGGTAACTGAATTTTCACTTCTACGGGAGGTTCATCTGCCTATTTAAATACTGTGATGTGTGTGCACTGCTCCAGCCACAACTCATCTCTTTGTCTTGTGCTACAAAACCAACTGAAACATTTTTGTTCAACAGGTATTTTTCTGTCAGCTGCAGAGCTAGTTAGAGAAAAAGCACTATAAATTATTGCCAAAAATTATTTGCTACTCTAAACTGCAGGCAAAAAACCCTCTGGCCAAGGCTAACAGTGTTTTCATCAGTACAATCTTTCATAGACACTCTTCAGAAATGTTGACTATAAATTCCTGGACAACACCAAGCTTGTGTGATCTCCCCAAAATTACACACTGTAGAGTATACAAACTCTCATGAGTCACATCAGTTTATGGTAACAACTAGAAGACATCACATTTTGTTTGTTTTCTCTTTCTGTATTCTTCAAACAGCACTAAGTAATTCTATAAATATTTCCTTAAATTTTTGGTTTTGTATTTGCATTAAGATCTCTCACTTGCAGGTAACTGTCATTTCAGCCCACTCTTTGAGCTGATGAAAGCTAGACAATGTGCTCCACAAATACAAGCACTGCTCTTAGGCTACCCATAAGCAAATTTGCAACACTTGGTACTCCTTATCACACATTTTATTTCAATAAAGAAATTCTTAACATCTTTGTTATGTTTTAGGCTTTTTTTTTTTTTTTTTGACAAGCAGCAACTTACTAGGAAGTACTTCCTTACTACAGACACCCTCCAAATTTCTGTGTAAGCTTTTGAAATGACTACACAGTGTGTGACAGTGATAGTAAGGGACGGAATCTCATAACCCAGGAAATAAACTGTGTTCTTTAATATCTTACTAACTCTGTGTTGCAGGTTTATGTGGCAAGTGGTTGACAGAAGAGAGGTTGCTGTGGGAAGAGGCCAGAGGCCCTGTGCAGGACACAGCCAGACCCAACAGACACACTGCAGAGCACAGCTGAGTCCTTCAGCCAAGCTGGGGACACACATGGGAGAACATGTTTAAGAAAGGGAACAGCAGAGTCAGAGGAAAGTGGAGGAGGAACATCTCCATGGAACAGCAGATATTCCCTGCAGTCCATGGAGGATGCCACAGTGGAGCACAAGGATATTCCTGAAGGAACTGAAGCCCATGGAGAGCCCACATCAGAGCAAAGACATAATGAGGAAGAAAAGAAGGCAGAGAGACACCATTATGTACTGGCTGCATCCCCCCTGCCATTCTCCATGTGGGCTTGCATGACAAGGGTAGGGTATGTGAGAAATAGAGCTGAGCCTGGGGGTAGGGGAGGAAAGGTGTGCTGTTTTGCATTTGTTTCTCACTACCTGAATCAATTTTAGTTGGCAATAAATCAGCTATTTTTTCCCAAACAGAGTTTGTTTTGCCTGCAATGGTAATTGGTAAGCAACTTCCCTGTTGTTATTTCAACCTGCTGTTTTACTGTTTCTGTTTTTCCTATATTACTCCCTTGCATTACCAGACTGTGGGTGGTGGGTTGCACAAGCATGCAGATGGATGGAAATTTTGCTGTTGGCCAAATCTGGCTCAGCACATACCACTTGACAGAAATGATTCTCTGGATGTCAACCTCTAAAACATACTATGTCAGACAGTAAAGGTAACAAAGTAAAGCAAGTCATAGCGTTAGCAGACTCCTATCTTCTACCTTGTGATCTCTAACCGCACCAGAAAACTTCAAAGGGTGTTACAGCTGCAAATCTCTACTTTAAGCCTTTACTCAGAACAGAAGTTTCAGTCTACCTGATTTAACTTGATAAAAACAATATACAGCCTCAATAGCCAAAGTAACAAAACCTTTCAGTGCAACATTAATATATTTAACCACAAACGACTAAAACAAAGTAGTCCTATTACCATAGCTCACATTAAGTGATGTAATGGCATAAATATTGTCCGTTTGTTGTGTTAATACATAATTAAACAATGTGGGAGACAGTGTTATCCTTTACAACAAACCTACTTAAAAACATATTAGTGAAAGATATGCCTGTTCATGAGTCTTCCAAAAAAGGTTGTGCATGAAGGTGCAGAACATTCAAGACATTTCCATGTCAGGGAGAAACTACAGCAAGCAAACAGAAAGACAAAATGCTCTGGATCCATTCAAGCTTTTAAAGTTGAGATTCCACATACCTCAAATCCGTATTATAGTTTTTCCTAAAGATTCTCATGACAGGATCTTTCAAACAGCTACACAAAGGAAACGATTTTCATCTGGTAACAGCAGCACTAAGTGTGCCATGAACCCATCCTCAGCCAAACTCAATTCTACAACACAGTTACAGAGGGAGCAGTTCCATACGTGACTCAGAAAAACCGTATTCTTGAAAACTGGTGGTCTGAATTAGGATTTATCTAACAGAATTGTAAATCCTGAGCAATTCTAAAGTTTGTATCACACACATACACAAAAATGTTACCACCCCCTTTTCATTCATATAATTTTTAAACTTTGCTCCAATTTAGCAGTTGTTCAATAATTATACCTATCATCAACAGATACTCAGGATTAACTTGAGAGGTACTGTGCAAGTGCAAATACAACACTTTTAAACTGTGGAAACAGCAGGAGCATTAGAAAAAATCAGATTACAGCATTTTTCAGTATTTTTAAAAATTATTTTCCTTCACATTAAAGAGCACAATATATGGAAATCACACTACAGTAATGTGTTACTTTATTTTGCCTGTCAATATATTAGATAGCCTCTTTGCTTTACAAAAGACATGGCAGGGTAAGAGTCTTATAGAAGAAAAAAAAGTCCTTGAAACCAAAAGTAAATGAAACTAGCTCTTTTTTGACTTTTCCAAGGTATTTTAAAAGAATCTACATTTTAGCTTTTTGCCTTCTACTGCAAATACAGTCCTCAGGTGTCTGCCACACCCTCAGCTGTGGGTACTAACAAGCAGGGTCTTTACTGACTCGAGGTGAATAAAGACCTTAACATCCACTAAAGCATGACTGAGTCTATAGATGCTAAAGGCAAGCACAGCATTTGTCATTCTTTAAATGTGCTGTTTTTATACTATCTCCTTTCATGTTTTACAAAATATGTACATGACTGCTCTTTCATTAATACAGCCCATGCTACTATTTTATTCTACACATTTTGCAATACTATTAAGTATCGTAATTCCTATTTTAGGGTTTTTTTTCAACATACTACTTTTCTTCCTCACCCTGAATTAGGCATCCATCCCCCTCTTTTCATCTTCTGGAAAGTCTAGTGTCTTTTGGCAGCACTGGAAGGCTTTCATGGCTATTTGCCTGCTCTAGGCCTTTGTCTCTGCAAAGAATGCCCAGACTTTGTAGTACCCTTATCTTAGGCTTGTCACCATCACTGAGAACCCACACACTGTTCTACTTCTTCACATTATTAGAACTATGAAATCTTTTTCTGTTTCAGTGCTACAGCAAAAAAATTTAAACATCTGAGCACTCTACAGCAAGTATGTAACCAAAGACTGCTTGCTTTGTACAGATCATTTCATGTGGTTGTCTTGTATATACTCAGCAACCTCCAGAGTGGCTGAAAAGACTGTGTAGACTGGATGCCTCACTTGCCAAGGCAATGTATTTATAGCAGTATCTGTATTCTTTAAAAAATGTTTTGAAGTGTTACTGAGAAGTATCTGTTGCAGATGTAGTGTCACCAGTCCAAATACTCCTATTTTACAAGGTAATCTCACTGGCTATTATATTTTAAATTGCTGAAATTCTGTGCACAGCACAACTAACTAGTGACTACCTTTCTGCACTAAAAATAAAGGATTTCCCTCAAAAAATCAGCCAGCAACCTAGTTTCACATTTTAAGCTAATGTCAAAATGTGCTGAAGGATTACATCATCTCTCCATTGCTCTGTTAAGATCTGAATTGTCTTTTACCACCCTTTCTCCCTTTCCCCAAATCTATGATAGCAGTGATACACAGGCAGTGTCACAGAATCACAGTATTAGGCTGGAAAAGGCCTCCTACATCAACTCCAACCTATGACCAAACATCACCATGTCAACTAAACCATTGCACTGAGTGCCACATCCAGTCTTTCCTTAAACACCTCCAGGGACAGTGACTCCTCCACCACCCTAGGCAGCCCATTGCAATGCCTAACCACCCTGCTTCTGTGAAGAAATTTCCTCCTAATGTCCAAACTAAACCTTTCCTCCTAATGTCCAACCACCCCACTTCTGTGAAGAAATTTCCTAATGTCCAACCTAAACCTCCCATGGTACAGCCTTAAGACTATATCCTTTGTGACTGAGATAATACACAAGTTTTTCAATAAAAATAAAAATAATGCTTGAGCAATAATGGGATGGTTTTGTCTAATAGCATTAATAAAGTGTGCATCAATAGCAAAATAACTGCATTAAAACGCAAAGATTCCCCGTCCCTAGGTCCTCACTAGCTCTATGGCCAGTATCTGGTGAACAGAGAAAACAACAAAAAACCAAATAAAATCCCCTAAGAAACACCACCACAACATAACCCAACCAAAACAAAAATACACTCTTCATGAAGAGGGGGTGCAAAAAGATAAATAGAGATTAAAAACAAAATGCAGAGTGGGAGGCATTGGTGTTGGAGGAGAACAGGGCCAATCTACTGACAGAAATCTTAGTAAGTGACAGAACAAAGTGCTGTTAGTTATGCCCTTGACTCCTCACATATATTATTAAAGTGTATTTGTACAACTGATAGCGACTCTCTCACAAAATCTTAGCTACACACCATACAGAGTAAAGACCTGAAATCTGCAAGTCAGAACAACATGCTGAATGATTTACTTGCATAATGCATATCTCATTTGTCATAGCAGATAGCAGTTAGAAATTTATGCCAAAGAAGCAGACACCAACGCATACAGAAAGGTTCATCATTGAGGCAGATGAGTATCACTGTAGTAAACAGAGAGCATTCCCACCTCTCCCTCGGAATTTTACTGTGATGCTGAGTAGGTCATATGTTAAAAAGGCAGAGGGAGCCTTTATTACATTGAGACAGGTAAAATGGTTTAGAAAATGGCAAAGTAGTTCTATGCTTAATTAAATAATTAAGCACTCTAATGTTACAGAAATTTAAACCATAACTTGTCACTGTTTAGTAAGAAATGACACAAAGTCATCAGAAGGCTGAGTGGCAGGCATATCATGCCCATTTACTTCAGATTGCTCCTTTTTATACATTGTTTTGATACAGGTAGACCTGTATCAGGACATGTGTATTTAATGTATTAAACAATACATTTCACCTGATTGGCTAATTAACAAGATGTCCTTTTATAAACAATCTTATGAGAATAACAAGAAAACAGACAGTAGGAAAAACAACACCTGCAGGCTGTTTATAATAATAAGCTATCATTGTTTATCTTCAACTCCCTAAAGTCTCCCAGGCCGAAAGCTTATCTAGCTTTCTTGCTCTCTTGACCAGGCTGTCACATCCACAATAACTTTCTGTTGAAACCCCACAAAAGCTTAAAAAAATTAAAATCTAGTATTTTCACTTTGAAATCTCAGTTTTTCGTATACAAGTTACTATCATTACCATAGCTCAGACTTGCAGATAACTTCCAAATAAAAATTATAAATACATCGGTATTACAAGGAAGAAACCCCCTCAGAGTGAATGTGTAATTTGGATTAAATTTTTGACTGGAAATGATAAAAAAGATTATGCCTACTCACTGAATAATGGGTTAGAGTCACTGAGCACCTTGTGCTAATTGCTAGGGAAAATGAGAAAATATAGTGTTTTATCACGTTATTGGAAATCATCCTAATGTTTCAAATGAAGGAAAATACTTCCGGCACATTTTCACTCTTTTTAGTGACGGCAACCCTGGTGTTCTTTTAACCAAGAATTTATATAGAACACTGATAAACAGGGATTCCAGAATTCCTACAGCAGATGAGGAAAAGATGAGATGGGAACTAGTTAAAATTTGGTAACTCTGATGATGTCCTTGTTCCCTGCAAGAGGGTTAGACTAAATTACCTTTAAAGGTCCCTTCCAAACCAAACCATTCTATGGTTCTCTGAAGGTGAAAAACCAATTTGAATTGACCAGTAGATTCCACTTGGCAGACTTTGCTGATCTAGATCAAGATCTAAAGTCACCTGTTCCTTGTCTCAGGTCACAGAAGGACCAAAAGTCTGTATCAAAATTTACACTGGTATTTCCAAGGCTCTATAAAGCCATATTTCTCATTTGTTGCTTAGGTGTAGCTCATATTTCAGGTAAAACCTCCAATGATTTACTACAATTTGATAAACAATATAAAGAAGCAAGCCAATTAACAGTGAGACACTGAATTATAAAAAAGTTTGAGATACATAAAAGATAAAAAATGTTGAAGATGAAAGCATCAACTTAATGAAATTTAAGGTTGCTGCTAAAACTACAGAAAACTGCAATAAATTACGAAAACATACAGGAAAAAAATCATTAATGGTATCATGACACATAGGCTTTGTTATTATAGGAATAACATCAGCTCTTACGTAACAGTTCTGAGAACAACTGTCGACCAAACACAAACTGACTGACATTTGGCCTCAACACAAGTGACATCTATCACACTATTTAACCTTCTCAATCAAGATCAGCCCCAGCCAAAAAGAGCAAACCTGGCAAACAAACCACCTTTGATTTAGCTAGTGCTATATGCTGTCCTTCGTAGTAAATATATACTTTCTCATTTATTTCCAGCTCTATAAGAGCAACAACTGCACGAGTCACCTTGCTGCTGGAATGAATAATGTACTAGATCCCTTATATACTCTAATCTTAAACCAGTTTTATGAAAGTACTGCATGCTCAGCATCTGCACACAGCAACTGCAGCAAGCATATCAAAAGGTGAGATTATGAGTGAAGTTTGAGTGCAAATAGTACAGCTGAAGTACTAAAAATTTACTTCTCATTCCAGTACACGAGAAACTACATTATAAAGGTGCATGAATTCATTTGAGTTAGAGGTAAAAAACATGCTTACTGTCTTTTTTTCCCCCTAAATTTAAATATCAAATTTATTTAAATATTACCTATGAATTACTGTTGAAATATAAGCATGTTTAAGTTACGACTTCTTGAAGTAAATTTTAAAAATAGATACATTAAAGCATATTTTATCCTAGCATATATAACAGTCCATTTCGATTTTTGAGTTTTCAGATTACAGTGAAATGGAAAACATTTCAATGATTAGATACAACTCTTTCTCCCACCCATTTTTAACCTTAACCATACCTAGGAAGAAGTGAAATAGCACACATTTTTATAAACCTAGAAATATGCTATACATGTTCCTCAGTTTTTAATTTTTGTCCTTTTATTTCTCTAAGAAAGATAATGGAAAGAAAAAAACCAAAATATAGCATAAGAATACAAAGAAACAACAACAAAAAAATCTCAAAATCTTCTTTGTACTCCATGCATTTCAATACAAAAACATCTTCCAGGTGTTTATACAGAGAGAAATAACATTGAGAGGTCATTCTTTAGAAAAAGCAATTTGGCTGTGCAGTAGAGACAAAATCAGATGAAATCTAAGCTGTCCAAGTCATCTGGTCTTGCTCCTGCTCTCCATTTCTCTTTTGAGACTGAACAAGACTGTGGAAATCTGCACTAGGAACTGAACTGGAACAATGACCTGGCTAAAAACTTATCCTGCAAAACAATTACCCTTTCAACATATATCAGTTCCCCAGGTTCACCACAACAGCACAAGTTACTGTGCCAGCACACACGGACACAAAAGCACACAGGGCAATTGTGCACACTTCTTGCTTCATACAGTAATCAATGTCAGCTAATAGACAGCATATGCAGCATCCCAAACTAGAATCTAATTGTTAGCTACTTTAAAAGCCAAGGGGAAAAAATTCCTGTACTGCCACATTCTTACAAGTGGGAAGGAATGGCTGGTACACTTATATAGCTTTTATGTTATGCCCCTTCCACAGAGAGATAAAAAGCAATTATTTTCTGCAAATAGAAGAAAATACCACTTAACTAACTGTTCTAATGTATTTAAGCAAACAACATCTCTAAATGTTTCTTACTTCTAAAGCAAGCTGGACAGACAGTATTTTACAGTCTTTTTGGCAAACTAGACTGAGAAAGCCAGTAGATTCCAAACACTAATAAAACAGAAAAGGATTCGGTCTACATTTTCAAGACACAAATCGTATTTTTCTTATCATTTGTAAACCACATAACATGACTTGAGTTTCATGTGGAGAAAAAGAACTAATTAATCCAGAGTGTAAAGCAAATTAAGTATTTCTAAAACTAGAGCAATTATATTAATGTTACTGTAACTGTATCAGTTAGGACAATGGCTATTGAATGGTGAAAGTCACATTTCTGCCCTTTTTCACATAAAAAAAATAGGTGATGGTGGTGATGTTGTTCACAATCAAGAAATGTACCAGTAAAGTTTTATATACTTTGCAGTTATTTGCTGGACAACATAAATGGGCAGAATAAGAGACCAGTGCGTAATCACGTGTTCACACTATAAGGCTATGGGATCACAATATAACAGAAATGAATAAAAATCAGTACAGTTTGAAATGCACCATTTTAAGGCAGATTTACTGAATAGCTACTAGTCAGAATACAGCTGTGATTCCCAAACTGTTTAAAACATTTAAAGAAAATGAAAACATGACAGTGTCATACAGCAATAAATGGTCTTTCCACCACAAGTGAAACAATGCCAGTTTTGGTAATTATACTTATAAATAAAGATCTATGTAAGGAAAAGAAGTATGCATGGAAGTTCACAAAGAAATTATAGCAGAAGAAATTGGCTCAGAATTGGAGACTCAAACAAATCTGCACAAAGTTACTGTGTCAGAATTATGATTTACCAAATCACTTTAAAAAAGTGGAACAAAAGCAATCTAACTGGAATACACCCAATACAGGATTCAAGACACACCCACCACAATCTGCAGTTAGGCATGCCAAAGAATGTAAATTTACTTAAACATTTGGAAAGAAATAAGACTATTGTTAAGAAAACTTTTAAGAAGTACTGATGATAGAAATCAACACTGTAGCTTGCCATGTGACCACGTTTACATTTTTGCTCCAAAGAAGTTTACGGTTAACCAACTAATAATTAACATCTGTACTCAAGTGGAAGATATATAGTTCTAGGGATGTGTATTACAAAACAGGCTATTTTCTAAAGTACCTTTATTCTAGTTTTAAAAAGTGCTTAAAAGTCCAATTTGTAGTTCATTGCTTACAAAAAAATTGTGCAGACAAGCCCCCTGTGTACACTACAAACATGCATAATGTAACTTTCCTTTTTCTAATGGAACCACATATAAAAAGGGACTGTCTAACTTCAAATTGAGCTAATACAGTCAAAATGATTTTTTAAACATTCCTGGTCCCAAGTAAATTATTTCAGCAAAAGAAGAATCACTGCAAAAATAAGCAGACTCAAGACATGAGATGGGTAAAATTACTACTGTTCATGTAGTTATTACACCATGTTTAAAAAACATGAGCTGTCTTGTTGCCTGCCTGCATTTTAGGGCCCATGAATCCTGTCTATATGTGTGAGCCTCTTTATTTGCATTTTCCTACATTGACTCATTTCACTATGTGCACTTCAATCCAAAAGTTGTATCACATATTTTGTGGTAACATTGACTACATAAAGATGCTTCTCTGTACTGCTGTTCCCTGAAGAGAGGGAGGGGAAAAATAAAGTATTTTATTTCCATGTGTCTAATTGTCAGAAGAACAGACCTACTGTGAATCAGATGGATCTTTTTTCTTGGTCCAGAGATCCAGCTTTTTTTTAAAAGCATGAGATTCATGCAGTCTAATGAATTAAGCACCATACTGCTTCAAAGGGGACTAGCAGCAGATTGAACCCCTTCAACAGGTTATTCATCCTACATAAAGACAGCAGTTTTATAGACAACATCTCTCCAGTGTTTCAGAGGCAAAAACAACTACTTCCAGAAACAGCAAGAAAGCAAAAAACTATTCCCTGCCATGTAAATTTAGAAATACATTTTACAGGAGCATGTTATATGCACTCAAATTTGAATAAGTTGGAAGAAATTTCAAACTGTCACCATGAGATGCATTTTCTAAGAAACTTCCAATATTTTCTACCATGTTCTAAGTTTCTTTGCTTTTTACCTGTGTTGTAGTCACCAGATAAATTAGGTTTCCTCCTATTACCATCCAAGATGAAACTTTACAGCAATGTGTAACACAAAGCAAAAATGCACAAAACCCCCATAAATGCACATAGAGAATCATATCTTTGAGATATTTTTAAAATTTTAAATTAAATTACACATTTCACTGCCTTTTTTAAACAGAGGAATGGTCAATGGACATCACCTCCTTAAAGTCTTGTTAGGAGCATGTTCAGCTTAAATACTGAAAGCCAGTGATGTTAAATCAAAAATATCAAATGCAACTTACACTGCCAAGCAAATAATACTGATTCCATGCTATTAAGCTTTATAAGAAATACAATGCAGAGTGCTTGACAGTTTGCCACTAGAAAGTCCTCTCTACTAAGCCCATAGCTGCACTTGCCAGAAAGTAGTGATCTGAAAAATACTCTCTTCCTTTCTTACTTCTCCTTTTAAAAACTGGGCTTTAACAGGACAATATTCACTCAAGCTGGAGTGGTTACCCTGTGATGGACATAAATGAGTAATACTGAATCTGGTGAATATTCAGTGAAAAACATCTACTTTCAACAAATGAAGCCCATTGTCTAGAAGAGACCCAATCCTTCTGTGACTGGTAAGGATCCTGTACTAAATGTGATGATGTCAGCTGCTCCTTTTACAACAACAATTATCTCTCAATTCCACTTGAAAATTCTCCAGTGATTCATTCTGACTTGTATTTCATCAACATGGGTTGTGCAAAGTAGACTGAGTAAGAAATCTCCAAAGGCATGGAAGCTTCTTTCAGTGGATGGGTCTCACTATTTGGAAACATTTGTTTCCAAAACAATACTGAGCCATATTTTGCAATGAGCGCTCACATGCTCAAAAAGAGACAAGGGCAATGGCAATGCCAGGAAAGGTCTCCTAATGCTGTAAATCAAATCGATACCAGTGAAATACTTGTATTGCCATAAATAACTCAATCTGTCTGAAATAAAGATAACTGTTTCAAAGAATATTATGATTATCAGAACACTCAATGTTGAAGTGCTTAACACTATCAGGAACATAAAACAATTGCTTCAGAAAAGAACAGGCAAGCTTTCTCTTTCTTTTTCACACGATACAGAAGCAAACCACATCTGGCCTGATGCTGTGCTCTTCTGAAGCTGCTTTTTACAGTGTTACTTTTTATATGCTAGAATGAGGTTTGAAAAAAAACAGACTGGGCTTGCCAAACTACACTAGTATTTACTAAAACAGTGGCTTTTTTATGGCGATGCACTTGCCCAATCTTTCAGTAGATCTAACCAGATCCAGCACTACCTGAAAAGGTGTCTCGTGTGTTGTTTACATTGTTCTGGAGAAGAATTTCCTCACACAAAGGAAACAAGAAAATAGCCATGTTCCAAAATACAATAAGCATCAGAAATGTTTAACAATAATGGATAAATAGTAAAGCCCAATGATCCTATGAACCCAAGCACTGTGCTTTTGCCACTGGCCAAAATGCTACCATACATGGCTTATCCTGTTTGAACAGGAGAAAGAAACAAGTAGCAAATAAATTCTAGTCACATCACATTTATTTTATAAGGTATGTATTCACTACAGGATTCTCTCTTAGAACCAGAAAGAGCAGAGAGGAGGTAGAAGCCACTTGCCCTTTATGCCCTGAGCTATGTGTGAGACCACTCAGTATTGGCATTCTCTCTTAGGTCACAAGCAATCAGAAGAATCCAATCCTGCACATGCTGAATTATTAATCAGATACATTTCTAAGGGCAAGCACATCTCAAAAACTGGTTTATCAAGCTAAAATTTACTCAAATTATGCATTTAACAATGGAAGACAACAAAGGCCTCTGCACTATGACACTAATCTCCCCCTCCCATAGTAAGAAAATGGCAGACACCCTGATTATCCACGGACACATTTCATGGAAAAATTACATTTAGTTTCAAATTCTGATTCCATTGTGGCAGTGACACCAGCTGAAGACACTATAACAGATTGTTCAAGTGCTTTGAAAGCACAGGCAAGATGTTTTGCCTGTCATCCCTGGAAGTATGAGCACACGCACAAGTTACAGCAGGTTGAACCAGCACATAAATTTACAGCATATCAGCTGCTCCTGCTATGACAGTTTGTAGAGCTGTTACTACAGGGTAACACCATCAAAATTGGTGCTGCAAAGCTAGTGAACTCTCTCATGAGCTCCAAGATAGAGAAAGCACAACCCTACCCATGTATTTTATCTAAACTCCCAGTATTTGAGGTCAGGTGTTTACACACAGCTCAGATCTGCACAGGCCAGCGAACTCTGAAGTAACACAAGGAACCTAATGGGGAGCTAGAACTCAAATTTTTCTACTTCACACACCTGTAGTTAGTACTCCATATTGCTGAGACTGAACTACAAGCAGTATTTCCCAACCAGAAGCAACTCTGCACTGATACAGCAATGAATCATATTGATGCAGTGGACTGATATTTAATGTTCTTTTTTCTAAGTTATGGGGGAAGACTTCTTCAATTTGTCTGTATACCAGGACATTATAGACCTGGTTGTCCAGTGGCTTACATGACAAAAGCAGCCATTCTAGAAAGATCTATATCTGTCTTTAGGAGAAGATGTGGCCACCACTTTCTTCTAACAGGCAGCTCAGAAGTCTTTAAATTCCTCTCTCTAGAATTCTTCATTGCCTATGTGTTTGTTTGAATTTGACTAGCCTGAATTTCAGGGGTTTTTTTTCCTGTAATTTTCTTAATAAACTAGAACTCATCACTTCTTCACAAGCTCCTGATACCATCTAATAAAAGTTTAGTGTAATATCGTCTAGAGGGGGAAAAAAATGTTTTGAGCATTCTTCAAAGCCTCCTATATTTTTCCTACATAATTTAAAATGCAATGTCACAGAGCCACACTGTTTAGCACATCTGTTTCACAAATGTTACCTTCAACCTCTGGCATTCTGTTGTAACCAAAAATGACATTAGCCCAGCCGCTTGTCTGCAATGACCTGAAATTCTTTTCATAGTCCCTGTTTTCCATACCAGGGACTTTGTTTACATTTTTTGTTCTTACATACAACACCACACTTTGTCTGAACACTCAAACTCTACCAAGTGATCTACATAACTATGTATGACTGCTACTATTCTTCATCTTTCTTGAATTCTATGAACATTGCATGTTACTTATACAAACTTATTGAATGATCACCTTGCACTAAAATAGTCTGCTATAAGTAAGTATTGTAATCAGTAGCTTCTCAGGTGAAAGGTTTATGCTCCTTAAAGAGATGAAACCTCCAAAGTTACTGAACTTTTCTAAAGACCAAGATCCAGCTCTTACTCTGAACCATATGTAATTCAAATCAAATTAAAACATATGGTATCAGGTGTTACAGTTATCAGAAAACTTTTACCTTGAATTTTACATTGCACTGAGAATTAAAACAAAAAATTCTCAAGCAGTCCTCTCCTCTGTCCTTTACTCTCAATAAATTACTTTAATAAGTTTTACTACAGTTATAAGGAATATTGTTTAACAGGCCAGAAAGAGCCAGTACACTTGTATTTCATGGCATTCAGCTAAGGAGCAATAAATTAAACAAGCAGCACAAGAACAAAAACCTAAAAATGTATCAATAAGAATACCAAAAAATATGCAAAAAATATGAAAGAGTATGTTTACAGTAGAGCTCAAAACAAGTCCAACTGAAAACAAGATACATTGTATATCAGAAGCATAGTAACATTTCTAACTACATATATTTTATCTATATATATAGTAGTTAGAGCATGTGGGTGTGTTCATTCAAATAAGGAACACTCTGGTTGTGAAATGTCTGCATTCTAAAATTTTACTTGTGGGACTAAAAAAGCTCTGTCAAGCTCAGATTTATTTACTTACTCTTTTCTCCTTTTCACTTGTGTTGTAGTACTCCTAGTTTAATTTTACTCATTTTGACCACCAAAGCTGACAATCTAAATCTTCTGATGGGATACTCTGGCAGCTAAGTGCACTGTTAAATGCCAGCAATCAAATGCAACCTAATCTGAACTATGCAAATTTTACTAAGTGTTGGCTGTTTGCCTTTGTTCCACGATTGAAGATTTAATCACTTACTCACTTAATATCCAGTCTCTCCTGAAACTCAGTTCTTCCAAGTCTGTAACGCTTCATCATGAACAACTAGAACACATCTGTGTTAGCTGTACTGAGCTTCTCCCTTATATTACCTGGATGAAATAATGCTCCTTTATCCAAACAGGATAACTATTACACTTCCATTTTTAGGGAATCACAAATTATATGTCAGTGTGTAGTGGCTTGATGAAGACATTAGAAGAAAACCAAACCACGGAAAAGGTAAAGTAAGTGACCTAGAATTATGAAGTTTTTCTAAATACATCTTGTAACATAGACCATTTTTTTCAAGTAGGTGCAGAACAAATATCTTAAGTTTGGTGAAATTTATATATATATATATATATATATATATATATATATATATGATATTCCTTCCGAACTGAGAAACAGCTCCATTAATAAATACCACATAAAAATGACCTAAGTTTTCTTTCTTTTAATTCAAGACAATAGAATGAGATAAAATATTTCAACAAAACAAAGAAGAAAATCTGAAATACAAACTAGTTGGATAAACCCATTTTTAAAGTAGGTATATTAAATGCAGTTCTTCAGTCACATAACAGATTGGCAGAACAGTTGAGGTTGGAAGGCACCCTAAATCTGAAAGTTTGCTGCTGTTCATTTTAATATTCACGTATGTATGCTCTTTCACTCTTTTTATTGATTATCAGCTTGTATGGGCTCTACATTTTTCAGAATGCAAGTAATATGTACATAAATATGGTATTACTTTCTAGAGCTCAATGAACAATCAAACAGTAAAGTACTCTGACATTCTGGACCACCACTACTGGCATTTAGATTGGTGTAGTTTTAAGAACTATTGTTTCAGGCTCTCTGACAGCTCTAGTGAATTACATTGACTTACTTCTCGTGTTGAATGTTTCCTTGCAACTACAACTACAGAACTGGCTCTCATTTGAAAAAAAAAGTTAAAATGACAAATCACAAAACAAGGGTTCCCAATAAACTTTCTTTTATGTCTCCTGGAATTGCTGCAATTATTCTTAGAAGTCTGACTTTGCAAAAAAATTCTTAAATTGAAGATGGCAAGGAGCAGCACGTATTATACAAAACTGTATACAAAGTTGCACTAACAGAACTTTATTGATTCAGGTTTTGAAATTTTATGTCTACTAATTACCATGTTTGGAAAAAGGTATCAAATACCTATACAAGCTTAATACAAAAATTTCACATATTACTATATTAAGCCTTTGAGTTGAATGGATCATCAATGGATCATGCTTAAAGAACACAAAGAACTTGCATTTCCAATGCATGGAGAAAATCATCATTACTATCCAGTTGCATCAAAGTAAATCCACAGTTCTGATCTATTATCTGTTTAAAACCTGCATATTTTAGTAATAGGATGGAGGCCATCTACATTTAAGACACCCAGAGGACTTAATTAAGCTCCTCAGTAGAACCTGGAAACTGGAATAGCAACATCCAAACCAAATACAGACATCCCACTGCATTAATGAATGGTCCATGTAGACCAAGGGTTTTCATACAAAAGCAGGGCTAGTACACATATGAAAATACAAAATAACAAAAAGTATGGTGCAGAGTTTATGATTAAATGTTAGGTAAAAGCAGGAGCAATGTGGACAGCACAGATTTCTCAGGACACTGTACACTTAGTAAGTAAACAGGATAAAGTCTCCTTACTATACTAACAGGTAAAACTTGCAAATAACACTACAGATTAGCTATGAAAGGTAATTTAATATAATTTTAATTATAATTCTTAATATAATTTTTTATGTTTTTGAAACTGGTTTATTCCATACTAGTTCTGTAGTGGATTCATTGCTTTTTACCCAAGAGCTTACAGAATCAAGCATTTATTATTAGGTCTTTACTTCAGCTGGTGGCAGAAAACACATATGGTAACCTTCTCAAACCATTGTTTCTCCATGCTACAGCTACTGGAATAGTAGAAGTTAGCCAAAAAAGAAAACAGAGATAACCAGAAGCTACTGAACATATTTTTGTTGTCAGAGAAGCAATAGTCTTTATCTCTTCGAAAATAGCTTTTGCTCTATTCACATGTGTTCAGATGCACCTAGCAGGTAGTTTGTAAAACACCAGTCAGTGACTTTGCATCTTCACTACTCTCTGTTCATCCATGTACCTCTAGTGGCATGTTCTACTTTTCATGCTGAGATCCTCTAAGAGGGTTTACCAGCACATACCGTCAGTTTACATGTCCCTTGAGAAAAACTACAGCCAGAGGACTGGAGGACTACAAGCCCCAAAAATCATTTTAGCTGCATAGTCACAACAAGCTTGAGTAAGAAATGTGCTTGAATTCCAATCTATGATTTCTCCTAAAATCAGTAAGCTTGACCAAATCTGAAAATACAGGTAGGTTGTTAAAGTAAACTATATGATACACTTTTGGAGAAGAACCAAAGCAGCAGTACTGCTAATTGCTTAGTGAAGACACACCTTAAATGAGTACTTAAGAGTCTTCCTCAGAAGCAATTATTTACATTTCCAAGATTTGAAAAGAAAGACCATGTTCCTGAAGCCATGCAACAACTTCACAATATTATCTTGTATCAGGAGACTGATGAAGAAGCTTATACAAGTTCAGAAGTACACTGAGGAATCACAGCTCCACGGTTTTTTTGTCCCTGAGGTCTGTTGGACAGTTACTGCTGCAGTTAACTCCCAGTCTGCAAAGATTACTGATTAGTAAATGGTTTTAGCCTGTTGAAGTATAAAGTTGCCATCATCTCTTGCTCCTTTAAAAAAGAAGTAAAACATTTCTCAGGATGTACAGTTTTGTAAAGCAATGAGCACTACTCAACTAGAGACCCCAGTTCAAGTCTAGAAAAATCTCTTGGGAACACCAGCACCACGGAACAGAAATCTTCCCATTCTCATGTTTCAGATTTGAAATTGTGCACTTTTTATTTCCAGTACTAGTGGTTTCACTTCTATTCTGGACAATGATATTTATTTCACTGTCACAGTTCCTGGTCCTTTTGAGAGAAAGTTTTAACTCAATCTTTTGAACATTACTGATGAAATTATGAATTATGAGTTTAAGAAACAACTGACACACTTGAACTCACTCAGGCATGCAAAGCAGAAGAACCTGGAAGTACTGATAGCAAAGTTCAGGACAATGAAGAAAAGAACACATTTTCTTATTTGCAATTAGACCAAAAGGTGGAAACAGGACAATGTAGATTCAAATTATTCAGGTTAGATTACCAGTGCAGCACTGTGCCTGTTTATAAATTAATACTTTACTTGTACTTATATTTTTATAGATATTAGAAGCATTTTTCAAAGCCTCACAGGAAACTGACAGAAGAAACAAAATCTGAACTCTACCACCCTAGCCATGAGACTGCTCTTAGTTTTCCAGTGAGCATTCAAACAATTGGACAACTGGAAGAAATGGACCATAATCAGAATGAAAAATCTGTGCTTAAAAAATATTTTACATAGCTGGGACCAACACGTTGTTGATTCTTTGGAATCCAAGTCATTAACTTGAATGTACTTATTTTACTTTTGATACGAAGTTACTCAACAGCAAAGCACAGACCCAGCAGAACTTCTCACACAGGTTGACTGCTACATCATGGTATTAACAATTATGGCTGTGGACTGGGAAAACAACCTGAAACCCTCCCGTTGAGAGAAAATAATAATAAGTCTTTTGCAAGCTTAAAGAAAAGCTGACTATTAAAACTTCCAGGGCTCTAGCCTGTTCAGAGCTAAAAAAACTTCCTCTTGAAAAAGCAGAAAAGAATGGCCCCAAACCACCAGAAGACCTTGAAATACAAAAACACAGGTAAAGCTATTTATTTTCTCTCTTGGCTTTGGCCAGAACAATAATTGACTGCTGTCACTGCAGTGTTTTTGCACAGTTCTAAAATCAGTGTTCAAACCTTTTAATTATATGTAGTATAAAGAGATTTTAATTTCATCAGGAAAAAAACTTCAAGAGAAAAAACCCCTATGTTTTCAACTCCTTGATGACAAAGGCAGTCTTCCAAATAAGCATCATTTAAACCCTATGCCTGTAGAAAAAATTGTTCCTCTGCCTTTACTGTTGCTATTCATAGTTCTCTAAGCAGCTACTAGTCCTGACCAGATGACTGTAACAAATTCAAACACTTCTGGCAGAGGCATGTTTATTATTTTCCAATAGGACTGCCTGCCAAGTTTCCCTGTCCAGGATTTTTTTTTTTTTTTTTTTAATAAAGGAACTATGTGAGCCAAACTGTGTCAGGGACTATCCTTCAAGCAGTTCTTTCAGGAAGTGGAAGTGCACCATCATATATGTAGACTTACACTTGAATATGGTTCAGAAACAGGAGACACAGCACAGTCAAAACTTCAATTTTCAGAGCACAAAATACTATGCTGTGAGTCTTGAAAATCACTTATCAATAAAGAATCCTCAAAATCGTTCTTAGCACATGATAAAAAAACCCATAAACTTTAATGAAATGGGTCTTCTTTAATTCCCCTCAAAATGTAATCTTTTAATAAAACCTTCTGTTTAGTGACTTTCCAAAATATATATTCTACAATGTCTTGTGTCCAGTCTATCGCTCATTAGGTTGCTGTACAAATCTGTACACAATACTATGGCATAAAGGCACAAATCTTATGAGGAATTCTTAGAAGCACTGGTGCATATCATTATCTTAAATGATGGTCTTGTGATTAAAATACTTAGTGGCATGAAAAGGAGGATGAATCCCACTTCAAATCTACCATGACCTTGTACAAAAGTCATTCAATCCCTCAGACTTGATTCTACATCTGTAATAACCAAATTAATAATCGATTAAACATCTTAAAGAACAAAGTAATTCACTAACCACATACAATGGCATTCAGAGAAAAAAGCAGTTACACAATTTATATATGTAATAAACACTCAAAACCCTCTCTTTACAGGAGGTGAATTAAAAGAAAGAAAAGTCAAATGTCTTTGCAAAGATTCTGCACATTACTCTCAGCTTTCAATCTGAGCATAATACTGCAAGGCCAACTTGAAGGAAATACTATCTTGCAAGAGTTTAATCCAATTGAAAATAACTCTAATATGTAAATGTAAAAAGTAATGACCAAATAACAGCAATACTGCTTAAACAGGCAGTGGTTTGATATGGTAAGTACTTTGATTTATCTTGCTATTACCAGGTTTTCAAGTCTTGATGTATAAAATTCTGTTTAGGATGTAAAGTGGGGAGCTGTGCGGGGGACAAAAAACTTAAGATATGACTGCATGAAAAAGAGCAATTACTTCAAAATTATGGTCAAAAAGAACTAAAAACTTAACCTCATACACAAATCATAAATGAGACTGTGGGTTCTCCTTATTCTCTCCTACAGATAAGTAACTACCTGAAAAAACCCCACAGGACTCCAGTTACTGGTTCTAAATAAAAACATCTGCAGCACATTTCTATTAAAACAACCAACCAAACAAAAAACTGTAAGAATGGAATTCCTAGAGATAGCTAGAAATATATTAGATTTATAGGAACTTAAATGTGATTCTTAGATACTATTGAAAAATCAAGTCTTGATGTTATATAACCATACCAACCAGATCATCTGCTGACAAATTTCCTTGTACCCAACTGATGAATTGTCCACTGAAATTTTGATGTCTCACGTATTAAGAAACTTTTAAAACAAAGAAATATCTAACACATGGTTTCTTACAACAGTGCTGTGGTAACAAAAAAAGTCTGCAAATGTGACATTTGGACACATTGATTCTATTATTGTGGCTGCCACTCTTCAATAGCTGGGGATAAAGAACTCCATTAACAAACAATTACAGAACCTAAATATTTGTCTCCCCACTGGAAAAGGTGCAAGCCATTTCTAAATATATATTAATTATAACCATAATCTACTGCATTTCTTTTTTTTCTTTCACTTAATAGAAATTGTGAGTCTTAATTCAATCCAAAATTTCTTTTGTTTCACTTTATTTCTCTGGAAAATATCACTCCATTTTCTTCACATTCTTTACTAATAGCAGAAAACATCTGTTTGCATTTTTTTTAACACATTTTTAAACTGCTTGAGCAAATTCTAACACAAAACTACAACAATTCCAACCATTACTATCCTCCTTTGGAGTAAAGCCTTTTGTTTATGAATGGGCCTATGCAGAAATGCCACTAAACCTCAAAAGAGGTGATCTTTAGAAGCCTTTTTAGAGCTAAACACTTCAACATACAGCTTGGTAATGAGAGAAAATGATGTCTAGTTGCAACTGAGCTTATTTTAAAATGTGACTGAAATTCCTGAATAGCAAAAGAGCTTTTGACCCCACAGTGCAACTACAAAAATGGTCAAAGAGCAACAATTTTCACTACAGATGTGACTTGTGCTTCATGACTTCAGAACTAAACTTGAACTAACTCATAAAAGCAGAAATTACCTCAGGCCAGATTTACTTCTGACTTCAGAATGAGTGTATATAGAAGCTATTTGCCAGAAAAATAAAGAATTCATGTAGTTGGCACCTTGTCCTTTCACATGGCTAGCCTCCAGTGTCAATTTGGAGATTTCCTTATTCTAATGTTGCAGCTACTAGAACATACTTTGACTTTTAAAAATCCACTTTACTCCTTGGAACTTTTTAAAGATTTTACACAGAATTGAAAGGATACAAGAGCTACAAGGAAAAAAAAGAAACATTTTGCATTAAAAAGTAGCTGATGAGTACTCAAATAGTAATAACAACTAGGACTTGATTGTTTTTTCCTTGGCTGGAACACTGGAAAGAATTTCTGGAATTGCAATTAAGGTTCAATTCACTACAACTATGAAAAGCACAACATGCCTCCTTTTTCACCAGTACTCTAGGTTTCACAGAAAGAAGTAACAAAGTGACACTGAGAGATTCTGGGTGGCACCAGTAATAATAATACTTAAGAATATTCAGAAAACGAACACACACACAAAAAAAAAAAAGAACTGTCATCACCTCCACAGAAGTTTACTAGAAGTAATTTATTTTGTATCGATGACAATATAATCCTTAATTAAGAATTTCATCCCTGAACTGATTTTTAAACACTGTTTTCCCAAACATTTGAATTTTCCCTAGAAAAACCCATACTAACAAATGAAATACACACTTTGAACTATAATGGCATGGGACTGCTGTCATATCCAATCACTCTGGTATTGACACAAAGATTTAGTGGATGCATTTCCCTATTACATATTCCTTCTCTACTCTTCTGAAAACTCTAAGAAAATGAAGGGTATCAATAAAACAGCTGGAGAATTTCCCAAATATTACTTAAATGTAAAAAAAGTGAAAAATTAGCCATATCTAATTTAAACGTACAAAATTTTGTTCAAAACTGTATCTAACATTTGTAACTGCTATACCAGGTCCAGGTTGTACTCAGTCAGGGTATGCACTTAAATACAATTTAGAGATATTGAAGAGCTAGGATTATATTCAGAGTAGCAGAATATATCTAATTCCATTAAATCTAGTTGCATTAAGGAATGGCTGGTATCTGTAACAGATCATTTCCACATTTAAAGAAATAAAGAAACCATTTTAATATGTAAAAAAACAGTTTAGATGGAAGAAAGTTGAGATTCCTTCATGAATGCAGATGGAATGGACTTCGAATTCCCCAAGATTTTTTTTCCCTTTTTTTTCTTCATCTGTTTCTCCTCCTGTAATTCTCACAGGAATATGCCACCTCTAGTACTAGAAGTATCCTCTTTTACTGTTCTGATGAACCCAAACAGCACACTTCTGCAAAGCTTCAGTGTGTGCAGTAATTCAGAACACAGCCAGTAGAAAACCATCTGTCTTTCTCAGTTACTCATTACAGCATCAATATGCAGCTCACAAAACAGTCTGAAGCTGTAGTTATTTTCAGCTCTAGAACAGCTGAAACCTCAATTACACTGTGCTAACAATGAACCCAATTACTTGAGGACAACAGACTGAGTCGACCTCCATCAAAAAAACAGAATACCAAAAACACCCCCCACAAAAGCCTCCTCAGCTCAGCAAGCATATTGAATGAGTCCCTTCCCCCCTCTCTTGCCTCTTCCCTGAAATTCTAAGTGATTTTCTAGTTTAAAAGCACTAAAAAATAACCACACCTGACCATCCACTTGTCATAACACAAGCCAAACAAAATCAGAAGGCTTCAGAAAGCAATGTTTATTCAATGCGATGTTACCGAATCAAATTCTGGGACTAAGAAACTCTTGTTCAATACTGCACACAATAAAACATTTTAAGTCATTAACCAAATATAGAAGAAAGAAAATGCAAACCACTGGATTGGAAACTCATCAAGTTATCTGATGTAGAGATTCAACTATATGATCAAGTTTTAAGTTTCAGCTGATGGCTTCTGAAAAGCAGCTGTAACAACACACAAGTTTTGTACTACTGTTTTAAACATTACATGTGCTTCTCCTGACCCTTGTATGCCAAATTACGAATCTTCAGACAATAAAAGCATTGCCGTGCAGTCTTAAGTCACCAGGTTTTCTCCTAAATCAGTTTCTTACTCAAGTTTCTCTGGCCAACTCCACTCTGATCTACTGTTATTTTTCCACCACCATTTTATCTCCACAACTTTACTGCCAAACAGATAAGCTTCAGCCTCTCACCATTACATATTCTGCTGTCAAAATACCAAATCCCAAGTCATTAGGGTACTACAAGTAAAAAATGCAGTCACTCATTCTTTAAAAAGTAAAATTGAAACATTCACTGTAATTAAATGGCTGTGAGTCAGATGGCTACAGAAGCCAAATTACTAATAAACATAAAACACTGCATTGCTAGTGGTTTCCATAAGAGAACAACATTCTGAAAAGGCCAAAGACTAACCTGGAAAGAACAAGATATTGCTACGGTTTTCTTACAATAAATCAAGCTTACACAATGTAAGTAAGACTCTTATGGAAGTAACTGAGTAACAAAACAAACAAACAGGCTACAGGAAGCCCATTGGCACCAAAGAAGAGATAATCAGGTTGAAGAAATGTGTTGTTTTTCACAGCATTTGTGTTTTGTTCTGTTTCTGAAACCTGCCACATATGCACCTAAGATTATGCAGGCCCACCTATCTTACTCAGCCAGCAAGAGATGCATTTTCTTGTGCACCCATCACAGCAAAGTCTGGCTTAAAGTCTGGTGGGTTTTAGTTTATTTCTATTGATACACTGGGAAGATGAACACCAGAGATTTATTTGTTTTATTCACATTTTCCCTTGACCTAAAAATAATACAAATTTTCATGAAAGTAGGCAATACAAAAGGTGTTCACAAACTGTATAGCACTGATGAGACTACTGTAGCTCTTCACTGTGTTCTACACCTCTTGGACAGTTCTCAGTCAGGGTACTTTGTTTTGCTCTCTTCTCCCACTGCACTTTTTGCAGTAATAAACCTTATGCAACATCTCATGTACCTCCAGCCACAAGTCCACAGATAAATTTCAGGGGACCAGTCAGCCCCATGCGCTAAAGCAAGCAAATCCAAAAGGGAGCAGCCCTAGATAATTGGTCCCTGTTATTGCAACTCCAACATCAATATTTTCCACAGTCCCGGCTCTCAGCACTCTCCTTCCTCCAACCTCCCCCAGCCCCCAGCTCACCTCACGTGCTATACATATTCCTTTCTGATCCCAGTCTTCCTTTCAACACATCCTACCCTTCCCTTGTTTTTCCATTCAGGATATCCCTCCTACAAAATTCCACTTCAAAATAATGACTAACAACATTGCCATGCCATCTGTTTTTATAACATACCACTCTTTCTACACCTTTTAACACTCCATTTATATAGAACATAAATTTTCTGGAGTGAGGACTACCCCACTATCATCTGTACCCTGCCTAAAACAACTGGTTTTGATTCTTAAATCTTTCATCTTTAATATAGCACTGGTTAAAAATGACTATTTATTTCCTTGATTATATTTCAAACTGCTGGCATAAGAACACAAATTCACCAAAACCTGATATGCTGGCACAATCTGTAAATGCTTAGCAGTACTTTATTCTGCTCTTCCCATCTCTCTGAAAGTGTGTTGATGGGGGTTTTTTTGGCTTTTCTTGTTGTGGGTTTTTTAATGCATCAGACTGAAACCAGGAATCCGCACTGTAAAGACACTAAATTAATCTCTGCATGGGAATTGCAGGTTTACAAATGCACATGTCAATGCACAATTCCTCAAGAATGGTACATCAAAAAAACCACCACCAACAAAAAAACACAACCCAAAAAACCATAAGAAACCAAAACAAAGAATGACCTGAATTACCATGGCATAAATGTACAACATATGTCACTCTTCTGAAGTATGAAAAACACGGGCCATTTAAAACTGTATTTCCAATACAGAACACCTTTTTAGTCACATGATGACTTACATTCAGTTATTTTACAAAATTCTCTTGTTTTCCGTCAGGCAAAACATACCATTAAAACCCAGAAAATCCAGATCCAGGATTTATTACTTTTACACAGCCATAAAATATCCAAGATATCTTATAGAGATTTTATAAATGTTACAAAACAAACCTTGCTGTAATCAGAATTGAGATGTAGTGCTTATACTTTCATCTCAGAGGATGGCATGTTAAAAAAAGAAGGGGTAACAAGACACACACTGAAGATCTCTAAAACAGATTTGACTGTTATGCAGCAAGGAGAGGAATGAAATTTAAGTGTGGAGAAGCAGCCTTGCAATAATGGATCACAGAGGCCAGTCATTTGTGGTGTACTTTAGAGGTCAAAACTCAGGCCAATGTTGCTTAACATCTTCATTAAGGACCTAGACATTGAACAGGTGCACCTCAGCTCAGCAAGTTTGCAAATGATAAAATCTGGAGGAGTGCCTTATACACCAGAGGGTCGTGCTGACATTCATAACCAGCTGAAGAAACAGGCAGAACTCCATGGAGCCCCACAAGGAGAAATGAAAAGTCTTAACCTGGGGAGGGACTGGAGGCAGACTGTCTGAAAAGCAGCTCTGATAAAAAGGACCCAGGGTCCTGAATGTAAACAAGCAGCCAGAAAGAAGGCCAAAAAGTGTCCTGAGCAGCATTAGGAAGAGTAACACCAGCAGGTCGAGGGGCATGATGCTTCTCCTCTATTCAGCACTGCTGAGATGCATCCTGGAGTGCTAGCTGCAGGTCTGGGTTTTCCAGCACTACACATGGACATACTGGAGTCAGGCCATAAAGATAATTAAGGGTTGGGAACACTGGACATACAAGGGAAGGCTGAGTAAGTCAGGATTTTGTAGCCTCAGGAAGAGAAGATGGGAAGATCTTATTGATGTGTACAAATACCAGATAGGAAGCAAAGAAGAGTGAGTCTGACTTCTCAGTGGCACCCAACGAATGGACAAGAGGAAATGAACAAAAACTGAAACACAAGAAACTTTAAAAGAAGCCTGGTGGATTTCTTTCTTTGTTTGGTTTGGTGTGTTGTTAGTGTGGTCAAACACTGTAAGTCACTTAGATTGTGGCATTTTCATCCTTGGAGCTGGTCTAGAGAGTCCTGCTTTGTGCATGGTGCTTGGACTAACTAGACAATCTCTAGAGATGTCCCTTCTGACATGAACATTAATCTGAGAGTGAAAACACACTTCTACTGTAAGAAATAGATAAACAGGTAACCCCCCAGTAAAGATGGCTAAGCGTCAGTTCCACAAAGCTAATTCAAACAGCTCAAACATCAAAATATTTGATACCATAGATTCATTTTACCTCAGCATAAGAATCTGCCTGTAATCTCTTCTGACTTCCTACAGACAGCAAAATAGGTTTCACTGCTTACAAATGTGAATGCCACAAATCCATCTGCTTAATGGTCCATGGACAAAGACATATAAAAACATAAAGAACGATTCATTAAGTATTTCATAACATTTTAGCTAGCTTAAACATGTAACTTTTCTAAAGAAAACACAGAAGTTTCTGTATCACAAACTCCAGAAAATAGCCTCTTCATCTGGTTAATAAGCATAATAGGGGTGGTAGAAACAAAAATTTGTTCATTATTGATCTGAAGGCAGTACCGGCCAACATGAAGGCTGAATCAGTTTCCAATTCCCACTGCTTAATAAGATCTGTGCTATGCAGAAACCCACCTAGGTAGTTTCAAACACAAAATGAAAGACTCATTATACATCTCATTATACAAAACTCAGAAAACTTCTATTGTAAACCTCTCCTGAGGTGTCTTGTCAGGTATTATGGATTAGGTGCAACATTCCACAGTCCTTTCAATATTCATACTGAGTACCGCATGTTGATATTGCACCTAAAATAGGACATACAGCTTTTCTGTAGTAAACACTGGTTTAGTCAGCAAACAGCACAGAGGCACAACCTGAATATAAATAAGCAGGGCTGCTCCTACTTTTTCTCTAATTTTTAGGAAAAAAACATGTCACTAAAGAAAAAACACAGCTTAGCAATGGTCTCTGTACTGAATATTCTCTTTTCTTCCTCTTTCCAAATCTTAATCATCTTTTACCAAAACCTTCCAGTAACTTTCACAGCTGTAGGGCAATCAGCTTAAAGACAGCTCGCTGCCTGGCAACCTTTCCACACCATCTGAATGCAACTGTGCTTATCTGGACACACAAACAGACTGTACAGAGCACCTGGATACTCACTACTGACAAGAGTAACCTCTGTAATCACAGAATGGTTGAGGTTAGATGGGACCTCTGGTGGCCACCTGGACCAAATTCCCTGCCCAAGCAGGGCCACCTAGAGCTGGCTGCCCAGGACCACAAGCCAAGAACTTTTAAGTGCCTCCAAGGATGATGACTCCCCAACCTGAAACCAGAGAAGGCATGCACATATACACAAAAGTAACATAACATGAACTCATAAACATGCAGTCAACATGACAGACTGCAAATATATGAGTTGGGGAAGAAGTTATCTGAAATGGCTGTCTGCATACTGATTGCAGGAAGGCTGCAACATACAGACATTAAATGGTTCCTTAATAAGCCATATGGCTCAGCCCAGCCAGCAAGTGTGAAGTTTTATTTAAATGCCCTGCCAAAAAATACACAAACTTCTGCATACCTTATAACTCCACTGTAATAAAAAGCAGCTCTTGAAAGAAAGGAGCCTTAACAAACATGCATGAATGAAGCTTATGCAAGAAGTGACATTTCAGACAGTCCCTATATCTGGTACAAACTTTTCTGGTATTTGTTTAGGTTCATGTATATTTTGGGCTCTATTCCCAGTCTTAACTGTATCACTGGCAGAAAAATACTGCCTGTTTGCAAGCTCACATACTTGATTATTCCACTGTATTCTTCAGAATTATTAGTTTCACCAGAATACATACAGGCATTGTGAATAACAGTGTGATTACATGTAACTATACAGATTTCACAGCAGATCTTTGTAATCAATCCCTGGCCCTTATTAACCAAGCCTACCCTTTAACATTGTAATTGTTACCACAACTGTAACTTTGGTCGACATATAAAAGAATATCAATTTACTGTTCACATTATATTGTTATTGGGCAGTGTAGTAACCAGAAAGAACACTGCTTGTAGACACCAGCTTCTTCACTGTACTATCAGTTCTGCTATTTATTTGATGTGGGACCCTAAGTAAATTCATCCTTTTCTTTACACAAGTATACCTTGCTGTCTGTTAAGAACACATTCCTGAAATATGAGATAATTCAATATGGTGAAACAATTTTCCCCACAGAATAAATGTGATACAGAGGAGATATATGCAGGAACTTAAAAAATGCACACAATTGAAACACATAGGGGCAGACAGTGAGGAAAAGGCAAAGAAGCAAGTTCATCAGTTGTCATCTCAATATCCAGTGATGACAGACCAGGAGGCTGAGATACTGGCTTTGCAATAGCTGGAGATAACAGAGCTTCTTTAAGGTGTAATTAAAGAAGAAAAAATTTTTCAACTTCCAATTGTCCTGAGATTTTGATGAGCAGGTTTTCTGTAACATGAGATCGAATCTTCAGTGACTCTGTCCAATAATTATTAAAAATTTTAGCTGCTTTATTTCTGAGACAGAACACTGACTATAAATCTTTCAGTATGAGTGTTCATATTGCCTCCTTCCAAATGGTTATATGTTCACCATCATGCTTCTCAGAGGTCCGCTGCACACAGAGGTCAATCAAGTCAACCAAGGGTAAAGGACAAAACCAAGGTAATGACAACAGTTAGTAGAAGAGAGTATTATCAAATGATCAATACTGGAACTCTGAATATGAGAGACTGAAAAGAAATTGATAGCATGGTATTATCACACCTGCTTCCTTCTTTCAGAGATTTATCTTGTCTACTCAGACTGTAAAAATTACTAAGCAGGAGCTGTTTCTCACTGAGTGTTTACACATCATCTCATCCTGCCAACCTCAGTTGTGATATGCATGTGCTTCTCTGGTAAAATTAAGAGAGACAACTATTTTCAGACTAGTGTGCTATTTTGAGGAGGTTCATTTTACACACTGAAAAAGAATATATTTCAACCAGCAGCCGAAAAGCACTCTTAGGAAGTATGTAACTGATCTGGAAATTATAGCTGAGATAGATAAGCTCCTGGTCTACTTCCAGGGACACTAATTATAAAAACCAATCCCAGATACAATATAGATGTAACTACTTTGTGGGACACTTTGAAGTCTGCAGCTGATCGAGTTTTAAGCCTGTAGGGTCAGTTATGTATGTATTTTTTCCACTGAATTACAATAGCACAAAAATATTCAATGACTTAACCAAGAGGTACTCTACAATCGGAAGCAAAATATTGGTTATGACCCCAGTATCTGGATTCTATTTAGAACATGAATTTTGTCATAGTATTTAAAAGTTTATTTAAGAAACAGAATTTTAGTGAGTTGTATATAGACAAGTATGAAATTGGCTACTTAAGTTCCCTGCTCGCGAAGCAGAATCTCAGTTTATTCAGGCAGCCTCTGATGCTCAAAAAACTCAGCAGGCCATCTATACAAAGTATGTAACAAATGCCTCTTTAAAAAAAACCCGAAAAAACCAACAACAAAAAAAATCCAGAAGGTTCTTTAAAAAAACCCAACCAAACACAACAAATCCCCATCTCCACCAAAACCCGACAATATAGAAATTTTAAAACTTTTAATACATGAGGCAATTTTTGAAACAGTTCTTCAGAAGTATGAAAAGCCAGTCAGTGCAAGATGCAGAAATGTTATGCTGGAAGTGAAGCTACACTGTACAGCACAAAAATCTTTTAGGCCATGCTGCAGCCCACAGAATAACCCTTTATCAAGAGTTGTACACTGCTATGTTTTGGGAAAGGGCGTGGAAAGGTAAAGCAAAGGCACAAGCCTCACCACAATGGCTATATCCTCTTTTGCATCCTCTCACTGTGAAGCCACAGAAGAAAGTGGAAGTGTTAGCAAGAGGTAGTACCCACTTCTGGGAAATAGAATATGGAAAGTAGCAGCAACTGGAACGATGCTCATCTGTGAACACTAAGGAAGCTGCAGGGAATGACCACTGTGGGGGACAGTGTCTGAAGTGGTAGTGAATATGGGGAGAGGAAAAGTTCATCATGAGCTGAGCATGGAAAGCAGCAAGATCCTGCAATGAGTTCAGTCCTTCTCAAATGAGCAATAACAGAGTACAGAAAGACACAGACACTGGATGGGATCAGATATACAGCCTAGCCAGGTCAGTGAAGGGGGAAAGGGAAGGGGGAAGAACAGAAGAAAGAAGATAAGCAGGCCCCTTCAGTGAGTCATACCAGAGCTACTGCTGCTGGAAGGGAGCCAGATTTTAGCTGGAGCTTTTGCCTCTGCTTTTCTTCCCCCCTCTCAGAAAACCAAGAAGTGAAAGCACCAAACTTAGATGTCTACCTGAAATACACTCAGATTTTGCTGACTGTAAGCCCCTACACTGTATTACATTTAGCCTCAGAAAAACTTGTAATCAAAAACATACAAGAGTAACTTAAAAATATTCTTTTTTTTTTTTTTTTTTTTTTGACTGGGTTTATATGCTGCCCTGAGTAAGATTCTTTCTTGGATCAGCAATTTCATAATGTAAAATACAAAACCCCTGCAAACAAGACAAATACATAACATGGCAGTTGAGGACAGCAGTTACATTACTCCTCAAATTACACACTGCTTTTTCCTATGTAAATTCCTAATCTGCCTTCTCCAAATGCCCTCCTGTCAACTGAACACACATTTTTTCAGCCTAACATCCTTCAAAAGCAATTTAAAAATGTGCACCTATTTTTGTAAAATTTATCACATATCAGCCTCAAATCACACAAAAAATTTTTTTTTGCTAATATTTCAACTGTTTGACAATACTCATTATCACACACCAACAGGTATCTCCTATGTGGTTTATGAGTTGTATCCTCAGCTACTTGTGCTCGTCTTGTTACATGAAGTGATAATTTAGCAACCTCAGCTTGCTTATTAATGTCTCTCCTAAAATGACACCCAGTTCATCTAGTCTCCCTGATTTTTTTTATGAATGGATTTACGGCTTGGTTCTTTCTGCAGTTGAATAAGCACCTGACAGAAACTCTCAACTGAGCATTCATGTACATGTTCTGAAGTGGTCAGTGAAATCTTGAGGACAGACTCCAAGAGCTTGAAATAGCCAAGAACTAGTAGGAAACAAAACAAAGCTTTAATACCCCCATACACCACAAGAGAACCTCATTGTAAACAAATCTTCACAGTACCAGCTAAATGGAAGCAACATGAGATAGCAATCTTCTTCTGAGATCACCTAAATTTAATATAGATTTGGAATGAGGCTTAGGGTGACTTACAGGGCTTGATTTGCAAACGGAATTAAATTCTCTTCAACATCTTCATTAACGACTCGGACACAGGATTTGAAAGAATGCTAAGTAAGTTTGTGGCTACACTCAACTGGGAGGAGCTGCCGACTCCCTCAAGGGCAGACAGGCCCTGCAGAGAGACCTTGACAAATCAGTGAGATGGGCAACCATCCACCACAGAAGGTTTAACAAGGTCAAGTGCTGGATTCTGCACCAGGGATGGAGGAACCCTGGTTTTGTTTCTAGATCAGGAAAAAAGGCGCTGGAGAGCAGCACTGCAGAAAGGGACCTGGGGGTTCTGGACAACAGCAAATTGAACAAGAGTCATTAAGCTATTAGAGAGCATCCAAGGGAGGGCCACAGGGATGGTGAAAGGTCCTGACGGGAAGCCACATGGGGAACAACCGAGATCTGCTTGGTCTGTTCAGCCAAGGAGGAGCCTCCTTCTCCTGGAGGAGACTGAGGGGAGACCTCATTGCAGTTTTACATCTTTCTTATGAAGGAGGTGCAGGTACAGATCTCTTCATTCTCGTGACCAGTGACAGGACTCGAGGAAGCGGCGTGAAGCTGCATCGAGGAAGTTTTAGGTCTGGTATCGGGAAAAAGGTTTTCCTTGCCTAGGAACAGGCTCCCCAGGTAAGTGGTCACAGCACCAAGCCTGACAGAGTTCAGGAAGAATTTGGACAACACTCTCAGGCACATGGTGTGACCCTTGGAGTGTCCTGCACAGGGCCAGGAGTTGGACTCAATGATCCTGATGGGTCCCTTCCAACTCAGCATATTCCATGATCCAATGACTAAGATCTATCGAATTTACCTCTTCCCAAACGAAACTATACACATACATGAGTTTTGATTACAGATATGTCTTACCTTAAATATAGCTATTTTGAAGCTATAAATTCAGGTATTTATGTGATTGCAAAAATCTTAACAAGATTCAGATTAGCAACAGGAATGACAATTCAAGAATTGATAATTCAACCAACAGCAAAATAAATTTTCATTATTATTTCCCTCTAAACAACAGGCCTTGCAATTTTTCAAAGTTTTTTTCTGTTTTTACAAAGAGCATTTACAAAAGTACTAGTTAGCAGACCATACTGCCTGAGAAAAGAATGTGACTTTGTTCCATACTTGAGCATTACCTAGTGAATTAAAACCTATTGTTTTTATGTAAAAGCAGCAATATTATGAGACTCCCTCAGAGATACAAATACCGGTGTATCAGATAATATCTATGCTCTTGAACAATAAAGCATGAATTCAACACTGCTTTCATTGTATTACCACCATGGCAGTGTTGCAGCATTTCTGAAATTATACTTTTGTCCACATCACTATGTCAACAGACATGCCAGTCTGCTTAAACAGCTAAAATTGAATTAAATGGCTCAACCAGCTCACTTCACCTTTTGCTACTGTAATCAGAATCTTACTCTTTATTTCACAAAATAACAGAATATAGCAGGCAGACCTTTGGGCTTAAACAAAATTTTGATTCCTCGTCTTTCAAGCTCTCGCTATGCAAAGATGTAGGACATCAAGACAGAATTTGCATAGCCTTGCCAAATACAAGATTTCTTCCTCAAAAGGCATAAAGAAGTTGTCAAATGTTACTGCCAGCACAGTCCATTCTAGAAGCTGATCCTTCCATTACTCTTAATTAAAAGTCTGGCTTTTTCCTCCTCCAACCACAAGCCACTTTCATTTTATAGATTGTACCAGTAAACCTTTACAAGTTAATTGTTGAGTACTGGATTACATAAAAGCCTTCAAAGGTAACACTGGCAATCCCTGTCATTCTCACACTTCACTGAGAGCAGTAGGTGGGGCAGAAAGCACAGGTGGGTGCCCTCAGGACCACTGTCCTTAGCTGCTGGCAGACATAAGGATACAGCAGTGCCAGACGTTTGACTTTCTGGACATCTGCATAAGCCACTGCCACATACCAATCAAACCCCCTTCACTCAGCAGGTGACATTTGGAGTCTGTTCTGACCCTGACTCCCAATTACCTGCACAGCTTGGGCACACAGCTATAAACACACTAAGAGTCTTGCAAAGTTAACCATGCTGGAGGTGGAGCAGCCAATACAGCCATAATAGGTTGCTGCCATGGAGGCAACAAGGCAACTGAGCACCCTTCCTGGAGGCCAGGCACACACATTAAACCCAATGAGAAAGGGTTATTCCCACCCAGACCAAGTGAAGAAAAGCATCGCTGCCTGTAAGCTAAACAATAAGGACATCACATTGTCTTAGACAGTATGCTAGAAGTTGTTTTCACTATTTCTTTTTCCTCAAAGAAAATGTCAGTGTAGATGTAAGTGATTGCACTTCGTTTTAAATTTCAGCTCTCAAGAAATAGCCTGAAAATCACTGTCAGAGTACTTCTGACAAGGAGTGCTTAGGTCCAACACCTCTGAAGAGAGAGAATTACATATGTCTGCCTTTCTAAAAAGGAAAAAAAAAAAAACAATGCAGAGATGCAGTAAGAAGCTCATGAAGCTTAATAACAAACATTACTGAAGGTACAAAACATTAAAAAAATTTAAAAGTTTAAAAAGGAAATAAACAGGATAGACAAGTAACACTGCTTTTGCAGACTCTAGTGAATTGTTTTCTCTAACGAAGACAAATTAGAAACAATTCTATTATGCAAACTGACATTAAAGTTTATGGCTGGGGAAGCCAGGGATTTCCTACGGTATTCCTAATAGCTGGACAACTAAACTACCTCACTGTTTACATTACGATGCCACATTCATGATATGGCATAGGCTAAACATTTTCTTAAAAGTAAATAAGCCTTAATGAGTTAACCACACGCATGCACAAAAATCCTGCTACCTGCCAACAACCTCAGGCTCAACATTTTTTAATCATGAAATAGTTACTCCTGCCATTACATAAATATTATTACATAATATCTCCTTTGTATGCAGAATTAGAGCTACAATAAAATAGCTCCCACTATTTCAATATTGTATCTATTAATCCCACTCATTCACTTAATAATTTGGAGCTGTAGTTGCATCAGAACACAACAGCTTGAATATGTCACATTCCTCTGTGCTTAAACAGAGAAGACAGTTAATTCTGGATTAAAAAAAAAAAAAAACAAGCCGACAAAAAATACAACAAAAATAACTGCTCTACTATAATAACTGCCTGAAGGGAAAGACACCTCTACTATGCTCTTTTATTACATGCTTTTTGTCATGCCCAAGATTTATTGTATGTGCATAAATAGATAATTTTCAACGTGCCAGTCAATAAAATATGCAGAAATACCTTAATTCCCAAGGTCAGCGTTACACAGCCTAAGTGTAAAGAGAGCACAAGCAATGATGCTTACAATGTCTAATATCTCAAAAGCCAAGGGTTTTTCCAATTTAATATTTAACGTATGGGCAAACTACAATACGTATTAAATTAATTTTCCTAAGTATTTACTTTGTTAGAAATTTGTTCTGAGAACGTATTTGTTTGTATTGGTCAGAAGCACATCTGAGACGTGGGACGGCTGTCAGCACAAGGCCACACGGCGAGGAGGCAGTGAAGTGGCATGTGACATTCGGGAGTCTCGGGGGGCAACATGTGGCCGGCGCTCAGGACGCTCCTCTCTGCAGTGCAGCACCGGTGCCTCCGGCCGTGCGCGATCCGTGCCGCGACACGAGCCCCCACTTCCGAAGTGCCGCACAAGTCCCACTTGCGCCCGCGCTCAGCGGCTTCCCCTTGTCCGCTCGCCCTCTCGCAGCAAGGGCTCCCGGGAAGGGCAGGAGAGCGGCGGTGGGCACCGGGACGGGCCGGCTCCGGTGTTTGTACAGCTGCGCCGCTCTCCCGGGGCAGCCCCGCACAAAGCCCCGGCAGCCCCGCAGCCCCCGCCGCCACCGGGCGGGCGCGGCGCGACACCCGGGGCAGGTCCCCGCTCCTCGCCGCTGCCCCGCCGTCCCCGCGGCCGCCGCTGGCAGGTGAGACGCGCCGCAGCGGCGGCGCCGGGCGCGGAGGGGGGGCGCGACCCAGCCACAAAGAGCGGGAGCGGGGTGGGCGGCGGCGGGGCCGGCGCCAGCGCGACCCGCGGCGCCGCAGCGGGGGGACGTCCCCGCCCGCCCGTCGGTGGCGGGGGTCATCCCTTACCTGCAGGGGTGGCACCGAAGACTCTCACGACGGGCACCCGTTTGGCCGGGGCCTCTCGGAAGCGGGACTGGCAGGGGTCCAGGCCGGGCAGCGGGCTGCCCATATAGTAGTCGGCAGTCACGATCCGCACTGAGAACATGTTTGTTCGCCGCCGCCGCCGAGGCACCAGCACAGCACCGAGCGAGCGAGCGCGGAGCGAGCGCGGAGCCCGCACGGCTCCCCCCGCCCGCCGCCGCCGCCGCCGCTGCCGCCGCAGCGAGCGCGCGCGCGAGCGCAACACTCCCCGCGCCTGCCGCTCCTCGCCCGCCCGCGGGAGCGCGCGCGCCTCCGCGCGCGCCTCGTCTGTGTCTCTGTTCCCCCCGCCCGATGCCGCCGCTCTGGGCGCGTGCGCGGCGGCGCGCGCCCCCCCGCGCGCTCCTACAGCCCGTGCGGCCGCGCGCCCCTCAGGGACAGCGCGGGCTCGTGCCCCGCGGACGCCCCGGCGGCGACGGCGGCGCCCCGGCCCCGGGCTGCAGCTGCTGTTGCCATGATGATGTCGTCACGGATGCAACCACTGGGAGGACGGGGAGGGGGGCGGACGGGCCGTGTGTTGGTGGGGAAGGGGGCTCAACGAGCGGAGGAGGTGTCCGTCGCTCCCCGACACACACGCGCGCTCCCCGCCCCCCCCCCCTTTCGGTTGGGCTCGGCAGGCTGGGCGCGAGCGCGCGTGGGAGCGGGGGAAAAGTCTTTCTATCGCCTCCCCTGGTGGCGAGGGAGGAGGCAGGGAGGGAGAGAGGGACGGCCTCGGTGATTCGGCGATCGGCCGCGCGGGCTGGGGGTGAGGCTGCGGAATCCCGAGCCGTAGATGGGGCGGGAGAGGCAGCGCTGCCGGGACACGACGGGGTTAAGCTGGGTCGACCGCCATTTTGAATGGCGGGGAGGTGAGTCTTCCCCACGCCGCAGGGGCCGGCCAAAAAAACCCACCCAACCCTAAGAAGATGGGGGCGAGGAGAGGGACGGGACCGGCAGGAGGGGCTGGAGCGGCCGCGCTCCCGCCGGCGCCCGCGCGCCCTCGGGGTGTGACGGTGAGCGCGCGCGGCGCGGGAGGGGGCGGGGCCGGCGCTGCGGAGGGACGGCGGCGATTGGCGGCGGGGCCGAGCGCGCGGAGGGGGCGGGGCGGGGTGGGGCCGGGCCGGGCGCGCTGCGGCGGAGCGGCGGGGGCGGGGTCGCGTCCCCGAGTCCCTGCGGGCGGCTCGGCCCCGCGGCGGCCGCGTCCCCCCCCTTTGCTCCGGCTGCCCCTGCTCCTCTGCCTCCTCCTCTGCCTCCTCCTCCGCCCTTAAGGAGAGCTTACTTTGCGGTTTGCAGCGCTCTCGTGCAGGTTTTTATTGAAAACCATAAAACAGGCTTGACTTTAGGTTGAGGCAGTGAAAAAACCCTTGAGTTTAGGTTTAAGATTCCTGTTGCAGTCTCTTTGTCTGAAAGCTGCAGATCCGGGGGTAAAAACCCGAAAACATACCAAATATCCAAAGAGTTGGCAGTGTGGGAGATGAGCCAGTTAAAAGGCCAAATGCTCTCAAACGCACTCAGAGTGATGCTGATACTCGTGCGTGCGGGACTGGATGATACGAGACAAATGTACAAATCTATAAAACCTGACAAACGTCCAATATGTAGAACACATGTTTTGCATTTTGCTTACATGTGTTTCGGGTTTAGATTTGAACAAAAGACAGGTCAGGCAGTTGCTACCCTTCATTTTTTCATTGTAATGAACAGGAAGCTTGCCTGTCTACTCAGGAGTAACTGGTTTCCTACTCTTTCTTTGTAAGCTGTTTGTTTTCTCTAGCTCACATCTGTTTTCCTCCTTAAACTCATTTTTATGTGAACAGAAAAAGAAAATCCAACTACCTAGTCATCAAGAAATCTTGTGTCGCAAAAGTGGTTGAAATAAGGTTGAAGAATAACTGAGCTACAACTTCATTTTTTTGACAGTTGTTTACATCTGCAAAGTTAATATTTGGAAAACCTTTGGAACTGCAAAAATACTCTTATGAATACTTTGATTTCACAAAGGCTAATAAATCACTAGGAGCTTACTGGTGGGGCATGTTAACAAACAGCATCTCTAACTATTGTTATTTGAATACATTTTGTACTGCTCCCTCACTAATCCATTTCCTTAATTTTCCGTAGAACTTTGGTAGGGACAGTAATAGTTCTTGTGTTTCTCCATTCCATGCTCTGTTTTCTTTCTGTTCACATGATCTTCTTGCTGAGCATTGTGTCTTCCCACCACTGTGCATTTCACTGACAGTTTAATGTGTTTGAATGCTGGCAGATGTGGTCTGGTGCCTGCATGAGCTGAAGGTAGATCAGCAGTCCTCCTCTGTGCTGGGGGGTACCAGTCCACTGCTGTATTCTGTTGTCATCTGCACAGGCAGGAGAACACAATTTGCATCTGCCCCTCCACTGGGTTGGTGGATAAACCAAAACATTTGAGCCACTGGTGGACTCTGGTTTCTCCTAAATGTGTGTGGTGTGTGAGATGTAGCACAAGTTCATACCTGGGACTCCTGCTGAAGAGAAACCAGTTGCCCACAGTGGAATAGTGTAGAAAGCTGAAATAAGTAACTTCTTAGAAGCATAAAGCAGGATTTGCTAAAGCATGCAATGCAGAGTCTTCTATTTAAAATGACAACATTTTTTATGTTGTTTATTAAATCAGGGAGAACCATGCTTTGAAATCAGAAAGAACAATTGATACCTAACCTAGAGCCGGTTTCCTGTTCATATGAGGTATTAATTTGATTTCTGAAAATGTTGAATGTTACTCAGGAAAAAAAAAAAAAAAAAAAGAAAGTGACTTTCCTTTTTGATGTAAACAGTGTAATCCACATGTACATTAAACCCGTGCAGACACTTTTGTGGAACTTGCATGCTTTCTGAGTGCTGCCTTTTCAGTTTCCTGCAGCTCACTTCTGCTTTCAGTTTTGTCTTGCAGTCAAGTCAGTAGGTTTGTCTGCAGGGTTGCACCAAGGTAAAGGTTTGAGTCAGCGCTGTCACAGGAGGTCCCCTGCCCTCCTTCTCATGTCAGTGGCAAGCATTTGAATAGCTGCACAAAAAACTTGACTTGGAAACTGAGCCAGGTAAAAGCAATCCCACTAAGAAATATGGGTTAGTTTTAACCTCGATCAGGTCCTTGATCTGCTTCATCATGTAGGGGTGTGAAAGCCTGTGCTTGCACAGAGGAGGAGGCAGGGCAGGGACTGAGATTGAGCAGCAGGAAGAAAGAGAGCACTTCTTCCAGAAAGCTTGGCTTGTGGTAGTTTTAAGTTGCTGAAGTCTGAAAATTGGTTTAACTCTTTCAATAGGTGCCAGACACAAAGCCTGGTTCTGGATTTCCTACATTTCAATTTGTGTGTCAATATTTGTTTTTAGGAGTTGTTGTATGTGTTGTTCACTCACGTGTGTATGCATGTGTGATTTATAAATTTTCTTGTAGTTTACACTTCATTACCTGAAAATGCTGCTTGCCTAGGCTGTCAGTAATTATAAAAAGAAACATCCTCGTTAAACAGCACTACCACTCATTTTTTCTGGTACCTCCAAACACTATATGTTCTCTCTCTTAAGGTTTCAAGCCATTTTCTGTTATAAAGCAAGTCACCCCCTTTCTCTGTTCCTCCAGTTGCTAAGCAGCAGCTGTTCTCCCCATTAGCCAGCCAAGTATTTGCATGAAAATAATCACTCTTGAATATATAACTGGTCCTAATCATGCACAGCTAAACAGCTGTACAATCAAAATTTGAGTATTAATAGTATTACTTATCAGCATAACTGATGACTGTCTTTTAAGTCAGAATTCCTCCATAGAGTAAAATCAATAAAGCCTTGCCCTGTTTTCTAAAACAAAAGACTTGTCAGTTTTTATTTTTGTTTAATGCTTACTTTATAGCTACTTAAAAAACTGGTCACAAAATGATATCTGCAGTTCACAAAAAATTATAAATGCAAATATAAACAGACACAGAATCATCTAGTGACTACACATTATGGAGGCTAAGGGAAAATCCACATTTTCAAATTCCTATTTATAGTAGCCAAGTACAACAAAATTTGATTATAAGAGTTTAGGCTATGACACAAAGGTAAATTTTCCAGCAGTATATCTTAACTTCAAAACCCACTTTGTCAATCATGTTTGAGTTCCTGCTGATTTCAAGGATGTTCAGTATTTTTGAGGTCTGTGATCTGAAATCTTAGGGTCTCTCAGTCAGGGGATTTATCCAAGCTGTTATTTCAGAATGAGAGCTGAGTGGGGCTCATATTCTTGGGTGCTGTTTTTGCAGGTGACAGAAACACAGTTTCTGCAGGGAGAAAACCTGGACACATGGATAAAGAGTGATATGTGATCCATCCAGTTGGTATCCCAACCTAGACAGACTGTTTGCATTACACAGGAAGGTTATTTCCCAGTGTGGCCCCACTGCCTAAGTGAATGAAGATCTAAATCTTCACACTGAAATACATGGTGCTATGCTGTATAGTTCTGCCCTGCCAGATGTGTACTTGATTTGTCATGTGTGACAGTCCATAGTCTTGTTAGACTCCAAGGCTCTGTATGCACCCAGAAGTTCTCACTTGAAGGTTCTGACAAGTCTTGCTTACACTCCAGGCAGTTAAACCCACTAAAGCCAAAATGTGAAGCAATACCATGCATGTGCATCAGACCAGCTGAAAGTCAATTACTCTCTGGATGTTATCAGATAAAAATCTAAAGACAGTGTATGAACAGCAAGGAATTAAGCAACCTGTGGATACCAAACTGCCTCAGAGTGGCTCCTAGGCTGCTGAATTAATTTGTAGGAGTAACAGTATTTTGGAAAGAATGCTTAAGATCCTAATTAATGACATGTATTTGTTTGTTTTAATTCTCAGTTACTAGCTACAGGCTAGGCAGTAGGCTCTGAGGTGTAGTCAATGGCATTACCATCAGTGTCTTGTCACTAGAAACCTGATGAGACAACAAAAACAGGTCTCAATTATGAAAATATTAGAAGTATCAAAAAAGTCTTTTAGCAAAGACTCTTAATAAACCTGTCAGGACAAGAACAGTGCCATGTGATTGGAAAATCACAAATGTGCTTGAATGAGCTCCCATGGGCATTGTATGGGACACAGGAAACTAATTATGACATAGGATATGCAAAGGCATAGAAGTAAAAAAAAAGAGATATATCTTTGGTGTAGTAGCATTAGATTCTGTTTGGGTAACTGTGTATTTTTAAAATAAAATAATTATTTTACAAAATTAAGTCAATTTCACAAAATCATCAAGGCTGAAAGAGACCTTCAAGATCAGCTAGTCCAACTGTCATCCAAGCACCACTATAATCAAATTTAATCTGTGCTTCATATAAAGATTCAGTATAGTGTCATATGAGAAAAGAAGGAAGATTCATAACGTAAAGAATCTCTGATGAGATGTTCTGATGGATTCTTTTGAGAGAAGGACTATAAAACTGGAAGTTGGCTCCAGGTAGAGTCTGCCCGTTTAATGCATTTAGTGCAGTCCTAGTTAGCATATAAATAGAAGTTGCTAATAACCTTAAATTTGAAGGAGAACAGCATATCCAATAAGATCTAAAACTTTGGAGTTAAGAAAGAAGAAAAAATTATTTAAGCCAAAGAACACTCTCAATGTAGAATGAACTTTCCATGAAAGAAAGTTTCTATCCAATGGATGGATGGATTTCTTCTCTCAGTGAAAGCAGCAGGGCAGAGCATATTTGTAAATTTTTATATGGAGATTGATGAGATTATTGAAAAGGTTATATGATGTTTGCTGGTTATTGCACATGACTGCACCTCATTATCAAAATTCTAGAAGGACTGCATGTAGATCCCTGAACATTTCAATAAAGGGTTCCTCTAATCAATGCAGACACTTTAGCCATTAGGATAAATGAGTTCTCATCATCATTCTACAAAACACATTGTGTACCATTAAGATGGTACAGCTTTCTGTTTCAGAAAATCTGGACAGCAATGTAAAAGACAACCCTTCCAACATGCATTGTGGCCTAATGTATATGTTCCTATCTGTAAATGAGTTGGATGTACAAACTCATGTACATAATCTTTATATGAAAATGCAAACTACCTTTGACCATTTTTGTTTCCTGTTTCCATTTAGCAAATTATGTTTCAAACAGTTTTCATTGAAAGTTATCCTTTTCTTTGTTGTTTTTTTTTAAATAATAATTTTTTTTCTAATATTTCAGGTCCTGCTGTTACCCTGTATCAGAAAAACCTGCCACTGAATGTGCCTACAGGAAAATGCATAAGTATTCAAGAAAATTATATAAATTTAAACGTAAAAATTAATAAAGAAATACATGTGTAACAATGTAGGACTATGCCACTTTTTGAAAAAATTGAGAAAGTGTAGTTAATTGAGAAGCAGCACATGCATCATGTAAGAAAAGGGCCAATAAACACTTAATTGTAAAGATGAGATTCCTGATCTGCTCTTTGCTGACAGAATTCTACATGTCAAGAAGTGATTGAGGTTCCCTTCCATGCTTGGAAAATGACCTATTGTCAAGACTGAAATAATTATAGGATTGTATGAGGAATTCATTTTAGTGTAACAAGAACACACATTGTTGGGAAGCAGTTAACAGTATCGCAGCAGTAAGTGGCATTTAGAGATTGCATATATGACAGTGAGAATTTTATAGATGAAATTTGATTAAGATGAACTGCTTAAGTCTTAGATAATTGAGGAATAGTGCTAGAGTTGTTTGCATTGCTGAACCAGCATAATTTAAAGACCTTCTGCCTATTGCTTTGTACTAACGACTGTATAAGTGGGGAATGGACTCAAAAGAGAAAACAGTGTGTAATGTCATATAACATTTGAGCATTACTAGTATTTTGGGAAATGGTATGTTCAACAGAGTTACTGGCAAGGAGTGGAGTATAAAAAGAAAAGTGGTTGAGCATTTTGAATAGCTTAAAAAAAAAAATCAAAGTAATAGGTTTATTTTTACAGGGAGAGCTACCAATCCCTCCATACTCTGAAATTTCTATTCCACACAATGCAGCTCAGGTAGATGATTGTAAGAATTGCTTTTAAACAGGCAAGTGAAACATAATTTTTCATATTCTAGTTCTGATGAATAGCTGAAGCATTTAGTTGAAAGTCTCCATTGAGAAATACGTCTGGTGTGAAGACAGTTAGCCCAAATGGTTCAAATAATAAGTAATTAGAAGGATGTCATAATGGAAAATTTTCAAGTACTATAACTGCCAAAAGCCCTATCATTCTTCTATAACTTGTGTAGCCAAATACACATGAGTTTGTGGTTATTATTTGAATCTTTTTGTTTTAAAATGGGAAATGGGTTTCTGTGAATGAATCACAGAAATGGGGCTGGATGGTAATGAGTGAAAGCCATTTAATTTTAGATGCTCCATTTTTTCCTGCCATGTAGTCTGGCTTATGGGAGGCATTCCTCGTTCATGCATCAGACAAAGTGAAAGAAGCTCTAGCACAATATGTAGATCAAAACCAGCCATCTGTTATTCAAAAGGAAAGAGGAGTGTTGCTATAAGAGTAAACTTAAAATGTGTTAAGATTAGCTTAGAGATGGCAGAGCTCCATTAAATATTTTGTCCATCTCTGTTGGTCGCTGTCATATATGAATGTATACATTATACTGAAGCTTCAGATGCCTGCTATATTTTTTTCTATTAGGACAATTACCTCTAGTTTAGAACTCAGTATATACTTTCTCTGAGTTCCTAAATAAGTATGTATATATAAACTTTTATCACCTCAAATAATTATTTTTCCTTCTTGGGGTTTGTTCCTTTGAAATAATTTTCCTGATCAAACTGAATGTTAAGAAAAAAGCATTTTGAACTTTTTACTTGCTTAGCTTAAGCTAAGTAAAGTAACACTTGTTTAGGCTTGTAATATTTCCTTTTGATTCTTTCCAGTTCCCAAAGAATTTCTATTATTTTTATGTGAATTCCATCCAATTTGCATAGATCTTTCTTGTAATATGCCTAGAACACATTTTTGATTTCCAGACATGGTTGTAAAGAGTGTGGATGAAGCACTTATGTTTTATATCCAGGCAACCGTATGACCTCCATTTGTAGGGCAGAATTAATTGCTTGGGAGTATTGATGTTTGGTCCACCACCACGTTTGAAGGACTATGTTGGCTGTCCACAAATAAAGTGCTGCACAGTCTGCTTACAGCCATGTTTAGACAAACCATTACCTTCCTGCTCCAGGATGCACTGCTTCCAAGTATGCAACCCAAATCTAAATTAGTCTCTTTGTTGGTACTCTTACAAATCTATTTGTAGTTTCTGCTTGCTTGTTATCCTTAGATCCTTTACAAATATGATGCCTCTGGGGTATTGCCATCCCACTGAATGTATTTCAGAATCTGTTCCAGAATATTTCTCTCAGTCTTTTCCATAGCAGTAGCTTGCTTTTTCTTGTATTCAATTTAATTTTACAATTTTCTGGCTGCATTTTAGCCTCACCAATTTATGTTGAAGTATCTCAGTGTCCTCAAAGTTGCCCACATTGTGGCCTCTTGGAGATTAATGAAGCTGTCAAATAAAACAAGGCCTCACAATGGTTCCTGTGGCACCACAGGTACAGATAAATTACTTCTTTTCCTATATTCCAGTTTTATCTTGAGCCCTGTAGTAGTCACTGTTTACTTTAAGCTACATATTTTTTACACCTTTGGAGGTCCTTTGGACCTCCCGTTCTGCATTGTAACCTATGTAGCACATCCTAAGAGATTTTTAAGGTTTTGTTGGAGTACCATATGTGTTCCAAAAATTGAGTTGTACTATCTAAAGAGTTCCTTTGGACCCTGTATTTTGTTCTGGCTTTTGGGGAAGAGGAGATGTTTGTTTTATTGTAAGCTAAGTATTGTCTAGTGTTCTACTGTCCTTTAAGGCTAACGTTTTCAGGCTTGCTTCACCTGAAATTAAGTTTAATGCCATTTCAGAAGTAAGGCTCTTATCTAGATGTTTAAAAAACCAATTTTGTGGCTACTGAAGCCTACTTTCAAAAGGGTTCGCTTAATGCTTTTTGCTAGTGTTCCTTTTTTCCTCAGTACTTGCAATGAAGGGATGATATTATTGTTATTTTAATATTGAGATATTATTACTGTGACTGTCTGCAGATCCCATCAGCACACAGATCTACCTGGACAGTTTGAATTTTGCAAATAAAATTAATTTTCCTACCAATGTATTGATCATTTTATGTCTCAAAGCATGAGGAAGGTACCACTGGAGATGCAAAATGGGGAAAACCCCCACATTTATAGAGTAGATCTGTTAATCTAATGCCATGTGCTAATTGAAATTAGGACAGATTGAAGGGCAAGACACTGATTCTGTTTCCAGATTTGGGGAGGAAAGTCATGTATGCTGTTTATGAACATGTAGTCGTGTACAGAAATGGGCCGTGGTCTCTCTGGGAGCTGTGCAGTTAAGTGACTGGGACTGGATTCTGTTATAATATAGTGCATGTTTCCTGCTGTGTCTTGAATAATCTTGCAGCTGTTTTACTTAGAAAATCAGTAACACTTGTTTTTGTCCAAAAGCAGGAACTTGATGACTTGGCTAATAAGATGAAACAACGCTGCCCCCAAAATCTGTGAAGTATCAAGTACTATTCCATATTCCAGCCTCTTCACACTCCACCTCCACCTTCCTTTCCCTGTGCTACTTTGTAAGCTATTTTGTGGAGACAGTATTTTGTCCTGTTTTTCTGAGGACAGGATTAAGGCTTTTTACCTGTTTAATTTTTAATCTCTAATAATTAACTGATGTGTTTGCATTAGGACATTTTTGAAAAAAAAAAAAAGAAGAAAAAGGTGAGTGAAATTACTAATGCACAGGGGGAAATAGGAAATTATTATGCCATAAAAATAACTTTGAAAGAGTGTCACATTGTTCAGAGAGGGAAGAGAACCTTCTAAGAAGTGATCACATTCTCCAGCTCAGCTTTAGACACATTCTTTACCTTTAAAAGGAAACAGAAGATAATCAGTCAGTAAATCAAGTGTAGTTGTGGGCATGTCTGCAAAGCTGTAGCAACAGTCTGAAATAAGGTATTAGGGCTGGACATTTGAAACAAGAATTGCCAGTGCCAAGGTCTCTCGTGCTTTGAGGAAAATTGGTATGTCTTTCATTAAACAATACCTTTTCTCCATACCCTGAATTTTTTTTTCTTGGTCATTGTCTAAAGATAGTAGCTATGGTGGCTATTCTGGGTAGATCTTTAGGTACACACCAAAAATCAGACTGTATTTTACTGTAATGAATAAGCTTTTAAAAGCATTCTAAGCTTTTATTTTTTAATATCTATTTGTTTGAAGAGGAAATTGGATTTCTTATGAAAAATGTCCACCTTTTCTTAGTTGCTGTTGGAGGAAAAAAAAGCATGTTTAAAGACATGTTTTAGCTGCCACTATTTTTTGTGATTAAGCTTTCAAAACCAGTAATCTGAGTTTCCCCTCTCTTGCTCCAGCCAAGGTTATTAGTCAGTTCCCTAATTTCTTCTTTTTCTTACTGGCACAGAATGCCTTTTTTTTTAAAAGTACTTCAGAAATTACTTCTTTTAGACAAAGGAATCTACAGCATCCATGTTTTTCAAGCTTATTCTGACTAGCTTTAATATTTTATCACAATTTGAAGTATTAGCATGTTTTAAATTAAATAGTTCAGTTTAGAAGTAAATTCCACTCAGATAAAGAGAAAATACAGCAGTTGTTGCCAAAGGGATAAAAGTTCATTACCTGGAAACATAAACAGCTTTATTTCTTGTGTTCTGACAAAAAATGAGACGAACAAGCCTGTTAAAGGCACAACTTTTCAGTAAATACTGTATTGTTGTTAGCATAATATATATGTTCCCTAAGAACCCAAAACTTTTAAAGTTTATTTTAATTTAATCGTTTATAAAATTATAACGCTGCTACTTCCAAGGCCTAAAAATTCCAAATTATTTGGTATGAACTGTAGCATTAGAGTAGAATTCATAATTTCCTCATTTGGATCCTTTTTAATGTTACTTACCATATATCGCAACTATACTGGGAAATATAAAGGGCTGCTGAGACCACTGCATCACCTTGCCTTCCAGTGCTGTCCCTGACCACTGTGGGAATGCTGCTTTGGATGGCTCTTGCTCTTATGGTCCTAAACTGCCCCCAGCATGCTGGCCAGGTGACGAGCAGGCTGGTATTCAGGTTTGTTCCTTGGGACCATTTTACTAAATCAAATTTTTAAAACGTGCCAAATTGCCAAATTCAGAAAAAGACCTTTAGGGTTATTCGGTTTCATTGATTGATTCTTTTCCATGTGCTTCAAATAGAACCACAGAATGGTTTGGCTTAGAAGGGACTGCAAACATCATCTAGTTCCAAACCTTCAGCCAAGGGCAGGGACACCTTCCATTAGACCAGCATGCTCAAACACCCATCCAGCCTGGCCTTGAAATGCATTAATAACTTTTCATAACATCCAAATAAATGAGTAATAAGGGCCCCTGCCTAAAGGTCCTTTGTCCCTGCACTCAGTACTGTGTATGTAAGGTATCTAATTATTGTCCAATGAAAAAAACATCAGCAGGCCTAGGAAATTAAAATTTCCTTATTCTTTTTGTCCTCTAAGTCTTCTAGTCATCAGCAATGATTGGCAAAATCCCAAACTGGAGGTAAGAGATGCTTTACATGCATCTACCTGCTGATTGAAGGATTCTCCTCAGAGTGTGCCAGGACTGTGAGACAGGAGAGGTTGGCTTGATGTCCTTCAAATGGAAAGCCTAGAATGCAGTCTGCTGTTGCCTCTTCAGCTGCTGTTGAATAATGCACTGTCCTAACCATTCTGCTGCTACATAAAAGTATGCAACAAAGGTATATGTCCCAAAGAGGGGGGAGATAGCCTCTGCCAAAGACTTAGTTCTAGAAAAGCTTATGCAGCGGGTGCGAATTTGTGCTTGATTGATGATTGACCTAAGTTTTGCCAAGGAGAGAGACAGACTGAAGAGCAATAAATGTCCTGCAGCCTGTTGTCCGGGCTACCGTAAATATGTCTCTGGTTCAAGCTTTTAAGAAGAAAAACAGGAGCTGTGGTGCATTACTGTCACCAGGTACTGCTGTTGGAGGACTAAACTCTCTAAGTTCCATACATTAACCCATCTAGTCGGGCGGGCACCATGGCACCGAGTGGGAATAGCCAGGTTCTGCACACCATTTGGGTTGGGCATAAATGGCTGCACAAAGGACAAAGTTCTAAAGAATTGGGACAGTAGGTTTAATATCTAATTAGGCCTCTAATCCTACAAGCCACTTACAGTTTTGCATTATTATATGTTCATTGTGTCTTAAATGGAACTACTCATTTGAGTGAAGTTATGGGTGTAAATGCATGCAGGATCAGTTCTGGGCAATCACATTTTGCGTTATTATTTGTGCAGTAGCACTGTTGTAAATCGGGTATCTCTGATGTTATCCCTTCCCCAGACAGGGTGAAGGGGAATCTGAAACAGAATATATTTCTGTGAAATGGCTTGCACTCCATTACTGTAGCTGTCCAAACCAAACACTTACACAAAGACATATCACAGAAAGCATTTCAACTGTTAAGAGAGTCATAAGGCATAGATTTTCAATGCAAAAGGTCATGAGGCTGCAGTTTCACTGGGTAATGTGCTGCATTTGCATAGACACATATTCAGACAGTTAATGGTAGTGCAGAATGCTTTAATGATTTTCATTTCCATCAAGCTGTTCTCACCTCTTAGGAACATAATGGATAAATAGAAGAGGCCTTTTGTTTGCGCTTCATGAAAGTTACCAGTGATTAAGTGGTGCTGAGGGAACAGACTCATGCTCTCATTTGAAAAAGAAAACCAAAACCAACAACAAAACTGCCCATCAAAGCTGACTTCAAAGTGACCTACTTAATTTGGATTTAAAATGGCACTTGAGTAATTTATTTTAATGTTATGCAGATTTCCTAATTCACAACAGAGAAATGGTCACTCTTAACTGAAAATACTTATTACATCAGTTGCAAAATACTTATAATTTGTTAGGGTACTCTTTATAGTGTTGAATTACAAACAAAGCTATATACACTTAGATCAGGTTTTCTTCCAAATGGATTCAGCAGTCACATTTTTTATGAAAAAAATTGTCCAGAATAGTTGTGAGCAATTTGATATTTTTGCACTATGCTGTGGTGTTTCATAAGAAAATCCATGCCAGAAGCTTGCTAGAGAAAATCTTGTAATGATTCCATAGAGGGTCTCCCTGTGAAAAACTTCTCCACACCCTCCTGGAATACAAAGGCCTATAGACTTTCAAACTATGTCCTGCACCCTTGCAACTCAGTATCAGTTTCTTGGGCTCCTCTGTCATGCATTAGCTCAAAAGACCCTTCTTGAAAAGGGCTTAAAGTAAGTTATCTTAGTCTCTGGCTGTGTTAGGTTTTTAGGTATTTTCTTAAGGATTTCAGGTGCAGTTCATTCTCTCAGTGTAATCTTGAAAAAAATCGGAGTGGCTTTTTGAGAATAAAACTCTGTTCTTAAATACCTTTTTCTCAGAATAGTCATGCTTAAATTTTTGTTCCTAATTTGTAGGCACACAAATCGTTATTTCATCACCCCAATTTGTACATTGGTGCCTTGGTATCAGTATTTTTTAATTACAATTGTCCAAATGTGCAGGAGTTTTGACTTTATGTGTAACATTGAGAAGCTCAGCCAAGACACTCCACGTCCCAAATATCCAAATTTCAGTAATCTCCACTCAGGGTACAAGTGTGCAATGTTTCTGAGAGCTGCTAGAATGAACAGGCTTTGAAGTACTTGAGCATTTTCAGTTAATGACTTCCAGTTCTTTCAGCTTCTAACCCTCTGCCTTCCAGATAGTGATCTAGAGTACTTCTTGTAGCATTCCAAGCCTGTCATTTAAATTAAGATATGGAACTTGACTTCATGTATTTGGAATATTCTCCATTTTCACAGAATCAGTAAGATTTTTGGGGAACACAGGATAAGCAAATGCAGACCTGCTGAATACATAATTTTTATGGCACTTCTGTTTTTTATTGGCTTAGTAATCTGTCCAGTGTTTGACAAAGGGGTAATTAAATTTACAATGAGAATATATCAGTCCCTCCTTCTCTTCACTGATTTTAATTCTTTACTCCTCCAGTTAATTTTCTTTTAAATCTGCCTTTGTGTTCTCAGTATGCCATGAAAGGACTAGTCAACAGCCTGAATACAGGGGCAGTTGAGGGAGATTTCTGTCTGCAATCAATCTCCCCACTACAGGAGGAGTGCTGGATATCCTTACGTGTACGATAAAACTGTCTGAATTCAGTGACCACTGCCTGACCTGCATAACGATTCCTTAGCAATTTATGGCAGGTTTGGAGAGAAAGGATTCAGGATTACATTCAAGAGGTCTGTGCATGCAAGGCTATAAGTATCTTGTGTTAGGAATAAAAGACCTGTTTGGAGTTGTGTGTAATTTCAGTGTATGGTAAGATGCAGTTCTTCTCACATGAAGATAAGACCCATTACTGACATTGTATTTCAGTACATGTGGATAAAAATGTATTTTACATGTATTATCCATGTAGATTTTTTGCATTTTGTGTGTTTATAGCCTCACAATGGTCTTGATCGTCTTAATCTTGGGGTTTAGTTATGCACTTGCATGCAATGAATGGAACTATAGTTTGCGAAGTATAAATGACTGAGGAGATATTCCAGAAGCAAATCCTAGAAGTGAAGGTGAAGCATTTTAGCTGATGCTGACAGAATTGCAGAAATTCCTTGCTGTAGTGGGAAAACTTTGTTCAAAACCAGGAATGTTCTTATGGTTTTAATTGAGTGACAGAAAATTACTTCTTTGTGGTCATCCCTGCTAAGAGAGTCCTTAAAACAAACATTTTCCATTTTTCCTTGTTTATTTATTTTTTGGCTAGTAGTTGCCTTCCTGAATTGGATTTATAAACTGTGAATCTAAGGAGGATAAAATGCTTTTTGAAGAATTTGATCCAGATGTCTATTACTGTTTCAATAGATATATTTTAAGTTTTTTAGGATAAAAAAGGTTTTTGGGGAATTTGGGGGTTTGTTTGGTTTTGGTTATTTGGGTTTGTTGGGATATTTTGGTTGGTTTTTTGGTTTGTTTTGGTTTGGGGTTTGTTTGTTTGTTTGTTTTGTTTTGTTTTTTAATATCCCAGTTAACTTAGAAGCAGCCAAATTCTTGCTGTGTAAAACTTCAGGAAAGTCTATAGTATTTCAGCAGGGATTCATGTGGCCCTTGGGTTTTTGGACTGTATCATGTTGCAAGCTCCTAAAATAAGACTATTTGGAAAGCTACAGGCTTCCCATCTTTTTGTCTGGAAAAGTTATAAAATGGAACAAGCAGGCTTTTCACTGAGCTGCTGAGAATGCAGTTCTGGCTATGCAATCAGGACTAAATAAGGAGCAAGATCTGCACTAAAAATAGAAACAGAGGCTGATCCAACTGCAGCGTGAGTTATAATCCTCACACAGCAAAGGGCTGGTAGGTTCAGCTGAGGACACACAGTTACAGAGAATCAAATAAACTTTATCCTGCCCCTAAAAAGCCACCATACCCTAGCTCCTATAACCTGATTTTTACCATTCAGCAGAACTGTTAATCATGCCTGCAAATTATTTAACATGTTTTTTCAAATGTAGATCTTTTGCTATTATTATTTTATTAGAGAAAGGATTATATTTGTGACATAGTAAGAGAGAAATGTGGGTTGGGTTTATGTAACTGTTTGAGGAACATGGTGGAAAATGACACAGAGAGATTTACTGCACTTTTCCTCTTAGCTGGGTAAATATGTTCTTATCACTGCTTTGTGCCTTAAGTTAACGTGCCCACTGACACGACGTGACTCTAGCTGGACACAGTGAGCTGATTTGGGTATCTGGCCAGGCCTGGGCTCTCATCACATTCTGTGCAGTTCACAGTGTGTGCTTTGAGGGAAGTTATTCTGCTTGTTTCAAGAACAAAGTTCAGAACTGTGTAGTTCATTCCTGTATCCTCCCCTCCTCTTTGTTGGTAAAGTTCAGAACATACTCATCTTTTATTTGTGTATTTCTTTTCCACTAACACATACCTCATAAGCTTAAGCCAAACTTGCCCAGGAAGTTCAAATATATCCTTTTATACAGAAGAGATTGCTATTTCTTATTTATTGTTAAGAACATTTGATTATTAAAAATTTGGATTAAATGAGCCTAGCCAGCTACAGCTATGTTCTGCTTGCTTTCTTCATGTGTTCCTGCATCTCTCCAGGCAGTGATATGGCAAGCAGGAACAAATTTTCTGTTACTTCAGTCTTAAAAGGCAGAGAATCTGTTACAGACTCTGGTAATTAATTGTAGAATTTCAATTATTCTAAATATGATTACATATGAACATTTTAAAAAGTAGAAGACACCAAATCACTCATCTACTAACTAAATGTTTAAAAATATTTTAATTAAATTTTAGTTTTCAATTACTTGCAGAATTTGTTACTGAAAATACACCCCATTCGTGTTTTTTTTTTTTTTTTTTGCCTGTTAATCCCAGGAGTTGCTCAGTCAAATTGGAAGACAGTGAGTGGAGGAGAAGCATCTGGGTCATTTGACACATGCAAAAGCTCACATAGCAGTGGGAGTAAGTGGAAGAAGACCAAGGACAGAGATCATCAAACTTGCACAGGCCAAGAGCAAGGCAAATAAAATACATGGTGTCAGTGAGTGACAAGCCAATGGCTTGGTTGCATTTTCCTTCTTCAGTTCCCTCCACACCATAACATGAGCTACAATATTCCCTGTTTCCAGGCTCCTATCCCAGTACCCCTATCCCTCTCTTCCACATCCCATGCTGAGTGCACAGCTTAGCAGAAGCTGCGAGCAGCTGTCTTGCAGAAAGCCAAGCTGATCAGCACCAACTTGTAGCTGGGGAGGCAGCAACCTCATTCTCCAGCTAAGTTCAGAGGCCTTTTTTCTTGTTTTATTGTTGTATTCTCATTATGCATGCTTATATTTGAAGAGCTGTATTTTCTGGGCGAGAAAAGGAGTGTGTGCAGTCCAGGAGGCATAGAGAAGGGATATTGGGTGATAATTGCTGTAAGTGCTTTACAGTGAAATATGTGTATCGTGTTTTAGTCACATTCAAAACTTACACTGATTAATTGTCTCATTTTTTGACATAAACTAAATCTTTATAAGACTACATAAGATTATGCATTAGTTTAACTTTTTTTGACATAAACTAAATCTTTATAATACTACATAAGGTTATGCATTAGTTTAACAATGGGTTACACACACCTAGTTTTCATGTACTGTTAGCTAGTTGAAAGAAATAATTTGGTGTAATAAAAGCAATATATGTCTGCAGAGCAGACACAGTAATTTTAGTGACTTTATTAAAAATAAATACTAGTATCAGTTTAGTGATTACACTTTAAAAGTCACATCCAATCCAACAAAGAATTGTTTAAATTATGTATGGAAAGAGGGAGATCCTTTTAATAACATATTTTAGGTAGCTGAAAGTTGCACAAAGAGGAAATGGCATTGCTTGAACTCAGTTTCAGCCCACATGGAGGCTGAAAGATCATATCCATTTACAATGAGTAAATCCACGTGATGATCATATCCATTTACAATGAGTCTGGTTCTGTGTTGGAAAACAGTGGTGATGAACAATGCATTGTAACTGAAATGTTAAGAGATAACTCCAAAGCTGCATATGAACACGTGTGAGATTCTCCCTTACCTGCCTCTTCACTATTAATTATGAAATTATTCCATGTTTTTATTGCATTCAGAAGTTCTTATATAAGCAGAATGAATGGCTCCAAATTAAGAATTTTTTTTCTTAAAGAGGATTTGTTTGTTTTTTATCAGAGACCTTTCGAAGTTCAAGGGGAGGTCACAGCTGTTCACTTCATTCACATGTAGTCTAATAAAATAAACAACATATGTATAGGTCATGAGAGTTTAACACTCAGAACACAGGAATTTGTGTATGATTTTGAAAACTGTAAATAACAAATTATGCTTAACCTTTATCATTCTGCCAAATCAACCTGATTTGTTAGTAAAGATTTGTGTTAGAATTAAGGTTTTTGTATATTACAATGTTCATAAAAATAAAAACTCCTTCACCAAATGCAAGATAGCTAGGTCCACATTTACATCCTCGGTCTTAATTCCAGTTGTCGTAAGTCTTACAGATTTACATAATTACTTCATTTGCATAATCACTTAAGACCTGGATCTATGCTCCAATGAAAGCAGACCTGAAACCTTTTTGAAAATAACGCTTAACCACATTTTGTACTGCAAGGATACAGGGCTGACCTCAGAAATGGGCATGTTGTCCTTTCCTTAGAGCACCTTGGTATCTGGGCACCTGAGTGAGTTTGGTGGGTTAGTACAGCAGCATCCTAATTGTCACGAGCAGTCTGCTGGTGGTCCTTGTGCCACAATATATCTGGAGTGGCTAGGGCTTGGGGAGGAGGGGCTATGGATTATATACCATGTTTGCTAAAGGTCCAAAGGACTTTGGGTTCAATTACAGTGTCACACAGCTGTGGTGGTCTCATTTACCCTCAGAGGGGGGCTTTCAAACAGTGAGGATTAAAATAACAAACCCCAAATGCATCACTCAGTTTCTTATTAGTCAAGTGGGAAGATTAGCTGGAAAATTCACACATACAAATCAATGTGTCCTTCCCCTTTTTTAAAAGTTTCCATGTTGAAGGCAGTGAGCTACAGAATCCCATCAATTTAGACATGGTCACATAGATACTTGCTTTTGAATCAGGCAGAGAATTTCCCTTTGACTTCCCCAAACCACAGAACCCTTACCTTTCTTTTTACTGTAAAAATTCTGTCAGTTCAGGGAAATTGTGCTTGCTGAAACACTAGAAAGTAGGTAAATATTTCAGTCCAGAATAGGTGGTTGCTATTCTGTTATATGATAGTATAAAGTAATTCCTTGTAGGAAATGGGTAACTTACAGGATATAGGTTAGGTCTTGACACCATACAAGTCATGACAGAAAGTTTTTGTCATCTAATAGTTTTTGGATGGCCTATTTACAGTTAAGTCAGACCCTTAACCCAGTTTCCAGTGGACAAGTATCTGAACAAGAAAGGTCATCATGATTCTTAGCAATCTTATATGGCTTCATGTCAATAGTGTGAGAATGTGACATTACTCTCTGTGCCAAGAAGTTAATTATGGTATTTGCATAAAATCTTTTTTTGTGCTGTGCTTAGTTTGCAGAGTATCTGCTTGAAAGATTTCAGCAGATACTCCTCCTACAAACACAGTCAGGAAATCAAAAACAGTTGAAGGCATCTGCTCAGAATAGAGTTGCCCTGAATGGACATCTTCAAGCACAGGCCAATGAGGAAATGATTTCCATGTTCCAGGGATAGCTGTTTCCTTTTATTCTTTCCTGTCAGTCCGTCTAATTGGCAGATTACTTGGCAAAATCAAGTAAGACTCAGCAAAATTAACCTTTTTAATCACTACTTGCCAAAAGAGTCCTGCTTTCCCAATATCCTGAAAAGAGTAACTGTGGAACTAATGGACTTTAAGCATTTGGAGCCACCAAACAAAGGAATTATTTGGTATCTGTACTTCAAGTTGTTCCCTCACTTAGCCTGCATGCTGGATAGCTGTTAAGAATAGGAAGTGCTGCTTTTCACTCATTCTTGCACAATGGTAAGATCTCACTGAGTCATTGAGGCAATTCTAATTTGCAAAGAAAATGAGATTTTCCTCCTAGACCTGTGAAGTATCTTGAGTACATTTCAGGAATTGCTACATGATGTTTTAAACCATCTTCTGGCTTTGAAGCAGTGGCCAGTACTGAAAGGCTTGAAAGAAGTTGAACTTGCAGCAGTCTATATTCAGTGTCTTTGCCCACCTCACTGAATTCTTGAAGGTTCTTGAAGTGTGCATCTAAGGTAAATATGGTAGTTCTCCTGCTTCACAATGGACCTGTGTCTGGAACCATCAGCTCACAGAAGTCCCTATCCTTGACAAGAATTTTATGCCCTTAATGACTTTTGGCCATCACTTCAATGACAAGAGAGATGGAAAAATCAAGCTGGTTCCTCTTCTGTGCTCTGGATACAGAGTATTTAATGGACTCCTCCAATTTCTGTCAATGATGGTTATGAGCCTCATGGTTAGTCCACCTAAACTAGAGAATTCATCTTTCTGTATTCCTCTGTCAAACCACATTATTGGAGTCAGCCATCTCTTTACACTTGGGATGTAACAAGTGCCCTGTTAACTACAAAAAGTGAAGTATTTTAAGATATTCGCTTCCTTCCTAGTTATTGCAGACTGCACGTCTGTTTTAAGATTGTTATAGCAATTCCAGGTAAAGTGTTAGATCATACTCTGTCAGCATCTGTGCTGACAATTTCAGCAAGAAAATTATTTGTCTTAGACATCTACAGAGCATCATCCTGAAGCCCTGTCTTCCCAATTCAACAGATGTTACATATATTAACAACTCTTGATGGGTTGCAACATAAAGTAATTGCTCCTATTGCAACCCCTCAAGAATCTGAGTCTGCCAGGGAAGGAACTAATGGTTGTTATTGAGTACACTGCAGTGAAAATATAGATATATGCTACATGCGGGTAATTGCTAGGAGGAAAACAGAGAATGAGTTACCTACCAGTAATGATGGGTGCTAGATGTGCACATATCCCACACAGCCCCTTTTCTCCTTTTGTTGTACTCCTGCACCCTTGGGATTCTCACACTCAAAGGCACACTGAGTGTTCTGTTGTCCAAATTAAAATCTCCAGGTGCCTCAAGGCTTACATGTGCTATAACAACTATGTCAACCCTTGCAGTCCCATAAACAAACGTGCAAGTCCAGCAGATATGCATCTATACCTCTCATTGAACCCTGGTGCTATATTTTACCAGTCATTCAATCACAGGAATGAATATCTTCCCTGCAGGTTCTTTGTCCAATGCAAGTAGTAATACCAGATAGCATAAACATGTTCAATCATACAAAGGATAAAGTAATTTTAAAATGCACGCACAAAGCAACAGTAAGAGTACCTGAGCAAACAATATTTGAAATAGAGTGAGTCACTACTTTTAAGATATTTTCCTTAAATTCCAAATTTTTAATCTTATTAATGGAATGTGGCATCAACAAATAGCTTGCTCTAAACCTTTGTCTGCGCAGCAAGTATGCAGTTCTACTGTCATGTATAAAATTTAAGAGCGCAAGCAAAATTGCAAGCAACATCACCAGGCAAACAGTTATAAGACAACAGTAAGCCGTCATCCCTAAAAGCAAAAATATGGACCAATCCATAATGAAATTAAAATTGCCAAGAGCACATCACATTTGCTCTCGAAGAATTCTGTACATTTCCCAATCACAGCCAAAAAACACAGGTAGACATCTGTCTGCAATCTGCATAGTTGCAGGATGTGTCTTCTGCCAATTCATCCCTTAAATAATGAGTATTTCTGTGCAATCCTGTTGTTGTCATACATTATATAGATTGGCTTAAACTTTTCAGTATCTCATAAATAACAGTAGTAAACTAACCTGGGGGTTAGAAAGTGCAAAGCCTAATAGGAAAATAAGGATTCAGGAGACTAGACAAAAAAAAAAAAAAAAAAAAGGCAGAAAAGACTGAAAATGAGAGAAGAGCAGAAGGAGAGCAAAATAATAAATTCTGAGGAAAGAATCAATGCCCATAAACGTAATATCCTATTCAAGAAAAAAAGAGTGAAGCACTGATGGAAACCAGAGGGTATGTTCATCCAAACCCATTATAGGAAAGCAGGACAATTGCTCCTCTTTTGTTCTTTACCATGTTTTAATGCTACTGTATAAAGTCATGCATTGTAGCTGTTGAGGGAAAGGTATACCTAGAATTTAAAAGCAAGCGTATGCCATAAGAAGAGTTGTGAACCACAGACATAGGAAATAACGGTGTTGGTCATTCCTAGAGAATTCAAGGTCCTTCTGAAAGCCAGGGATCAGATTCAGACTTGATTCCTTCAATTTGGTTAAATAAGCCACAACTGTTTCCAGGAGGTTTGTTTTCTTGTGAGTCAAACTCCAGTCTTACCTTTGCCCTTTTGTCTCAGTGGAAGATCAGCTTGTACATATGAACACAGAATTATTTTATTTTCCATAATGATCGAACCCAAATGTTATTTTACCTTTGCCAGCTTTGTGTAGGGTGATGTGCCATCTTGCATATTTATTTTCCTGGAGTGATGCCCAGAAGTATGCTATGTTTTTTCTTGCTCATGTCTCACTAGCTTTATTTATGAGTTGAGTACACCAGGTTTTCAGTCCCTGGGGATGGGCCTACAAAGGAAATCTGTGGACAGTATTTAATACATCCAAGTATAAGACCAGTAAAAAGGCAGCTGCTGAATGGCATTCCAAATTGATTCACAGTTTCAGACTAGATTGTGGATAAGTTAGCATCCATGATTTAAATGCCTTTTCCTGCTTTGTCATGTAGGAGGAAGGCTCCTTTATCAAGTGGAAATGACTGAATGTGCAAATTTTTGCTTGGTTTACAGATTTATAATTCCATTGTTCTCTGATGACTGAGTCTAATAGCAGTATTGTTATTGATCCTTACTGATTGCATAGAACCATATTTTGAAGATAACTTTTTTCTTGCTATTAGATACATGTATTCCCTTTGGCTGTAAAATAAATCAAGGTAAGGCCCTCTTTCTCACATGGCATCAAAACTGATGAGATGTACATTATCCCTTCAGTTATAGCTTGCAATCCTATTAATTGAATAATAGCATGGTCTGGGGAAACTTAATGGCTAGTAAGGGTACATAGGAAAGCTCACATACAGTTTGATGTACATTTTAAACTGCTGTTGTGTTTACAGGTTGGCTACTTGAAAAAAACACCAGCAGTTTTTACCATCATCTACGATTTTTTTGAGATGCCATAATTGCTGGACCATTCTTCAAAACAGAACTGATGGATAAGCATTCTGATGGTCAAGCAAAGAAGCAGGGCATCTTCCCCCCACCAGTGCTGTAATTCATCTGACAAGTCCACTTGATATTCCTGCCTGTGTTCTTCATCTGGCAAATGTTTCCTCCCTAGGTCTCTTTATAACAGCTGCACTAGGTGTGATGAGGCTGTCGACTCATGTGGCATGTTAACACATTGCTATTGTACTTAAGGATGCTCCTAAACTTGCCTCTGGGCCAACTCTAGTGTTGGTGCAAACTGCCAGCACTGGATCTCACTTGCAAGGCTGTCTGTGTGTCTGTGCACATCTTGGGGTTTGGTAGATGGCATTTAGTGAGGTGGTTTAGCAGGCAGTGCTATGACAGGGGATGTGGCACTGCTCCTGGGCATGAGAAGCAGATAGAGTGGGGAGCACAGTTCAATGCTAGCCATAACCAAAACCATTCTCCCAAGTCTGTGCCAGAGGCTTTCTAGTGATGGTGCACAAGTGATGGTGATGGCAACTTCTGTGCCAGACTGGGCACTCTTGCCTTGAGGCAGGCAGGAGGGAAATGCAAGGGCTGTACATCTGATGGAGGTGGTGCCTCGTGAAGGCTGACCTAGAACAGAGGCTAGATGGAGTTAAAGAATAAAGTAGGTATTTATTAAAAGGCCTCAGTGGATACACCTTGGGCAGTAAAAGAGCCCAGCCAGGGCTACACCCAAGATGAACCCAAAATGGTCACAAAATGGACAACAGGTCAGGGGGTCTCACACTTTTATAAGTTTTGGTCTATTAGCATACTGGAGTTAATTTTCCAATTATAACTTTAGCTTATGAAGTCCCATCCTTCTTGTTTTTCTTTCTTCAGTCCAACGTTGTTTATGCTCTTGGGCCTGAGATTTGGATCTTTTGTCCTTGGTCCCCAGCCAGAGAAGGAATTGTTTTGTCTCCCTGCTCTGTGAAGAGAGCTTACTCTCCCCTAATATGAAGCTCAGAACTATGCACTAAAGCAGTATAGAATCTGAAAAATATAAAAGCTAAAACCTGAGGCATCGGAGGAATTAGCACTACCAGTTTGGTTCCACTCTGTGGCACTGGCAGCTATCAGACCTACTGGTGACAGGCAGGACAGAGCTGCTGAGGTGACCTGCCAGGTGTCAGGTGACCCTTTACCCTCTTGTTTCTACTGACACCTGAACTGCCAAAGCAATTCCCTTTAAGACAATTCACCCAGTGACCCTAAAGAGCTGATTACTCAGTGCGATGATACTGAGCCAGGTAGCTTCTGCCATCTCAGCTACTGCTCTGTAAAGTCTGGGATCTGGACTGAGGGAAAACCAGTCAGTAACTAGCTTAAAGGAAGGGGATGCCCTCACTGACCCTTTACTGAATTAAGGGACCCAAGTAATACCAATTACCTCACTTAAGAGTCCAGCACTTGTCTAACTCTCTGCGTGCTTCCTGACATCTTTACCACACCCAGCTGGAACAGTTGCCTGCTCCTGCTCCACCCAAGCCAGGGATATAGCGTAGCACTGGCCTTGAAGAAGTAGTGCTGTAATTTATGCTGGCTAACAGGACAGGAACCAGTGCATACATCCCATGCTTCATGCCAGAACCAGGATGCCTTTTGCAGAGGTGCTGTAGCTTGTTAGGCAGAGACAACTTGGGACAGCAAAGAAGAGAGGCTGTGCTGCTGAGAAGAAGCAACAAAGCTGCGAACTTGGGGTTAGGAGAGAGCAGAGCAGATGCTGATGTATTACCATGGTTCATTGGTCCTACAGGTATTGGCCAGGACAAAACTGCAAGGGATACTCTCAACTATGGTCTGTTGTTTTTAAACAAACCAAATTAGCATATGTTACTTGTGAGTTTATGTTAAGGTTTTTTTTTTTAGTTCTTTGGAGTTTTTTTTTTTTCCCTATAGAATCATAGAAGGGTTGGGGTTGGAAGCAACCTTAAAGGTCATCTAGTTCTAACCATTTCCATGTTTGATTGTATTATTTTGTTTTCTTTAATAAGAAAGAAATCAATCAGAAGCATGACTAGACTTTCTTGCAAGTAGTTACATTTAGCTGTAATCTGCCTGGTGACTTGTAGGAGAAAAATTTGAAAATTAGATGGAACTGGACTGAGTAGCAAGGATACTTTAATCTGGGACAGCAAAGAGAAAATTGTATAACACTGTTGTGTTGTCCTGAGTGGGAGAAGCCAGTGAATTGCATGTTTTTTCCATCTTTGTAATCAGTTTGTTATGCAGAGAGCAATGCCATGGGATTCTACATTTCATCTGCTGGGTTTTCCCTGGCAGCATCTGAAGAAGTTCATTATAAGCGTTTATCACATGATGCACTTAATCAAACCACTGAAACTCAGAGAATAAGTCATTCTAATAAGCTGCCTCATAAGCTACTTACTGATGTACTCTTCCTTGGTGAGTGTACAATGGGTTTCCTTGTATCTCAGTTTGTGATACAGGAAGTTCATTATCCCCAGTCCGAATTCAGACGTAAAGAAAGGAAGCAGGGGCTTACAAAGAAGTGACAGATAATTTGCAAAGGATTTTAGTTAGCCACTCAAATCCCAGATAGACTCAGATTGTAAGCTCTTCGTTAGAACAGCCTTCTGGTATTCAGCATTAGGCACAAGGCAGCTGTATCTACATAGCTGCTTCTAATGTTGTAAAATGCAGGCAACATACAAAAAATTATGAAAAATGCTTCTTTTGATTAGAGGTTCCCTAATGGAAACATGTGAGAGAAAAGAGAAATCAGAAGTGAAAGCATGCTTTTACATCTTGCACATCTACAGCATGATAGTCAGAGCTGATAGCTGGGCTGATGCAAAATGCCTCCAAAGCCTTTGCTAAATCCCCACGTGCACCAAGGGGTTGAGGCTTGTCTGACAGGGTAGGAGCTCACAGACACTCTGTTTGCAACCTGTGCTTGTACCCCATATGACTGGTAGGATAAATGCCTTTCCCTGTGATGTACCTGAGAAATGTCCTGGTTGTAGGGAGCAGGTAGGTCAAGGACTCCTCTGCCTCCTTGAAGAGCTCATTTTACTGAGCTCTGCCACAAGCAATGTGACACCAGATTTCCTGGCACTCACTGGATTTTCTCACCAATGCTATTTCACAGACAGTGTCTCATCAAGGCTTGTCTTCTTGCTCTCTGCAAAAGACCAGTTTGGGCATCACTGCAGATGTAGGCTTACACCATATTTAATATAGAAATGCCCTGGATAGTTTTCCCCAAGCAACACCCTCTCTCCATACAATAGCACTGCTGAACTACACCTCTTATTTCATGTGATGTGAAGGCAGTACAGGGTCACACCACATCCAGTGTTGATTTTGAGTAGGGATGCACAGGCTGAGCCTGATGTGGGTCTCTGGATGAACACTGAAAAAAGCTGCTGTTGGGGCCTGGAACACCAGGCTGTTTGAGACAAACTACTCTGTAAGACATCAAAACCAGGCAAGTGTGCACAACTAAGAAATACAAGCAGCAGAAAAATAATAACCTGGTTTGATTAGGATGGTACTTTTTCCCTAGTATAGCTCCAGTAAAGCAAGTCACAAACTTACACCCTCATCTGGGCACTGCTTTGAGGGAGTGGTGAAACCTGTCTCTCCAAAGCCAAGTCCATCCAGCCCAGAGCTTAAATTTCAACCTGTTAATTACTCCTGGGAATAATTAACTCCAGCCTGCAGTGAGCAAGGATTCTTGACTACATCAATCAGTGTTAGGGTCTGAGATGTGCAGTTCTCATTCCTTGTGTTTTGCATGTGTACCTGTGTATCTGTCTTGCTTTGATGCAGCTGTCTGTCTCTTGACTGCTGATACACCAATACATCAAATTATCATCAGTGTGACTGTGTCCTCAGGAGGGACTGTGCTGCTTTAGTAGGTTGCTTGCCAACTACTAAGTTAAAATGGGACACAAAAGCCTGGAGGAAAATACTGTTTTTCTCTCTTTTTCCTCTCCTTTTTAAAAATAGTAAATGCTAAGTTATTTTACCTCTTTAAAAAAAGAAAAAAAAGAGACCAAAAGAGATGAGTCTATGCTAGCTGATTAATTTTGCTACTGCATTCAATTTTATTACAGTGTAGTTCCCTTCTTCTTTCTCACTTCTTTATTGTACTCTGTCTGTCTTCTCAGGTACTATTGTGCCTATTTTAAGAGCTCCCCTTCATCTCTCTTTTGGGATAGTTTTACTGCTGGCTTTCTGCTGTTTCAGCTTCTACACAGCTGGTGCTTCAAGGAAAAAAACTATCTCTTGTAAGGCTGTGAGGAGAATGGACCCATAAAAATCAATACTTTTTGTATGTACGTGATTCTTTAATCAGTAAGTCTTCAGCAACCTTACCTAAATGACCACTTTACTGTTGTCTCAGCTTCTTAGCTAAGGAGGCTGCAGAAGAGTGAGTGGGTAACTTTCTGCTATCTGCAGCAGTGCAGTAATAAAGTGAAGAATAAAATCTCTGTTTTCCAAATGATTCTCTGCCCTGTTTGTGGGGAAAGCCAGTACTGAGCATCTGGAACCATTGCTGGTAGGGTTATTTTTAGTCTGCTGTAAAAAGGGGTGGTCAGTTGTCCTCTGTATGCTGTTGTTTTGGCATTTGGGAACCACTGGTGCCTTATCAGTGCTGAGGATGGATTTCAGTGTCTCTGTACAGTCTGTTTGGGGGGAAGTTCTGGGAGGAGGACTGTGGCGAGAGCATCTGGCTGTGTGCATTTGCACATGTGTGAGATGCACACAGCGCCCACTGAGAACTGATGCTACCAGATACTGACTGGACTGGGTTTGGTCAGTGCCAAGCTGGGCTCAATTCCCTCTCCCAGCCTAGGGATGAAAGATTCTTTATTGCACTCGCTGCTTCTGGGATGTTCAGCTCAATCCCCAGTAGTGTTATCTGTTTAGAAGTCCTTCTCATGGAATTTCTGCCTTTGAAGACTACAGGGTTTTTAACAGTGGACTGCAGCACCTGCTGCTTGCTGGAAATCCCAAGGCTGGCACGAGAGCATTGCAGTGCTGAACGTGGCAGTCACTATGCATCACATTTACCAGATTTTCACTGGGCGTAGCTGATGAGAAACAGAATAGACATGCTGTAAGGACTGTCAGCCCAAGTAAAGGAAGGTAACTTCGAAGAAGGCCTCCAAGATAGTATTTCCAGAATATAATTCCTTAGAAAAAAAAGTGGAAAATCCAAAGAATGGAATTCAGACAGAATGAGCTTACTGCAGGTGGTGCCTGTAATGATGTTTTAAAAATTAATTTTAGTTATTAAGTATCTTAGTAGTTTTTTGGGGGGTAGGGTGTTTGTCCAGTGTCTGCCACTACAGTACCTTCTTCTGCACCCCAGAAAATCCACACTTTTGAGGTTCTCTGGAGCTTTCCAACAGTGTGCATTTTCCCATTCTTAGAAAAGTGGTACAAATCAGACAGAGAGGGCTTCATCTGCCCAACCATCAAAGTAGGTCCTGGGAAGTTTCCTACTCCTTGGCAGGTCCCCCTTCCACAACAGCCAGTCCTGCGGGGATTTATATCCACTGGGTTCATCCAAGTTTCACCTGAGATTCTCTGGATCTGTCCATTAGCCCCAAGGACTTGGTGTCTGCAGAGATTGCTGTGAAACTCCCCTTACCCCAGGGTTAGGTGGGCAAGCAGGCACTTGCCCCTCACCCTCTGGAAACTGGAGAAGTCCTTGATACTTTTCAATAAAATACAAATATTTTTAAAAACCCTGCTTTGCTTCTGGTGACATTTTTCCAGTTTGCATGGATCTGTGCAGTGGCATGCAGTGCTCAGAGCCACGATGCAGGGAGTATCTGTGTTTATATTTGTTTGGTCCCATCTACATCAGCAAGCCCTTGAAATGTAGCCCAGCTGGCAGATCTGGTTAGCTGGGCAACTTAGCTTTAGATGGTTTTTTGTTTGTTTACAAGTGATCTTGGCCACAGACAGAGACACACAGCTGGTGGTCTGTGCACTGTTCCATGATCAGGCTGAGGCTGGGCTCTGAGCCGATGAAGGCTGGAGTGGGGCTAAGCAATTCCATCTTATTCTTGGCCTAATTTGGAGGGGGATTGGACAAGCTGCTACTCTGCTGCCTTCTTCTGTGGTCTGGCATCTCAGGGCCTGGTTTGGCTTTGCCTGTGTGGGCAGCAGCATCCAGCACCCTTCTGCCATGGCAGTTGAACCTCTGCTTGCTCAGATGTCCTTCTTCTGCATCCCAGAGAACACCTCTTGCCGTGAGCAATAACTTGTTATACAAATGCCACATAAATACAGGCATTTCTCTTCCTGCACTGGTTGTAATATGCAGGTGGAAGAGGTCTGTCTGATGTCTCAGAGGGGGTTTTGCAAGTGGCTCTTCTGAGATGTTCATGTGCCAGTGTGGTTCATGCTGGCTGAGGGGACTGTGTGAGCATCCATTGCTCAAGGAGAAGTGACACACTGGAGCTGTGTAATGATACTGATGTGCAGTGTGCCAGCCTGGAACTTCTGCAGAAGACCCATGTTGGGGGTTCTGGGGAGAAGAAGCAGTGCCAGCCCATCAGTACTGCAAAGTGGGTGCTGTGGCAGTGCTTCCCTGCAGCAGCATCATGATAAAGGATGGTGGAGGAGGAGGTTGACAAAAGGTGACCTTGCAGGCAGGATCTGTTTCCCAAACACAGGTAAAACATTAGCAGACTGCTACAGATGTGGGCATGGAGGAACCTGTTAAATTACAGCCAAAGTGTAACAAGAGAAATGTTTGCTTTGGGAGATAACGTGTGCCTGTTCTGCACACTGAAGGTGAGGGAACCCTCTGAGACATGTTTTACTTCATTACCACAGTAGACCTCTTGCACTGCAAGGCCACAGAGCTCTCAATTCTTCCCTCCCACATCCCCTTCCCCTTTAAGACAAGGGTTCTTTGTCAGCTCTACCAGCACCTCCATCTGACAACCCAGAAGCATCCTAAATGGTGGGAATTGCTCCTTTTATTATCTCCTTGAGGAGCTTCCTGACCACACTGCCCAAGTTCACTGCCCAGACTGATGCTGCTATTGAGATGTCCATGTCTCTGCTACCTGCAGTCTGGTCAGTGGCTGGAGATGAGAGGAAGGCTCTCAGCAAGGTACTCTTTGGTGGAGCTGTTCAAATGAGCCAGTTTCATTATCTGCCTTGCTGGTGGTCCCAGAGGGGCTGCAGGGAAGTCTGCTGCTTTATTTTCTTAACTGGCATCAAATGATGGCAGTTAAGACCCTACCAGGAGCAAATGAGCTCTTAGGGCAGCATTTCTTGTCCTGTATACAAGGCTTTATTAAATTAACTTTGTACTCGAATCACCCTACACATCCCTCTCTGGAGAGGTGGATCTAACTTAACTGAGGGATAAAATTTTGCAACCCTATTTTTGTCACACAGGTGACTTGCATAAAAAAAATCTTTACATGCATTAATGTCATCTGAGTTTTGGCAAGCATTCAAAGCTGGCTATCTCAATCCTCTATTTCTATCTTAATGCTGCACTCATCCTAGTGTTAAGTATGTAACTTTCTTGCTTTGCTTACTTTCCATGTTAGGGACAATGGATTTCCTCTCCCACACACCCCTTGCAAATTTACAGGTGCTATGAGAGAAACCCCTGGCGCTGTGGGCATCCAAGTGATGCCTTTTGCCTCTGTGGGTACCTGCAGCTTGGCAGCTCCAGCTGGGCAGCAGGATGTCAGCCTGCAGGATGGAGTTTTGCATACTTTCAGCTACTTCTCTATTATTTGCACTTAAAAACTGACTCAAGAGTTCATCTACAAATATATATTCAGGGCTGTTCTTGGTAAATTTTCCCTCTCTCAGCCACAAAGCTCTTTGTTTTCTGCAATTTCCTTTTTGTATTTTCCCTTATCCCTAATCCATTTTAACATGAACACATTAGTTTTGAAACAGCTGGTGTATTCTCAGCCTCTTCTTCTTCCTTACCTGCTGATTATTTTTTTTTTCCTTTCCTCACCGTCCTCTATACTTCTGCTGTTTGCAAAAATCGGCTTTTCTCCTGCCTCTCCCTCTTCACAGCTCCCACCATCTGTCTCTCTGCAAATACAAAGCTTTAGGGGAAATGATTCACTAGGCTGCTAGCTCATTACTCACATTCTCCCCATCATAGTTTCTGTCCTTGTAGGATGCTCTAACTAATGTAAAGATCAATGAATCCTGGGAATTGTTATTCGATTAAAAAAAAAAAAAAAAAGGCCCCAGCAGTTAAATAGATTGGGCTCTTTGTACTTCCCAAACAGCAAAGCTTAGTTTTTCTTCCTCACTCTGCTACTATTGTTTTGCAGAAAAGGATCGTTTAAACAGAAGAATAGGAATAATCACCGGACCATTTAATGCAACCTTGTGCATCACATGATGCAGGAATTACTTAATGAAATTCCCTGGCCCAAACCAAGCAAATCTGTGGTAAATCTAGAGCACATATTTTCAGATGACAGCCAAAATGATGAAAGGAATTTACAACTCAGCCTCACTAATCATTTTGAATGCTTAACTGCACTCCCTAATACGCTGCTTTGCAAGCAGCAAAACTGACACAGCCTCATTCCCTACATGCTTCTCTCCTCCAGACTTGCGCAGGGTGTGTAACCCAGAAGGCCTCCCAGCCCCCTGCCAGGCCCAGGGTGACCAGCTGTCCCACCTCTGGGAAGAGACCAGAACCTCTCCCTCCTCAGCATGTGGGTTTGGGGCTCGCTCTTTGCTTGGTTAAGTCTTTCCATGAAACTCACAGGCACTTAGTATCTTTGAGCTCTCCCTATTAAATGTGGCAGAAATTGGCTAAGAGGCTCAGAAGCCAATTGAGACAGACTATTTCACAGTGCTAAAACACTTCAGATACCTTAAAATAACAGAGGCAGCCATACTGAGTTGGCAGATAATGCCACAGCATTTCAGGAGACTCGCTCAACCTAGAGGCTGAGCTCAATGTTGTAGTGCACTCCAGGTGACCCCAAATGTCGACCCACATCCCACTCCTTTTGTGTTTACTTTGTTGACCATTTAAGGTAAATTTCTGTCATGATTTTAGGCTGTCACCACATACTAGAAAATTATTTTCTTAATTGAAAATTTATCACAATGAAAACAGACCTCCCTTTCCCCATGTGTAAGTAGGTGCCAAGAAGTACCACTGCCTAACACAGTGTTATTGTGCCTTCTCAGGAAGCTGCTGGCATGTCAGGTATTGGCCTCTTTCAGTTGTTGAGCTTGCCTTTTGAAACTGGAGTTGCAAGAAGCACAGAAAATACCACAATAAAAATCATTGGAGTTGACAACACTGAATACACCCTTCCCTTAAATAGCTGCAATTATTTTTGCAAAAGTCTGCTAAAGGAAAATCTCAGTTTTAATTTTTTTCTCCATAAGCATCACAAAGCATGTGCTGCATCAACACACCATGCTGGCACCACCTCCATGGAAGGCTAATTAAATAATTTGGATACTGTATGAGAAGTATCAACTTCTGGGCTAATTTTCTTTTCAGGCTACCAAACACGTGTACTTTTTCATAAAGCTGTGTTTGGGTTATTCTATGACAAATATTAAAGCTGAGGAGGATCTTGGTACGACTGCTCTAAAGAATAAGGGCGGCAGAATTTTAAGTCAACAGGGTCCACTGTTACCTCAGTAAGGTTAAGGCTGTTAAAAAACAAAAAACCCTCACCAAAGTTGTGCTTATGTGGTCTGTTAAAATATGTTTAATTTTAGCAGATGTGATGTTGTTGAGCCATCCTGGTGGCCAGTACCCTGTGGCTCTCCATCTTTGATTATTTTATTGTTCCATACTGCATACTGCAACTTGCAGGAGTCAATGTTCTTTCTCTTAACAATTGCTGGCTTCCCAAATGCCAATTGTCCTTTGACATGCTCTGTTTTAAATAAGGGCTGAAGAGCAATAGTGAGGCTAAAGGCCTGCCATAAAAAATACTGCAGTGTTCCATGGCTCTGACTGCACACACGTAGTCATGCATTCAGCTCTCCTTTTGGGGACTATTGCTGCAACACACTGGAGGTGTGAGGGACCAAGCTGTAAGGAAAGGGAACTCTAGAGATTTCAGATCTGAAAGTCCTCTAATTGAAGACGTGTCTCTTTATGCCAGACAGGCTTAGGAAAATCTGCCTTACCCAACCCATTTCTCCATTGTCCCCAACAATAATAGAAGTGGACATGGTATATAAGATTGCCTTACAAAAGGCAAATATATTTAATAGTGTATATTATATATACAAATTGATGGTTCAATAATGCTATACAAAGCAGGAATATCTTTAAAGAAACCCTGAGCAAAAAGGAGGATGTAATTTTTATTTTACACTTATTGCAACATTTTTTCTGGTATTTGTTTGCTAAAATGACTAATAAAAGGAATATGTTGAAACCAGATGTTAAAATAAAAGTGGGCATTCTTTCAATTTCCAGCATTTAGAACTCTAGAGAAGAGAGTTCTGCTCCATCAGCTTTGGAAATAGATGTTTAACAAGGTAGAGAACAAGCTGAGCCTGAGTAACTCAAGACAACCAATTCCTTTAGCAGAAAGAGTGTCTTCTGTCATCAAAAAGAGCCATCTGGAAGAGTGCTGGCTCCCTGCCAGGAACAACCCTTTAACAACCACTCGTCATGTGCTTTAAGTTATAACGTTCATAGCGGCACAACCTGGAGTGTTGGTAAAGGTCCTATTGGAGGAGCAACGTATTCCTCCTCCCGCAGTAACCGCAAAAGGATGTTCTTCTTATTCTTTGGCCAGTTATAAATGTGAGTGTTCTGCAGCCAGGTAGGCACGTGTTCCTGAAAAAAACAAGGAAAAGAAAAGCTAAATCCCATAAATCCTTCTGAATCTTTACCAGAATCTTTCAGATTCCGTCACACCCTGCCAAGGAAGATTTAATTCTGTCTGTTCTAGGCACTTCCTGTAACAACAAGAAATGTTAATTTGGCTTCAGAATTGTATTTGGGTTCCTAAATAAATGAACTTTGTGTGATCTCACAGCTTGCCTGTCTCCCTTCTGCCATCACATTAGCTAATTTTGCCATGTTTCAAAGGAAGTCTGATATCAATGACAAGCATTGAAAAGCTTGTGAAAATAAATGGGGAGGGGAGGGCAAAGGAGAGGAGAGGAGAGGAGAGGAGAGGAGAGAGGAGAGGAGAGGAGAGGAGAGGAGAGGAGAGGAGAGGAGAGGAGAGGAGAGGAGAGGAGAGGAGAGGAGAGGAGAGGAGAGGAGAGGAGAGGAGAGGAGAGGAGAGGAGAGGAGAGGAGAGGAGAGGAGAGGAGAGGAGAGGAGAGGAGAGGAGAGGAGAGGAGAGGAGAGGAGAGGAGAGGAGAGGAGAGGAGAGGAGAGGAGAGGAGAGGAGAGGAGAGGAGAGGAGAGGAGAGGAGAGGAGAGGAGAGGAGAGGAGAGGAGAGGAGAGGAGAGGAGAGGAGAGGAGAGGAGAGGAGAGGAGAGGAGAGGAGAGGAGAGGAGATGAGAGGAGAGAAGAGAAGAGAAGAGAAGAGAAAGAGAAGAGAAGAGAAGAGAAGAGAAGAGAAGAGAAGAGAAGAGAAGAGAAGAGAAGAGAAGAGAAGAGAAGAGAAAGAGAAGAGAAGAGAAGAGAAGAGAAGAGAAGAGAAGAGAAGAGAAGAGAAGAGAAGAGAAGAGAAGAGAAGAGGATTTCAGTGCCCCTGGCAGGGAAAGGCTGCCACCTTAGTAGCTGCTAAAGGATCCATTCAGCACGTTCAACATTGGGATGAGGATCAACAGGGAAAGACTGGGACCCCACAGGAACATTTCACATGCTAGTAGCCCTCTCCCCCTGCCCTTGCACCCTTCTTTGCCAAGCATGGTGTGCTCTGAGCAGAAGGCTGAGGCTGATGCTGAGCTTGTGGAGAGACTAATGCATCTCCAGATTAGCAGTCAAACCTCCACCAATTCCTGCATCCTGGAAAAGGTGCAGTCCTTCATAGGGGTTGGCTAATGTCCATTAACATAATGAAGCTGGGACCACCATGGCACTGGACGTGACAGCCGGCTGATAGAGACGAGCCTGCTCAAACCTCATATTCCCATGTTCCCACAGCCTTGGGACAGCCTGGATATGTAGGGGTGTACAGCTATTATAATACTACTAATTAACAGAGGGACAGATCCTTGACCAAAACCAATTCATGGTCACCATGAGACAGAGATTTGTTTTGGAATTGGAGACACCAGAACCTAGCCAAAATGAGACATCAAGTAAGCAACATGAGGAGCCAGGACATCCAGCACTTGGTCCCTGGACCTCTTATTTAGCAGTGTTTTCCCAAGATAGCCCCTGTTAGGAGCAGCACAGTTCCTGTCAAGCTAGTGGAGCTAGCTCCAAGAGGACAGAGCAAAAAGCTGCTGGCACGCACATCTCTGGCACCTTGCCAGGGAATGCCCTGGCATGGGCTGCACATGTCCTGCTGCCAGCAAACAGCCTAGCTGCAGTCCAAACCTTTCTTTCCCATGATCATGCTTCTCAAATTGGCTGTCTTTTCTTGGCCTGTACAGCTGTAGGAACAAGGCTGCATCACTTTCCCTGCTCAGGGAGCAGTTTGTGTTAACTGATGCAATCACTCTGTTAGAGCTACAGGATTTACGTATAGGAAGAAGGAAGCAAGTCACACAGGCACCTACAGACTCATTAGTATGAACTCACCTAGGCTTTTGAACAAGCAGCTTTGTGATTGGCAGAGGTATCTATCAAACCTGACCTTCCTCTTTCTCCAGTGGCTGAGAAAGGATAAGCTTTGGTCAATGGTCTCCCTGAAGTGGAGGTTGTTCTTCAAGATAGACATCTCACGGCACAGGGGTAAGATCCCACAGCATTCCCTTTGGTAGGAGCAAAAATAAGCTTCTTGCCTCCACCTGCTAAGTCTTTTTATTTTGGCATAGGAACAGATTTTAATATTTTTGAATTTAATTCCTTTAACAAAGCTCTTTGGAATTGGCCAAGAGACTCAAATGTTACTGGGAGAAAGAAAGATAACTATGTTTGCATGCACATGCATACCATTGTTACATGGAATTTGTTTCTTTACTAAATCTTGTTAAGAGCTATAGAAGGAAATGCAATTAAATGTGGCAGGGTTTTACCAAATGAGCTCTTTCTCTGCCTTTGATAAGAAACTACATTTTTTGGACAAAGGAAATACAGTAGATATAGTCAGTCTAGACTGCAGAAATGCATTTGCTAGAGGTCCACATGGGTAACTTATTAGTTAAGATGGAAATTAGTGTGAGAAATGTGTAGTAGGTAAGAAATCAGCAAGTGAGGATATAATGAGAGAGGCACTATACATCCAGAGACAAGCTCTGTGCCTTGCTTCCAAAACTGCTCGTGCAGTTTAGTTTAATACCCTCCAAAATGAAGTCAGTGCAAAAAGCTCTTGGACATGAATCAGCTCTGGCAATAGTTTTAATTTGAGGGAGGTGTGGAGGGGTAAAGGGTAGCTATAGCTGCTATTTTTATCCAGAGTGAGAAAGGGGCGTTTCCTTGCCACGCAACAGCATCTGTCATTGCAGGTGGGAGTAATGGGAAAATGGTTACTGTCCTTTACATTTTTAAAATTTGGCTGTGTATCTGTGAACTGAGAGGAAAATTCTCCCTATGCCATAGGGAGAGTATCTGATAACTCCGCAGTTCAAACTGGTAGGAAGAGGGCAGAGTGTACTGGTGCAAAGGACAGGACTGTTCAGGGCTGACAGCAGAGCATGGTTTGGCATCTCCTGCCTTCCCTGGCACCAGCCCTGTTCATCTCACCCCTTGACTGTTTCCAGAGGAAGCCTCTAGCATGGGGCAATCTTGGCTTAACACTTTGGTCATCAGATAGCCAGATGAGGAGGACACATTTCTGTGGACTGTTGTGATGCAAACCTTGAACCAGCAAGACCCATGTTTCCTTTAGTAGTGTACAATTTGGAAGCTGGAAATGCCAGTTCCACCTTAACTGTGTGTTGTGCTTTCCTCGCCTCATTATTCAATTTCCTAATGAACACTCCTTGGATCACACAGATCTCTTCCTGTTGGAGGTCGACTAATTTTCACATACCAGCAGTGCCTTATGATGTGCTGTATATGAGATTAACTCATCTAATGGCCCCATCCCCAGATGAAACCTCCAAATCTTCATTTTCTGCTTTTTTTCCACTGCCAGCTATGCTAATACTTGAATGTATAAAGGACAGTATAAAAAAGACAAAATTGAAGTAATTTGCCTGCCAACATCATCCAATTGTACATATACTTGGCAGTTTTTCAGGTACCTCACTTCCTCTGACTGCCTCCAGACTTCATTAGTGCAACTTGTTCAGGCTCTGGTGCTCTCCTTCCACCCATGATATCCTCAGTTACATTATCATTAAGCAGCTAGATGAAGGTAGGTGATGTACCAAAGGATTATGTGGAGAAAGAGACTAAAGCTTAACAGCAGTAGAAAATGCTGAGCTGCATAATTTAATGAGAAAAGCACCTCTCAAAAAAATGAAGGGTTATGTGGACTACAGAGGATGGGCAGGAAGGATTCCTGGAGCCTGATGCCTTGATAGAGACAGATGGATAAACCAACCCTGGAAATTCCTTACAGACCACTGTCTGAGAGAACTGCTGCTATACATTAAATAAATTTCTGATAAATAAAGTTGAGCCCAAATAACTTACTGTTCTGTCTCAGAGCCCCAAGACAGCTATAGTGCCTCCTGGGACACTTTTCTCTGCAACCCTTAAGGTGCCACGTGGCTTTAGACTGTGTGGTCTGTTCACATGGTGGGCACTCAAGTAGCCCCAAGGTTAGGAGCCCTTTTCCCCCATCAAAAATTGACTGAAAATGCTGACTGCTTTCCTGCCTTTGGCCTGCCCAATTCCCACCATTGCTGTCTTCCAGGTACTTAGTTAAGGTAAGTAGCAGACTGAGATCATTCACGAAGGGATCTGAATGACATGAAATACCAGAGGTACTGTTCAACCCACAGGACCTCACACATTTTACAAACTCAGGGACATATTTTCAAATTTCTGATGTTAAATTAAATTAATAATTCATTTATTAAATAAATTTATATTAAATTATATTATATTTAAATAAATGAAGTTCTTTATTAAATAAAGAACTTCATTACACTAAAATCCGTAAATGCAGTGGGACTGCACAGCCCTATAACCATTGACAACATTATTTAAATTTTGACTCGTGTTCCAAAATTTGGGCATCCAAAGAAATATAAAGAATTTTTCCATACTTTTCTAAAATGCAGCTGTACCTAGGGGCAACATGATAGCTACCCAACAGCGCACAAAGCATTTAGTTATGCAAAGTGAACATGAATACAATGCAGGAGATTGAGAAAGCTATAACTGAAGACTTAATATTTTTGTCTTTGTAAAAATCCAAGAGATCTTCTCAGTGAGGTAAAAGAGATGGAAATCTGTTGCATTACTTATTTCTTATTCTCAAATGAATCTTCAAAACAAGTAAGGAGGGCAGATGAAATGGCAAGTCCTAAAAAATCTTTGTTTGCCTTTGATGGGCTAGTCAAAGTTCATGAAACAGCCTAGTACTTTAGTATTTATTATACTCTTTATTCTTATATTCTCAATACACCCTCTTCCAGATCCTTTCTTCAGTCATAAATCCTGCCCATCTCACTCATCAGCATTGCATTTGGACAAAATTATAAAAGGGTTAATATAAAAAGCATGCTTCCTGAATAGATTGCCCCTCTCCATTTAAGTTCTTTCAGTGCTCAAGGCAAATTGAGTTTTAGTTGTACATTCATCATCAGAAATACATTTATACGCTGATTTATATTGTGGATGAAATGTTTTTTATTTGCATGTACATAACATAGGAACTTTGGAATACATAAAACTATAAGCTTTGGAATATTACTTAGGCTGTTAAGAACCAAGAAATTGAGTGTTTGAGTTTTAAGATTCCATCTGCTGCACTGTGATCAAAATAATATGCACTTAATCATGTGGAAAGAATATAAGCATGCTTGTATGTTACCTTTTTGGCATTTGGGAAAAGCACAGGGATGAATCTGAAGTTCATACTTCCTTGCTGTATAAACTCAATCTGCATCTAGAATAGAACAAAAAGCCAATTTTATTGTAATGACATGACAATTTTTCTCTGCATGCGTCTGAACCCTATGTATAAAAACATTCCTTGTTTACTTAAACTGCTTTTCTGTTAAATGAGTTGATCTATTCCTGGTGGACTCAGTGTTGTTTGGTTTGGCCACTTAATCTAATTCTTCATTGCTACAGAAAGGATACAGGAAAGATCTGTCAACATTTGTTGAACATTTAGTTTCAGGGTGTGAAATAATTGTGGGTTTAGCTGCAGGTGCAATCCCATGAAATCCATCTCGATCTGGTGAAGCCTGACTTGACTAACACCCACCCCTGTTTGGCCTACAAAGGGTGAAAGATTTCAGCCAGAGGCCATGTCCATGTCTGAGCCAGGGCTCAGCCTGTTCCCCATGGCCCTGGACACAGGCATCCCAGGGGTGGTATGGACAGCAAAGTACTGCTGAGAGCTCATCCGCTAGTGACAGCTTCTGAGAAACCCAACTGCATATTCCAGCTGGGGGATCAGATGGGTTACAGGCTGAGAAAGGCAGCTAACTGCAAACCAAGGGAGAAAGGATCAGCTTCATGGCTCTATGGGCTCTTCTGGGCTAAATGTGTGTCCTGTGACAGGCTGTGGAGATGGGTGTCTGGTCCTCTGGCACCTCTGTGCACTCCCCAGGAGCCTCACATTGCATCTCTGGCCTTTGCTTTGCAATTCCATCCTTCAGTCAGCTCTACCACTGCGTTAGAAAAGACCTCAGTTCCAGGATGGCTGAAGCAACAGGGGCTGGTTTAGAGGGAGGAAGGTCAGGCACTGTTAGATAAGATTGTGCTCAGTGCTATACTAGGGCTCAAGAAGGTGAAGGAAGGGAAAAAAATTGAACAATAAAGAATATGAAGAAATAAGATGAGCATGTTTAATAGGATTTTTCTTCCTTGAACCTCTTAGCAGATGTTAATGAGCATACGGAGCTGATGAGAGGAAGGATTAATGAATTCCAAAGAGGGGTGTTTAACTATGGGGATTAGAGAAAACAAAGCAAAGAACCTGCCATTTGGAGACAGATTTGTCTTTTGAGAAGAAGAGACAGTCTTTGTAAAACAGCAAATGCATGTCCTTGCTTACCATCCTGTGGATGTATTTAGTATGTAAGCCGTGTTCATCCCTGTCCAGCTGGGATTCAGCCCCTTCCACATCCTGTTTGTATTTTGGACTGATTGCTATGATTATCATCACTGTCTTCTGTTAGGGAGAAAAGCACTTTCATGAAATTGAGAAACGCAGCGTGTTTGGTAGAGGCAGATCGGAAATCTGCCAGTTTGTGTTTTAAGTGATCTTTGTGTTCCTGGCAAACACAAGAGGATCTCATTCATTCTGGCAGGAAATACAGGAGAACTCATACACTCATTCTCCTCGTTATTTCTCAACATCTCAATATAGAAAATCGAAATGTCAAGAGATGTATTAGCAGCTACTAGTTGACACTTGGAATCCCTGTCATAAAAAGCTACTTTTTATCAGTGTAGAGTGTCTATGTGCATACATGGAAAACTTTTGTCTTTAAATTCAGACCCAAATGTTTTCCAACAGCTTATGTAGAAGTGCATCTCTTTAGTCATCTATGGCTTTTTATACAAAAAGGAACTAAAGACAGCAGTGTGTGGAAGCTACTTCTAGGGCTCTCAGTGGCAGAAATTATGTCTTTTTTTGCCGACCTTACTGGCAAAGTGTGCAGAGAGGCTGCTGTGCAGAGAGGGGGGCTGTTGTGGATGGCCTGGGCAGCTTTAGGGGCTCTGTCATGATGGGCTGAAGGCAATGCTCCTTCACCTTGCAAGGACAGCCCCGATCCTGCCTCTGACCTGTTTAATCCCAGCCCCACACTGAGCTCAGGTTTCCAGAGGGGGGCCATCCTTTATATCTGGGAAACATCTCTCCGCCTTAATGGCAGGCCAGTTGAAATGCAGCAGATGAAAGCTTCCTACTTGTGTTTACCTGGGGCCTGCCTTTCATCCCTGGCACATGAAGCCTGTGAAAGGCTTCCAAATCTTACAGTCTGCCTGGCACATAATTAACTCTTTCCTTCTGTGCTGTATCAAGAGAATATGCCCCACCACAGGGTCAAATACAGTAAGGAGCCATTATCCCTTTCACTGACTCAACATACTCTTGAATTACTTTTGCTTGTGATTGACATGTGTGTAAGCACTTACAGATGTTGAGGGTTTGCAAGAGACATGCCCAGTTGCACACTTTCCTCTGCTTGTGTCCAAGCAGTCCCGTCCTCCACACACACATAAGGGTTTTCAAGTTAGTAACTGCCTCTACAGTCAGTGAGGGAAACCAAACTTTTCTGGGGTGGGTAGTCAGAAAAAGATCCTCAGGTGGAGGCAGGAGATTGTTCTCAGCACATACTGGTTTCTCCTACTGACTCTGCACAAGTCCCAGAGGAGATCTGCCAGCTTGTATTTTAAGTGACAATGATGTTTTTGGCAAAAGTAAAGTCACCTGTCTTCTGGTTTCATTACCTACATTACACACAGTGAGCCCAAGCCTAATTTGTCCTGATGCAAGCCCCAGTAGGCATGACTGCATTTCCATGACAGAGGTCCCAGGCTGGCTCTCCATGGAGTTGTATCCTGCCTGCATGGACACCTTCAGGAAACCTGCGTAGGGCCCACATGGGCACCTTCAGGAAACCTGTGTAGGGCTGGCTCAGATGGTTGAGCTTCCTTGCTCAGGTGGAGGAGAGTTCACCACTTCTGTCATCCTGTTCCTGAACCATGGAGATCAGGCCAGAGTGAGTCAGAGACCCAGTGGCCACTCAGCAAGGCAAGAATCCAAGGAAGGCAGCCCATGATGGCTCCTGTCCAGTGGCAGAATCGCCAGTTTGCACCCAGCTGTGCTGGTACAGTCCGACCACTTGGCTTGATCCTAAGGGAGATGTGCCCTCACCGCTCAGGGGAACTTCAGAGGAAGTTGCTGCTGCAGGGGACAGCACTGGCAGCAAGATAAATCTCTGTTTTACTGCTTAGATAGATACAAAGTGATGAGAGCAAATCTATATATCAACCAAGAGAACACCAATTTCCAGTTTAAATGTAGGATGGTTTATCCAGAAGAACCCTTTAGATATCAGTATTTTAGGTATCAGTGTAAAAGCTTCAGGTGAGAAGGAGGAACATTAACCATGACTGTGCAGCCTGGGATGAAATATAGATATCATTGTAATGAAGCACAGCTAAACACCACTATTTAAAAAGGGGATGGAAGAATAACTTTTCCAATAGCAGCTTCAGGATGGATGTAACAGGCAGCATTAGAATTTTGCAAGAATGCCAGGATTAACACTTCATTTCTTAAAGAAAGAGCTCTGGGACCATCAGATACAAATGTGAGTGAGATTTGCTTACATGCTCTCTGCAATGCCTCTGCCATTTCTACAGTGGCAGGGAAGACAACAGTAGGGTCTTGCATTTTCATTCTGTCCCTGATGTGTATTAAAATAATTCAACCATTTTCCTCAGGTCACCTCTGCTATAAACAAGGTTAAATTGCCCTTACATACATCACCTAGGTAGCGCTCCATCCACTTAATGATGTCAATACCTCGTACCGTGTCCTCAAAGATATCAATCTGCAAGAGAATGAAAGTCCGTGGTGAGCATCCCTTCACCTTTCCTCCCTGTTTTATGGCACTGATAGAGCACCTACTCCTTTCTTTGTTTATGACAAGCATTCCCTTAGGAAAAAAACGTGTACATCCACTTCTCCCCTTTCCGTGCAGTCCGGAGTCAAGCTGGATAGGCAGCAGGCAGAGAGGGCTGCTGCAGGCACCTCTTGGGCTCCCACTCAGCTGGCCCTTTGACTGGCTGCCCTGCCAGTCCCCAGCTCCCACACAATTTTTACTGCCCACCTTCTCCATCTGTATAGCTGCAAATGCCTGCTATTTTCTGACTGCGAGGGTATACTGAGTGTGAAGCTTTAGCTTCATATTGAACTAAATATTCAGGGTGTGTGGTGGGAAGTCAGCCAGGTCACTGATAACTGGGTGCAGTCACCCAGAGTTCAATAACAGCAGAGCAATGGAGGATTTCATAGGACTGAATATGACCAACACTGCTTACTTCTCTGCATGCCCAGTACATCCAGAAACTAGCAATCAGTGACTGTGACCAATGGAGAAGTATGAACTTCTCCAAGTTTTCGAGATAAGGGTCATGATCTGCTCTCAAGTCTTTCTTTTTCCCTTTCGGAATGCAGACAGCCCACTTGTTTCCCAGCTTTGGGGCCATTTTGCTGTATTTATTATTTCCGCAACAGGCTCCAAGAGTTGCATGTCCAGCAAAGGTGCTATTAATGAGGCTTCTACTCTGTAAAGCTATGGTGCCCAAAAGCTTTCTTATGAATTGGTCATAGTACAGAACTGCTGGGGAGAAGTATAATTGCAGCCTCTGTAAAAAAATCTTTGATTCATGAAAATAAATAAGCATGCGCAAAGCTCCCCACTGAGTCTCATTCCGTTTAATGATAGCCACTTGCTTAAATGCTTTCCTGAATTGGAGCCAAAGAGTGAAGGTTGAAGGGTCAGATAGCATATGCTCTTGAAATAAGAAAATATGAATCAAGATTTTGATAAACACTGAATCCTAGAGCCTCTGTGGGCCTCTAAGATGAACCAAACTCATGAGAAATTCAGTAAAAAACTGAATGGCTTATGGGATTAGAGAGTACTACACAGCACAGACCTTTTCAGGCCAATGATTTTTAGAATCCCTTTTGAAAGTATAACAAAGCAAAATCACTTTTAAAGGGATAACAAAGCAAATTAAACCATGAGATAGGCTGTTTCATTAAGCTGTGTGAATTTTAGAATCTACTTTTAGATCTTTTTTAGCAGAAAGTTACTCACATCTGAAGAATCAATGATGTAATAGCATTGGAGAAAATAAAAGGTAGGATGGGAAGAACATAAAATTGACCTTTTGTAATACTGATATTACAGCTCAAATATGAGGCAATATTAATGGAATAGCTCACAAAACCTCATACTATTGCCCATCTGGTGTCACTAAGTGAAATTTTCCAGGATCATTATTAAAGCATACTTCAAACACAAAATTCAGTTAAAAGAAGAATAAACAAAGAGGCAGATCATTTAAGTTACAGCTTGCAAAACCAGGGCTAGTTCATTCTATTTGTATCTTCTTTAGCCTACAAAATGTGATGACAACCAGAAAAAAATTTAAATGGACAGTGCATTTTCTCTGCTATTTAAAAAAAAAGCCTCTTCCCTGGCTGAAAGTAATATTTTTCCGGAAGGAATACTTACAGCAGTTTGAAATCCGTTTACAGACAGGAAGTTCACAAATTTCATAACCTCCACTGCCGTATCCACTGAGTAGGTTATAAAGACCTTGCCTGGGAGAGAGAGTCTGTATGAATATGTAACACATTTAAATACACCTGTCACAGCCCTCCTTTAAATACGCCATTCAGAGGGCAAGAATGTCACAGCCCTCCTTCTCCACCACACTGCAGGTTCTGCCCACTTAGGTCTCTTTGGATTGTTTACGGAATGGATGTGGGGTAGTGCAGTGGCTCAGTGTTGAAACCAACCCCCTGTACAAAACCCTGCTCTAGATTTGAGCTCCTTCTGCTTTACTGGCAAGCTGCAGAAGGTAAATTCCTCTGCTGCTCCCCCTGCCCTGTGGCCAGAGCTGCTTTTACCCAGCACTTGGGCATACCTGAGCCTGGGCTCTCACCCACAGCTTGAGTTACCTGCACTGGCTGCAGCCAGCACAGCTTTCCCCAGACACACTGACAGGACAGAGCTGAAAGGGCACTTATGCATGTCATATTGCCTCTCCTTGGAGCAACATTAACACCCTGTGCAGGCAGGATGCATGGCTGGTGACAGCAATGTCCTTGCCCTTGTGGGAGGGGTGTTCATGGCTTTGCATCAGGGTAAAGCAGCTGGCTGATCTAATCCAGCTGTGCATGTACCACAGATAACCCTGTTTTACCCAGTAATTCCTCCATCTAGGACACACTAACTGATAAAATAGGGTCTATCCAAGAGTGGTATCTGGCATCATACCTCACTCCTACAGGCCAGAGAGGTGTGACTCTCTGAATTTGAAAGGTGATACGTAGAATGAAGAATAAAGGAAAAATCAAAACCTCAGGAGAGCTGTGGAGGGTTCTTAGCAATGGTACCTCTCCCCTACTAGTCAGATTGGCATTCAGAAAGAAACTATTCTTCTGAAACCTGACTTTCCCCTACGAGTTGGAGGGTGAATGCATCTGTGGCGTTGGTGGCAATAGAAGCATGTCAGGCAGAGTCTGTCCTGCCCTCCGCATGTCCCAGAGTCCTCTCCAAACTCACCAGTTCAGGGAGAAACTGAGGTCAAGGCTCAGCGTATCTGTCTGGTTTGGGACAGACAGAAACACTTTATCCCTCAGGCTTTGTTTGTTTTTAGTCTTTTACTGTAAACTCCAGCCCCTCCTGCCTCAAAGGGACATCCTGTTTCAAGGAGTCATGAAAACAATCCAAACAGTATTTACTTTTTGTAAACAAAATAACAAGCAATTAATGACCATTATGTTTTCAGGATTCAAGGGGGTAATTCCATCCCACCAAACATAGACACTCACACCCAACACATGTGGTGACACTTGGTATTTTCTTTTCTTGTTGTCTTTGTCTTAATGTCATTTCCCCCTGCCTTCTCCTCTCCCTCCACCATTCTGGAGCTCTCCCATCTAAAGCTGTTAGGCTGTGCTGTAAAATCTTGCACAGAACAAATTTGCTAACCACTTACGCAACTCCTCCGGCAGATTGCTGGTTCTCAGAGTTCCCCTGGCTGCAGGGTTACTGAGAGGTCTCGGGACAGCAGCTGGAGATGGAAAATTGTCAGAAGGACAACCACATGCTTCATCTGGTCCACATGGCTTGGGGGGCAGCTGACCATTAGGTAGCTGGTTGTATAGCTGGTTTCTACAAAGAAAAGCAATGGAGGATTTAGAAAATACTTATTTTTAGGCAGAATTCAGAATTTCTTCTCCTTTTAATAACACACTAAGAACTTTATCTACATACTAGCTGTGAAATGTTCTTGCAGAAATGCTTGGCTTAGCACATCTGCTTAGTTATTACAGTGTCTTTGGAACGGATACCTTGGTGACAGGCTACCACAAGAAGCAGTTTATCGGAGAAACATTAATCACAGGAAGTAAGTCACACCATAGCTGAAAGTTGTTCAGTTTGCAATTAGCAGAAGCAAAGGCTGTTTCTGAATGAGAAATAACGGCATGTCGTGGATACTGTTATGCACGTACAGCAGCAGGGTGGCCCTTGGGTAACCTCTTCCATTATCTAAAGTTAAGAACACTTCATGGCAGCTCAGATGCTCTCACGATGTCCTGTGCAGCGCAAGAGGCTCAGAGAAAGGTGGAAATTGGGAAAATGGGTCTAAAGGGCACTCCAACTCCAGCTCCAGCTCTGGAGTGCCTCCAGTCTTGCACAAACCCAGTGTTTTGCCAAAGGGAACAAAGTTAATTTCTTGACCAGCAATGGCAGTCCCAAACGAGGGTTTTTCATGTCAGGGACTGGCATTCCAGACCTGCAATAACCTTGCTTAATGTCTTCTCCATTGTAGTAAACAGACAGAAAGGGATGATTTTAGGAAGCTTAGCAGTTCTTGTCCTACTACACTTTGGCTTCAGATTTTAAGTCAATGGGAAGGTGAATCTATAGAGATTTTTATGTGAGGTGTGCTTGCAGTCTGCTGGGTTGAATTTGTTAGATCAGTTTTAGGTTTCTCTGAGACCTTTTCCCCACAGAGCCATGATGCTTAGTCAATCAAGACCTCTCTCTTTTTTTTCTTAGCTTTCCTTAAATGAATGATGACAGGCTGGTCGCAGCATGTTTTCTGTTGTCACATTAAGATTTGGTTTATTCATTTCGGTGCAGATGTTTTCTGTTACAAAATACTCTATAGGCAAATATTACCAACATATAACTGCTGTTCCTGGAGTCAGCCTGCAAGCAGCAGCCATGCAGCCGCAGGACAGAGCCCGAGTATCCTGGATCTCTTTTAGCAGAAGAAAGTACTAATAAAAGCAACACATACCTCATCAATGGCCACAAAAACACTACCTGGTGGCTGATTTACAGATCTTCCTGCAACTCCACCTTATCTAACAAATGTGCCAAAACTCAGGAGTCTGGCTTTAAATTTTACTACTGCAAAGGATATCCACTATCCCCCAACATTTTTACATTTTTATACAAACTTTTCAGTGCAGTTCTCTCTGCTGCAGGTACTCCCTGATCTTGCTGTCACTTTTCTGTTACAACCCTTAATTTTTCACAGGCCAGAGTAGAATGATATTTCAACTGTCTGCCCTCTTTTGTCCTGACCATTTTCACAGCTCCCTGCCAAGACCATGTCACATAAGTGGACATTTTCAAGCACAGATGCCTGTAAGTTTAACACCTCTAAAAGTATTGTGGCACTTGAATAAAAAGTCTGATTTCAGATATTCTCAAAACCTGAGGCTTGAATTTGATTTTAGATAGCTGAGTCTGAAGGAACCCCTGCATGAATAAGATTTCCCATCTTCTAATGAGATACTTATAAGAATATAAGGCCTGGTAAATTAATATCTGAAAATCATTCAAAAAGCCCTGGATTAAAAGGGCCAGACATTTTGCTGTGAAAAAACATGGAAAAGGCTGCAAACTGCAATGTAGAGATATATCAGCAACTGATGGGATTTCCTCCCTTTTTCTCTGCACCACAGAAGAGGTATGAAGGAAATCACTGGAAGCCAGTGATTGAGCTGTCCGAGGCTGGTACAGTGTAAAGCTGAAGACCCCAGCAAGACACCAAATTGACCTTTGCCCGTGAGCAGGAGAGCTCTAAGGTTTCAACTGAGATATTTTTCAACCCCTCATCCCTTTAACCTTCAAGCATTTATCTTCCTTAACACATGCATTTCAGTATGTGCTCTAACAACGTATCAGGTATCCAGCTTTGAAGTCCTTTAGGGAAGGGTCAGGCCCCCATTGGGTGTAAAACAGCAAATAAAGAAAACAATGCAGCATCTCACATGTACTCCTGCAGCCTGGGCATGCTCACAGTACAAGGATTCAGAATTACTGGTTGAAAGCCCACAAAATCAGATCAGAGGAACTTCCACTTCCCACAAACCGCCCCCCCGCCCCCCGGCATACTTACGGGAATCGAGGAGGACCAGGGGAGGAGCACGTCCTCTGGGGTGGTCGATCTCCAGTGCCTTTGGGAGCACGGAGGTTTGAGTAATTTGGGATGACTTGCTGGGCCGGGCGGATAACTCTCATGCAAGGTCCAGGAACAGGAGGAAGTGGTTGCGATGGCTCAGCAAAATGTTGGTAAGGAGCTCTGCCATCTGGGAGGGTGAGAAAATAAAGGCAGCAACTATCATTTCAGCCAACACATTTTTGCCTCAGTTTGTGTTTATTCCTTTCCAGGCATGTCTCAAGAAACTGAGCAGTTTGGAGGCATTTGCAGGTATCTCGCTTTGAAAGAAGCCAGATGAAGGAATGTTTTGGAGTCTAAAGCTTGCTATTTCCCATTCACATACGGCAGGGTTCAGATCCCTGCTCGAGGTTGGGCTGTTGGGACAGCTGACAGTTAAACATTCAGGGCTGCCTTGTCCCTATGCTTACTGTGCCTCAGTGTTTTCTGGTTGGGATTTTTTCTAAAATTTCTTTTTGGCAATGACTTGTGAAAATGAATCATCCCAAAGTTCTCATGAAAGCAGATGCAAAATCCTGGAACAAATCAGTTTGCAACACTAAGGCTAAACAGACTGTGATTATTGTAAATGAAAAGAGGAAAAATAATCGCTTAGTTTGTTACTTCACCCTGTGTGAATTTTCTGTTAAAGTGACATTTTAAGGTCTTGCTGCTGCTCCTGTTGCCATCCGAGAGGCTGCAGGGGAAGCCCAAAGTGATAATTTTGCTCATGTAATTCTGAAAACCTTTACTGTTGCTGGCCACACCATAATACTGATTAAAAACCATTGTACAGTGGAACTGTTGGCATAAACTGAAAGAGAAAGCAATGTAAGCTGTTTGTTTCCCAATTGGGGGAAAAAGGAATTTTTTCTTCTCTCAGTCTTTCTGCTTGCGGTTTTCATTAGGCAGCAGCTCTGCACACTTCCAAGCTGCTGTGCGCAGATCAAAGTCCAGCCTGGCAGGGCTTATTAGCACTGCATGATTATGGTGTTATGAGCTGTCTCTAAAAGCTGCAGTACTCAAATACTCTTTCCCCCCAAAACTGTTTTTTAAAATCCTTTTAGCTATTTTTGGGTCATGCCTTCCTTTCCCTACCAGCCATGAGGAGGACCATCTATCTTTTTTGGTTTTTTTCTTTAAGGGGAGGATAAAGAAAGAAAACAAAGCTTTCATGGAATACTCCAATTCCAGGAGCCAACACTTAAGAAAAAACCCCCTCCAACCAACCCACAGATTCCTGATGAAATTGTGAGTCAGCAACATTGCATTTGTTGAGATTGTTTTAGGAGATTTTCCCACCCCCCTCTTAACCATTTGCAACAGGACAGGGTGAAAGGGACTGGGAGAACCATATTGCAAGTCAATATTGTTTCCTCCTGGATTCTTGACCAGCTCTAGGGAAGGTGGCAGGGATTTGGGACACTTGGTTTGGTTTTAAGGCAAATGTTTCATCAGCTTCCTTTGGATCTGTCTGCTGCTACAGTATATTGGATGCAGCCACAGTTCAAAGCACAGCGTGGCCAGGCGTGTGTGCCCACACACCCCCTACATCCCTGAAAGACAAATATCTGAAATTATGGTCCCCAGGCACACGGCATTGTTGTGAACATTTCTTTTGACTTCAGAAGCAGTTTTGTTGCTGTATCTCAAATAGCAGGTGCCCGAGCCAGCTTAGAGCCTCCAGGCACAGTTGCTATTCCCTAGGGGAGGTGCAGAGCTTTGTTGTGGGTTGCCACTGCCCGACAATTATCTGAGACACAAGGAGCTGTCAGGAGGTGATTTACGCTGTAGCAGGCATGTGAGAAACAGAAGAGTACAGTTGCCAGCATCTTGGTCCTGACCAAATCTGCTCCAGCCATCTGAGTTTATTTTACTCTTTTCGCCCTCTGGATATGGCTGGAATGGTAGTGATTTTTCTGAAGAAAGCCTTTCAGAGTTCCTGCTTTCAAACAAAATGTCCTCATTCAGTAAATGTCCTACTTCTCACGATGCCTGCTTGTGGAGGAGGTAAAAGGAGGTAAATAGTGAGGGGTGTTGTGCAACCAGCTCTTTGTCTGCTTAGAGCTGAACTGAAAGGAGAAGGTAGGAAAGGAAAACCAGAGGACATTTTCCAAATGTTAAGCTGTAGATGTTGTTGAAAGTCCATCTGTAGCCCCCTCCTTTTTACAAAGTTCCAAAATCAGAGCTGGAAACCGAGTTTCTGAAACCCTCCTCTTTCATATACCTAATTACAGTACATAGCTGAAATGACAAAACTCTTTAAACAGATGCAATATAAATGCTGTGGAGTCAAAAAAGGTTTAAAAAAAAAAAGATTTATCAGAACAGGCCTACAGCTTTTTATTACAAAGACAGCCCAAAACAGGTCAGGGTCTCATGAGCCTAATGTAATATAAATTATATTAAAACAATGATATTGCTGTTGAATGTTCAAAGCTCACTTCATAACAGATAAAAATCTCAGAGACTGAAAAGGAATACTAATTAATAGCAGGCTGTAAATTGCACTGTACTCTCCCAGAGCCAGAACACCCATATTGAGGGAGTCACATCAGCGCTCAGCAACACAATCACCAGCAGCTGAGAGGGCTCCATTTTAAGTAATGAGCTCTCATTTCAGCTGACAACAGAAAAAAAAATTAGGAAGATGGATGTCACGCTCTTTTCACATAGAAATAAAACACATGGGTGAGTCTGGTCATAGTGCTGGGAGATACTATTTATGGAGATCAAGGATAGCCTCCCATCCTGATCCTGGCAGGAAATTCTCAACTTTGGGGATCCAAGAGGGAGCAAGGAAATCTACGAAAACAACAGGAATTGAGTCGGTATAGGAGGCTGCCGAATGACTGATGCAAGGAGGAAGGAAATGACTAGAATATGAAATAACAGCAGGGAGAGGCTGTGCATGCTCAGCGTGACCGACAAAGGCTGGTTTCTAAGCAAAATCATTTGCCTGCACTTGATGAGTAACCACGACCTCTTTAACTTCAGAGGTTCAGAGGTTTTGCAGCAGAGAGTCCAGCCACATAACCCAAAAATCTGAAATTGTAAAATGGACTGCAATTAGATGTTTAAAGAGCTTAATAATTGCATGCTGTGCTGGAAACACGCCCTTGGTGAAAGACGGCTGAGATACACCCAGAGAACCTCCTGTGGGGTGAGAGGTGCTACTCACGTGGGCCTTGGGGGGGCTGCTGTGCTGGGCAGCGGTGCCTGAAGCAGCCGTGGGCTTGCGAGGGCGTGTTGGGATGGGGCAAGTGATGGCACATAGGGCACTGCTGATGCTCAGGTCCCAGATATTCTCTGGAGATCAGTGGTCCTGGGAGGTCCTGGGGGTTCAGCACAGACACCAGTGGTAAGGGGGGCTCCAGATGCCTGATGCCCATGACGTCTTGCGACTGGGAGTTGTACCCGGTATCTACAGTTCCCAGCTCTGCCAGGAGTCTGTTTCCTGAGGGTTGCTGTGACTGTGAACTCCCTTGGCTGCTCTCCTCCAGTGAGGACTCCAGTGAGTCCTCAGGAACATCAGACAAGATCTGCTCTGATTTACTGGACTTGTGCCTGGTGTCAGCTGAAAACTGTGATCTTGGCTGCATGCCTGGTTTGTCCATAGTTATAGATTGTGTCTTCGAGGGAAATACTCCTGATATTGATTCACCAGGGGAACAGAAGTGTCCACCTCCATCAGGATCAGAATATTTTGACCACAAGCTGCTGTCAGGCTCCACAGACAGTGCTGAGTGATGATGTGCTGGTGTTCTGCAAAGGCAAGATGGATCAGCCTGAGGTGTTTGAGCAACATGTGAGCTCTGGGCCTCCTCATCCTCCACACCCTCTCCAGAAGGCTGCAAAGCCTTTTCCAAGATATGTTCAGGTAACTGGGACCACGACATGGATTCATCCACTTCGACTGGTATGCTTCGACCCACAAAAGTGCCTGAAAAATTGAGAACAGTAACACTGGAGATGGACAGCCACACAGTCAAATGCCTATCATCCATCATCATTCACTGACTGTGAGCTGGAATACTGAAGGGCAATATGTATTCTTTATACTTTAATGCTTTTTAAAAAGATGGCAGAAAACAGCAAGAAAGGTCTGGCTGACTTTTGGCAAAACAAGAAAGCAGAGGGTTAGCTGGAGTGAAGCTAGTAGAGAGTTATAATTTGGACTAACCTGATACAGAGGCCATTTCCAAGTTTTTTTGTTGAACCGGAAGTGAGTCAGCTGCCTTACTGCAAGGCCAGGATTTTTCAGCAAGCTGGAAAACAAGAAAAAGGAGTTTTGTAAACACGGTACAGTTTCACATGGGCAATAATCCTAAAATAACTCTATCTCAGATGCTGGAAAAGACATAGCAGTTAAAGTTTTGGAAATTGTGTTGCGCAAATCAAATGTTTTCTATGGGATTTCTGAAACTTACCGTTCCTGCTGACACTGGAGAGGGGCAAAAGCAGATGAACTGTCTCTCAGAAGTAATTCTGGCACCTGACAGTAGATCAGACTACTTAGGTCTGGAGGTTTGGTTTAGACACAATCACTTGCAATTATTTTACTACTGACCTTCTAATGCTGATGCATCGGATCTAAACTTTATGACACGCCTAGCTGAGTAATTTCAACTTGAAATCTTGTTTCCAAGTGCTGCCGCTTAATTTATTGTACCATTTCTTCTAGTCTATTATCACACAACTCTCATTCTTTTTAATTGTTGAAAATTAAAAGATAATTTAGAGAGATTAGTTATTGGTTGGATTTTTTTCCTCTTTCCTTCAGAACTGAGTTGGGCCCAAAACAAAATTATCACTTCCTTTTGGGGCTGCTATCCCAGTAAATTTGGTCCAGCCAAGTGACTCCTGATGATGGACACTTCTGCTTCACCCCGAGTCAGGTTGACAGCAGCAGTGATGGGTGAATGCTGAGCATGCGTCAGGAAGTGCAGCCATCTTCATCCTCTTACAGGGTGCAGGCTCAGCTTCCTCCCAGCAAATTCTCTTTTTTACCATGGAATATAGAAAAACCACGCTTGGTGCTCATCATTTCCCTAGCCATTAACCTTATATCACATTGAAGAAGCTAAAATCCCAAGTAGGATTCAGAGGAGAGGGGACTAAGAACTCAAGCAATGGGAATGACAACATAGGGAAAAGAATCTGGCCTGGAAGCCTGGTAGAGAAAGTCAAAATCACAATGTGTTTGAAGAGCTTTTAGAGATCCAAGAGTTTCTCCCAACTTCAGTCACAGTGTTTTGAACAAAAAAGTCAAATGAACAACAAATTTAAATGATCAGTCTATAAAAAAGAGTTGAACAGGATCACAGAGAGGTACAAAGCAGTGTCCCAGCCTTCACCCCGGCTTCCATAGTGATTCTGTAAAAGCAAATGTTGTGCCCCATGTCTACAGGGCAAGGTTGAGGCTTTACATTTTTGCTGATCAGATCAAATGACACGTACTTCCCCCTGAAAGTACCTCTGGCACAGAAAATTCAGGGTGTAACATTTGCTGGGAAGTAGGATATAAACTGTGCTTTGCTGCTGGGCTGCAATGTAAACATTCCTCCTCTATGTAACTTAAACCTCCATCTGTGCAGAAGATTTGCCATATATTCATACATACCCTATGTTATATTAAGCACATCCACAGGGAGAGTTATCCTGGGATAATTACAGTGGGATAATTACGCTGGTAAATTTTCCCATGTAGGCAAGTCCTCAGAGCAGCTATTAGCTGCACCAGCACAGCACACACGCTGCTGCTGCTCCGACAGCTGCAGCCCCTGCACGAGAGAGCTGGGTCTGGTGCCAAACCAGCTCCTGCCATTCCAGCACCCAGGCTGGAATGGCTCACGGTCAGCTTACCACCATCAAGTCTCTCCCTGAGGTTTGCACCCCTTTCTCTCTACACCAGGTCACAAACACCAGCCCAGCTCACTGAGTCCTGGTTTTCCGACTGGCATAGCTGATGTGACGGGAAAGAGAAAACCTCAAGCTCTCGGCACCATGCAGGACCGTGTCAGGAACTTGATGTTGTGCAGGGATGGCAAAGTGTCCTTTGCCTGGAACCTTTGGTCAGATGTCAGTTTAAATGATGACTGCCCTGGGGTGGTGACTCACCAGGGCAGCACAGCACAGTCAGATTTACACCAACCAGGCTGCAAAGCTGCTGAGTGGTCCCCTGACAGAGAAGCACCTGTGAAGGAGAGGTGTCAAATTCCCTGCAAAGCATCTGTCTTCTGCTTACCTCAACAGTTTTGTAAACCTGACCCTTGGATCAGCTGGCCTTGAAGTGCCTGCTCAGGCACGCTTCAACTTGAGGATATCTCTGTATGTTTGGTTGTAAAGTGAATGATGTGCACTCCAGCAGCACAAATCACATTGCAAACTCTTATTTCCCCTCTGAGCATCTCCAGTAAACTGGTTCCTTGTGCAAAATTTACCCTGGTGTTCACAAAGCACAATTTGGCTGAGGACTGGGGTACAGCTCCACCTCTGTAGGACACATGCATTGTCTGATCATCTCTCTGTTCAATATAATCCTGAGCAAACATGCCAACTAGACTTTTCAGAAACAAATTTGCAATGCCTTATACACCAAGATGCTGTTTTGATGGCTTCTGAAGTAGCTGGGTGAAAATACTAGAAAACACTTTGAATTAATATCCTCTATATTTAATAGCCTTTAGTTTAGCACCATGACAAGAAGAAAAGATTTCTGTAGAGAAACCGAGATCTCAATCCAGAGCTCAATGAAGTAAATGGAAATCTCCCTATTAACTTCCGTAGGTTTTGGATTGGGTGTCAGATGGGATTTAAGCCACTAAATTCCTTTGGAGGCTACAACCTCCAAAGTTTTTTGTCTTCTTTTTTTTAGTTCCATTGCTAACATCTGGCTATCTATGAAATTAACTGCATGAATCTAATGAAAGGGAAAACATGGGCAAGAAAAATTCAGGTTTGCTTTCTTGAAGTTTGTTATTTAATGTATTTAGTCTGCCTTTTGGAGAAGGGATATTAGGACTTTATTAAACTGTATTGTAAATCATCAGCCATTAAACTCTTAAAATGTCTTACTTCAGAATATTTCAAAAATGTATTTCCTATTAGTTTAACCTCGGAATGAATAAATGCCTCTTTATCTCCCAAATCAACTTAATATTTAAAAGACAGTCTTATTTCCTTCCTGTGTAACATGACCTTAAAAAATTACTCCAAATAACTGAGTGAAATAATTTGGTCAGACAGAAGAGACAACCAATTCCATCACTTAGGTTTTCACCTGCAAAAAATTCTAGGTTTTTAGATAGGATTTTGCTTAGACCCTGCTGCAGGGTGTAAGCAAAAGCTGAGCTTTGACACCCACGCACAGCCCCTGCTCTCACAGGGTCAAAGTAGGAGGCACCAAGGGGATGAGGGCTTTGGCATCAAAAAAGTAGGAAATGTGACTTTATCCTCCTCCTCCCTCAGTAGCCCTGGCTGGAGAGAGAAGCTGTTACAACAGCAGAACTCTGTAGCGATGGCCCCGGGGATAAATTAACCCCAGGACATGCTGAACATCTTTTGAGCAATGCCGGCAATGGCATGTGGATGGAAATTCCCAAGAGAAATCCCCACACTGCTGAAAATATAACAGATGATTCAAAAATATCCTCCTCCAAAAGCAGTACTTCAGGGTGTTGTTTTTGCTCAGCTGAAGATTCCTAGCTTTTGGAAAAAGACCCAAAAGAGCCCATTATCCCTGTATTTTATGTTGCCTTGTGCTGCTGAGTTTCGTTTTGTTTCCTTTGACTTTTCTAGTTAGCTTATCCTGCAAATACAGTTAGGCATAGGGCAGAAAAATGACCTGCTTGGTCTCCTGTGTTGAAGAACTAGAGGAAAGGAATGCTTCAGCATACTGAAATACCCTGAGAAACCTGTAGCCTGATCCCTTCTCTGGCACAGAGGCTGCTGGAGAGCAGAGATCGTGCCCAACCTCATTTGGAAAGACACTACAACTTCAAGTCAGTTCACGATATTGCCAGAAAACGTCAAGAATTTAATATCCCCCCTGCTCCTCTGACTATTGAGGAGATTACTGATAACCAGCTGGAGCCGTTGCATATATTTCTGCTTGTAATAAAGTGAGGAGGCCTTTCCTAGAGGGACAGAGCCTGGACTGCTCCCAAAAATGTCAAGGGAACTCCTTAAACTACTCTTTTTCCTTCCTCTCCTTATACACCCAGTTCTGCAATGTGCATTAATTCAACAAATAACCTTTAGGGTGTGTGCTCAGTGATTCAAGCTCCTGAGAACAACCCCCCTCCAGCTTCCCTGTGAAGCTTCCCACACCCAGAGAGCTTCTTCCCCTGCCTCTGCCAGGGAGACAGGGGAAGCCATTCAGATCTGCTCACATCCAGCTGCTGTTGGCCATGGCCATTCCTGGAAACCTGCAGGGAGAGCATAAATGAAGGGGAGCAAATTCTTCTGCAGGTCAGTAGAGATGGGCCTGAGCACCCAAGTTTGAAGCAATGGTCAAACTCCCCTAAAAATCCTCCCCTAAAAATACTGACCTCTACTGCAGGTCAGTAGAGATGGGCCTGAGCACCCAAGTTTGAAGCAATGGCCAAAGTCCCCTAAAAATCCTCCCCTAAAAATCCAGGCAACGGGACAAGGGGAAGGGTGTTGCGCTTAGCTCATCTGTGCTGTTTTCTTGTGGCCGATTGCAAAATCCATCAGGTATTTATTTCATCTGTTTTCCAGCAGAAAGACTTGTCAGGATGCGCTGTCCCAAAACACACACACTAACCATCTATCTGCTTTTGATTAGAAACCTTCTGTCATGAAGAAACAGAGAGAGAGAGAGAGAGACTGCAACATGAGCATGGTTCTGGAGAGGGGGAAAATATCTTTGCTCTTTTGATCAAACTTTTATTTGTCTACCTTGTTAAAACAGAAAACATTAGGATGAGAAAGAAACCTCACCTTCCTTGGTGCACAACACACAAGGACAGGGTTTTTTATTCACCAGTCACAGCATTTTTGAAATGGAATGGGTAGAGATTAAGGCAAAGCTGAGATCACAAGGGGTGGGGACAGACAGGTATTTCTTGATTTCCAAATAATTCCTGTGTACTTTGGCTGAATCCCTTCAGCTCCCCGGTGCTGCTGATATCCATCTGCAGGATGGGAGTAAGTGGATGCAGAATCTGCAAGCTGCTGTGAGGATGCACATGCTGAGATCCCAAGGAATGCTGTTGCCATGGGGTGAGATGAGTGTAAGTGTGCAAGAGCACTTGCTCTAAGTGCAGCTTTCTCTACAGAAGCACTAGACACAACTTTCCTCAAAAAAAAACCCAGAGAGAAATCCTTACAGGAGGAGCAAGTGCAAATGTGGGAACTGGTTTGGGTCTACAACTTAAATATGCGCTGCCAAGGAAATCCAAGCTTCAGAGTTTGTCACTTCACTGTGAGAAATTTCGGCTGCTGTCATCACAGATGCTGACCCTCTCCCTTGGGTACCCTCCACAGCAAAGACTAAGGACACGTGTCACATTCCTAGCCTAGACTTTTAGCCCTCTAGGGTAGGTAATGCTTATTTTCATGACTTCTGGAAAAATTAGAAAAAGAATATGGAAACAACATTCCTCTGGCTATATGCTTGCTCTCCCGTATTTTCTGAAGCTATGGCAGGAAAATCTCCATGTGCCAGGAGAACATACTTCAAATCCTGTCTGCACGGCAAACTTCACATTCTCTTTTGCAGCACTAATGCTGCTTCAGTGGACAATCCATAGTGCAAAGGCTAGAGCAGACCTGGTATTTTTTCCCTTTTTAGTGTAGACAGCGATATACATGTTGAAGGAATGCTGGGCAGTAAGTAGTAAGAAACTAGAAGGGTGATACCCTCTAGCAGGATCCAAACAAGCATCTCGGATATAGGCAGCATTCCCTGCCAGTTTTCTAAATTTTGTGAAATATGAAAATGTCTACAATTATCTTCAGTATCCTTAAAAATGTGATTGTTTTCCAGAGACTACTTCCCACCCATTTCTGGTGGCAAAACTCTCACAGGCACTTAAGAACCCCCAGTCTGGGATATGCCAGGGCCCGGGGACATCCAAAACTCCTGTCACAAAACTGGGGCTGACTCAGTGGGGTGGGATGGGGGAATCACTCTGAGAAGCATCAATTTCTTCAGCCTACAGCTTCATGCCTTACACTGAAGACTCTGGCTCCCAAAAAGCCCCTGGTATTTCACAGGGCTGATGTCTCTCCCATCCCTAGCCACTCTCCCTGCTCTGCAGCACAAGGGCTGCAGGGTGCGTGGGTGGCAGGAGGCTGAGGGAAGCCTGCGGGACCTGACGTGTCTCCCTCAGCTGGCGTGAGAACAGCCTCGCTCACTTGCAGTCATGAAACGTGCAGAAATGTGTGTATCTTTCAGACACGTACCCTCTGCCAAACTTCAAAAGCCACTGCTGGGGGTGGGGGGCACTGACAGACACGAACACCATAATTGCACATGCCTTGCTTCCTGCCTTAGGAAAACAGAAAGAAAACTCAACTCCATTGGAAAATAATAAAAAAAAAAATATATACAGCATGCTTCCAGACATCGCCAGCACTATGCAAGGACAAGGCCAGTTTCAGAGGCTGATGGCACTGCAGGCAGCAGAATCATTGGCAGCCACTCACCCACCATGGCCCAGCCACCCGTGCCCCATGCATCCCTGTCTCTGGCATCATCCGCCATGGGTGTCACAGCAACATCTGGTCATGGTGGGGCGCTGATGTGGCCAGTCCAGGCCTTGAACCCACCCAGGTCTTGCAGGGAATGGGAATTTCTGGTCTCAGGGTTGCTGGTGGTGGTTGAGGACCAGTAAGCTCAGATGTGCCAATCTCAGCCCTACAAAACCTGTATCCTGAAACTGGGTGAAATGGGAGCGAGTTTTATATGGGAGCAGGTTTTATATGGCTGATTTTATCCTAATAGAAAAGAAATACTACCACCTTGCTCCCGGCTTGTTTCTGTGCCAAGGCTATAGAGAATGGGGCAAAAAGTGTCTGTGATCCTGTTTTCTTCACACCTTGCAGCCACCTCTCCCTCACCGGGTCTGTGGACTTGTCCTATGCAGCCCCGGGTCAGCTGGAGAAGGAAAGGGAGAAGGAAAGGGAGAAGGAAAGGGAGAAGGAAAGGGAGAAGGAAAGGGAGAAGGAAAGGGAGAGGGAAAGGGAGAGGGAAAGGGAGAGGGCCATCGGCCAACACACCACCTTGAGTCTGCAGAGCCGCGCAGGGCGGGATCGGGATCAGGCCTGGCCGTCACTCATTGCCAGGCAACTACGTAAATAGGCAGGACAACATTTCGACACCAGGCGTGTCTGTCCCCAGTGTTTACCCCAAACCCCTCCTGATTTAAAAAAATTAACAAGAACCAACAAACAAATCAAACTGCAGCGAAATGGCTGAAACATGTTGTAACCATCTGTGAAAGTCAGGCTCTCATGACCCGAGAGAGGCGGGAGAAAGCGAGCGAGGCAGCAATTTGGGGGGGGGAAGCCCCAGCAAGAGCCAGGCGTGGGTCAGCAGCTGACGGCAAACAGGGGCCGAGAGAGGCGGCACCTCTGACACTTCTTACCTTGCGGGCGAGGGAGGTTCGCGCTGGGCTGCCCCAGGAGAGCGAGAGGGCTGCGCGCCTGCTGCGCTCCCCGCCGCGCCCGGAGCTCCTTCCTCAGCCGGCCGGGCGGCTTTCCCTCCTTTTACGACACCCTCCCTGCCTCTCCCAGGTAAGCGGCAGAACTGGCTCTGCAGCAGGAAGTGGAAGAGGCACGCACGGCTCAGCGGCGGCGGGAGAGCCTCTGTGGGGGAGTGACACTTCGAAGCTCACGGCTCCCCGGCAATGCCTGCGTGCGCCTCGCTGCCTCTCCCGTGGGAAGCCGGGCGGCCTCTGCGTGAGCGCCGCGGATAGATAACACGGGGGGAACCCCGGTGTGATTCCTAAACGGTGTGCCTCGTCGGGAAAGCCATCCCTTGCTTTCAGCCCTCGGTCGCTTGCTGTCAGGGCCAAATGTTAAATCAGCTGTGATTCAGACTACTGAAGACAAATCACATGATGCGTGTAAGAACTATATAAAGAACAACAACAAAAAAAAGGATTTCTCGACTGGTTCTTTCTTTTAGGTTAAATTTCTAAACACTTCCAAGTTTCTACACTCTCAAGGAGCAGAAACTCCCTTTTCCTACAAGCTGAAACTTCCGTGTTCTCACAGCTCCTGAAAGCCGAACAGCTCCGGAGATGCCCGGTGAGCTGCCCCAGGAAAGCCGCTCTGGCCGCTTTTATCCCAGCCCACACCACTGTCCTGCCCCCCCACGCAGCGCATCTCCCTGCCGAGAAGCTCTTCCTGATCTCCAGTCTCATTTTCTTAGTTTAACCCTAGAAGGAGGTTCACTTAGCTGCGGCCTGGCACGGCTCCTCATCCTCCAGGTGACCGTAGGCGGCCACCACAGCTGCCTCAATGCCTGGCAGGTCTGCCTGCGCACACAGGGACATCGGAACCATCCCCCAAGCTCCTCGCTCTGGCAGTGCCACCGCTGCTCCTTCCTGTGCCCCTCCTGTGACACTGCGGGCCGAGCAAGGAGCCACATACCCAGCATTCCTGCCCCCGGGAAGGGCTGTCTCTGCCTGCCCGCCACTCTGCCAGCCCCTCTTTCTGGTCCAAAGGCAAAGCAGTGACCCAGGCAATTATCTCTTCTCATTAGGGAATGACTGCCCACATTTTTGAAGGTTTCCTTCAGGCAGCTGAGAGCAGCATGTGCCCCAGCTGAGCACTAAGTGTGATTGTATTGATGGCAGTGCAGTGATGCCCTGCAGCCTGGGCTTACCTTCCCTCGTGAGAAATCCCACATCAGCCTGGCCCTGGAATTGGCCATCCTGACCCCCTCCTTCCTCACTTCCTCCATCCTGTGCCAAGGCAAAGGCCAGCAGGATACCAGGGCTCCCTTTTGGAGCACTCTGAAGTTGTCCTTGACTGCTGCCAGACTTCCTGGACAGTCCCTGCTGGTCCCAGCCAGCCCCAGATGTGATGAGCACTAGATGCTTACGGCTGGAGTGGCTGCATTATAACCACAGTCATTTGAGTCAGCTGAAGGTTTAATCCCTCTGGCCTGGCCTCTGCTGCACAGCTGTGTTGCACCATGAACACCCTGACAGCCGGCATTTTCATCAAGGCTGCCTGAGCCCCGAGTTGCACCACACTGGGCTTGGGTGGCTGCCTCTCCTGCCAGTTTTCCCACCCGGCCTCCAGCTCGGGAGCAGTGACTGCTCCACTGCCACCTGTGTGCCACAGTGGGTGAGGGCAGTGAGGGGCCCACGGCCACACAGGAACCAAAATAGGACCTTGATGAATGTTGACAGGATGGAAGCAGGGAGGGAGAGTTGCTCTGGGGAGCGCCTGACCTTCCTGGGACGTGTGTGAGGGATGTATGTAGTGTTTGCTGTGCAATGACCAGCTCCTCAGGGAATGCAAGCAGCATGGGGACTTGGCAGGCAGGGTGTCCCGTGGAATGCTTCATCAATACCCACATTTGTGGGGTTTCTTTGTAAAAGGCTCTGCTAAGGAGCCATCAAGCACCTCTTTTCACGCCGTGGATGGCTTCCCTCACCGACAATGGGTATGGACAGTTCTCTGTTCTCCGCTGGTCAAACCCTGCACACTGGTCTGTAACATCCAGCAAGCAACAGTGTCCACCTGCCACCCCTGTAGACAGCTGTCAGTTGGCCAGGAGAGGAAGGTTCTGGTTGTGAGATCTGTCCCTTGTGTGAGTACTTCCAGGTCCAGAAATGCAGAGACCTAATGGTGTCTGCAGATGAGGCCAAAGAACCAGTCTCTGTCCCCTCTTTAACTTGCCAAGCCCCAGAAAACAGCAGATATTTGGAGCAGTTTGCTTTCACTTGAGCATTAGGTACTTTATTAACAGCCTGACAAAGAGGGGGAAAATAGCTTGGAAGTCACACTCTGCTGAATCTGTTAACAGCACTGTCTGCCAGTGGGTTTCAAAGGTCTGGCCCAAACCTAAGTACCCTCCCACAAAGCTGTAGAAACTGTTGTCAATTAACTCATTTTTGGATTAGGAAACTTGGACAACAGATACCCAAGTTTATTTCAGCATTTCAAAAACCTCCCTCATCCCCAAAACTGAAGCCATCATAACTGCCTTCTGAAGGCCTCTTTTATATATTTGAAGTCTTCCTACACTACTGACTTTACTCACTGAAAGCCAGATAAAACTCTGAACTCTCTAAAGTTAGAATCTCATCTGTACATTATTTACAAGCAGAACGTGATGAGTCATATTGGGCCTGTCATAGAAAGAACAGATTCAAGTGCAGGATGGTTTTCTTTGGCAAGGCAAGTAACGTGGACCTTTTTTTTTTTTCCCTAAAAAGGTTCCTAATCCTGCAGGAGTTGTAATATTTCTTTTTTCATTAAGAAGAAAGTGTTGGTATTGAGTGCCCCTTCTCATATTTCCTACCCCATCTCTGTATTTGGAGAAATAAATCATGAATCTTTTTGCTTCCAAATGATTAACTGTTTAAATAAAGCACTGTCACGTTGCTCCTCTTTTAACATTGGTGCTGTGAATTAACCTGGAGACATTGCAGTGAGCCTTTAACCCCCTCTGCCTCAGCATAATGTGCACTATGGTCTCACTCTGGTTCTCTGCATGTCCCTTGCTGCTTTTGCACTGTGAGGAAAACAGGGGCTTTCTTCTATGTCTTGCTGTTTACACTGCTAGGCATGTGCCTGCAAAAATATTTTCCACTTACTTTATTTTAAGGCTCTTGCTTTGGCATTTTTCAGTGACACCCTGGAGAGACACCTGAAAGGAAAGAAAACAGTACCTGGATGTTGGCTTGTGCAATGCATGTAATTAAACCCTGCATAATGACAAAAGCCCCTCCTGCCATTTGTTAAGATTTTCCCCACAGCATTATGTATCCTCTTAATTAAGAGCAGAAGCTAAGTAATACCTATTTTATTCCCTCTTGCATCCAATTAGTCACCCATTGATCATTACCCACTCAACATTTGACAATTAACAGAGCCCTCATTCTCTGCAGGACAGGGATGTGTAGTCCTTCAGAAATGACACGTCCAGAATAATGTGATGGGAGCTGCGTGGATGAGTCATGGGGGGAGGGGAGGAAAAGGCCACCCAAGTGGAACAAAAGACATGTAACATATGCAAATGTTCGATATGTGGTATGTGTTTTATACACTGGATATATATGAGGTCATAGACAAAGCTCAGCTGGCGGCTGCACTGCTTTTGGGAGGCATGGGAATTTGAGGGAGCACTTGAGCACGTCTGTGATCAAACGTACCTAGTCCTCTCTCTTTAAGACACAAAGCTGCTCCCCATGTGGCTCGTTGCCTTTGCTTTTTTAGGAGGGTAGGATTTAGCATCTGCTTCTCCATTGTCACTGGGACTATGGGCTGTAGCAACACAGCCCCAGCCAAGTCACCCCAAGACTTGTCAGCAGCTCCACACACTTGCGCCTGAGCTGCTGCTAACAGAGCATGGCAGCTCTGGGTGTCCAAAGGGCCTCCAGGGAAGCTGCAGGCCCCTTCTGCATTGCCACTCTTTCCTGGAAGCCTGTCCCAGGAACAGTGATGGCCCAGGCCATGTGTGGTGCCAGGAGCGATGTGCTGGGACCCCTGCAGCCCTTTCCCAACACCAGGGACCCTTCCTACATGAGTAGCATTTTCTAGCTGGGGAAATCCAGCAGCCTGTGGAACTGAGAGGCAGCCCAGAGCCTGAACTGCAGCAGTGAATAAAGCACAGGGAATGCCAGGGCTCACAGACAGGCCTCTGGCATGAGGTGGAGCCCCAGGAGTCACAAAGCAGCCCTGCATTCTTTTTTCTTTTTCCAGATTAGAATTCATCCATTTCAGGGCTCAGGAATTTTGTGTGAAGCTGTGACAATAGGTAGCTGAGCAAAGCTCTGGGTGCAGGATCTCAGCAACAAATGCTGATGCACAAAAAAGCAAACCAGAGCCCTTGGCAAGCTCTAGCCTGGCTGTAGGGGAAGAAGGATAATCTCATTTCTTTACTCTTTGCCCTTTTAGCCATTCACAGAGCTTAATGCTGAGTTATTCCCAACAATGAGCCAAACAATCCAACTTCCATCTGGCCTGGTCAGGCAGAACCAACACTTGCCTTACAGTTACAGGCCACACCAATCCTGTGGTGTTTTTTTCCTCATCTTGAACATACACTATTTTCCTCTATGCTGTAACAGAGAAGATATTTACATTTGGAAGCAGAAACCGCAGTTCACGCTCCTCAGCCTGCTCTAATCTCATCACCCAAATCCCTGGGCACAAGGAAGCACAGGCGCTGTGAGCACAGCTGGTGCTGCAAACACAGCTGGTGCTGCAACCTTTGGCTCTGCCTTTCCACCATACGATGCAGTGCCTACTGGCTAATGACCTGCTTTTCCTGGGAGGGCAGTTCTCTCTGCACTCCTGCACACTCCCACTGCAGGCTCCAAACTGCAGCCATGCCCTTGGGAGAAATGTTTTCTCTCCCCGACTTTAAGATAGCTGCAGGCTGCTCTTTGCAGTAGCCAGAGACCCACAGCATCTCTGGGCTGTAGCAGCAGTGCTTGCTGCTACCACCTCTCCCGGTTTGGGAATAGGGATTGTAACAGATCATGTAGTGCAAACCAGCAGGGAAAAAAAAAAAAAAAGGAAAACAAGAAGAAAAAAAGAGCAGCTCTTTTGTTGTTAACAACATTTTGTCCTCTAATCTATTCATGTCCCAGTTTTACATTTTTGTTAAGCTTTCAGCTACAAGGGAGAAATACAAGGAGATAGATTGATGTTTGTGTAGATGTTTTTATGTGTGAATTTCCTTTTGTGTTACAGATAACTGTACACACACACATAAGAACAGGCTCTGTATTAAAAGTCAACAGAAAATATTTCACTGACTTAAGGGAAGACAGTATTTCCTCTCTAACATTCAAAATGGACCTCAGCAGCCTGGTTTTAGCTGTCAGAAGTTCTGAGAAATTTAGAAGCACTGAGAGGGAGACACTAGCACCTTACTCATGTGGCAATCCCAGCAAGGGCCCTCTTTTCCTTTTCTGCAGAAAGGCCACGGGTTCTGGTTTGTTCTTTGCAGGAAAGTCTGAAACTATAGTGCCCCTTTCTTCAGTGAAGACGGCAGGGAATGCTGCTCCAGTTGACAGGAGTCCCCTCAGTGATAAAATATCCCTGTGTATGAGTCACAGGAAATTATAATCACTGCTTTCCAAGACTGCAGAACACAATGAGATTTCTGAGCTACAAACAGACTTCAATTATTCTTGAAAGACAGACAGACCCTCAAACTGACACAACTGGAGAAAATAAATATCCTTTTGTCTGCACTGCTGGTGGTAATTTCCCATTAGACAGGAAAGGGCTTCTTTGATGAATGAATATTGTCTACACTTTAGAAGAGGAGCTACTGTATATCTCCTAATAGCTCTTGCATGCTTGGGCTCAGCCTTGTGTGAGGCCCTTAAACTCCTTGGGTACAATATGGTAGTATTCATTAGCGTGCTGCATTTTTTTATTGCAGCTCTTGAGAAAAGGATGGTGCATGTTGAAATAAATTTGAGCAACTTTCCACTCACCTTGAAGTTATGTGGCAAGATCGAGATATTTAGCAATCTGCCTTCTTGGGCTGCAGGTAGTCCTTTCCAGTCTAGAGGCTTCAGGAGAAACACTCACACTGGAGACAGATTTTCCATTTGTGATTATTCTTGTAATTTTAGCAGTTAATCACTTTTCTGTTTCGTATTTACTTTATTTTTCTACAGTGGTAATTAAATCAAAAGCGGAGCGTCACCCAGAACTACATTGAGCACTGTTTGCAAAAGCCAAAGAATATCATGTTAGTGCCTTTTGTCTTTTTCAAAGACCACCAAGTCTCACGTAAGTGCCTTCTCACAGAAATATAATAACCATACTAACCATCCCTTTCGCAGCAGTGTCCCATTTCCACTTGTCACTTTTCCTGAGACCGATCTTGGATTAAATTTGGCTTATAGACGCCTGTGTCACCCCATGGAGTCCTTTCTGCTGCTGGTAGGTCTTCTAGAAGACCTCTTCTGGAAATCAGCCACCACACCATGAATTGGTTGGGAATAAGGTGGGCTGGTGAGGGAAGCATTTGGCCAATTGTTTTTACCTGGGTGGAATTTATTTAGTCTAACATTAAAAAATTATTGGAAGGAACAGAAGATTCTTAATCTCATAAATTCTACTTTTACAGTCACCACACAACTACTTGTGGTGCATACACAGTGCTTAAGAAAAGGCTTTTATTAATTTATAGCAAAAAAACCTAACAACCTTGTTTAAATTTTTTGCTAATGTTTTTATTTGAGAGATTAAAAAACCCAAACAACAAAACTCCCAACATTAAGAAAAAGAAGCAGAAGAGCTACCGATGAGAAATGGTCTGGATTTGCCACTCAACAGTGGCACCAGTCTGCACACAAGCCAGCTGCAGGCAGAGATCCGGCAGAGACCAACATGGTACTCAGAGACCGAATGCAATACAAGAAACAGCAAACCCAAGAATCAGAAATAAAGGCCATAAAACCCCAACAATGCCCCATCTGAGTCTTACTTCCAAAGAGAAACATAGGCAAACTTAACGTTTTAGGCTCGTCCCGCATTACAGATGGAAACTGCACTTAAGTTTGTGGCATAGCAAAGGCTGCTAAGGAACTTGGCAGAATGGCCACGCTTCGCCACCGGGCTCTGGGCTGAGGAGGTGACATTTTGGCTTCACCAGCCCACTGAGTTACTATGGAGTCCTCAGTTCCATGGATGATATTTTAAGGCAGGGGGGTAGCTGTGGGAAAAAAAAAGAGGGCCACGACTTGCTTTGTAAGTACTAAGAGGAAGCTAGAAGTCCAACAAGGATCATGGCCTCTTCAGTACTCCACAGCTGCAGGTACAGCAACATTGAATAGATAATGTACATAACATTACTTATAGACTCTACATGTAAAACGTTAACCAATTTATCATGGAAATCTGGTACCAAGCAACATTGCCATATAAATTCACACTTTGAGAAAGGCTAAGTGTGGAAGCCTCCTTTGCAAGAGGATTTTCAGTCAAAGTTTTGTATAGAAAATATTAAAACGATGACAATTTGTTCTCTGAATCTCAGTTGATTATTGGGTTAGTTTTCACAAATGAAGAAAGGTTCTCTTTAGAAAATGTGTGAATCTTCAGAATATGAATTCATAATCTAAGTGCTAAATAATTAAAAAAAAAGTTTCAACTGTCAGGAAGTCTTAGTTGGCCACAATCTTTTAAAGCAGTAACAGCAATACAAGACATAGAAAAGCTTTTCCTGCAACACTTGTAAATGTAAAAGTATTCATGTTAAATGCAACAGAACTAATAAAGAACAAACTGCTGTAGAAGAGAGAAATGAGAGACTAGCTAAGCATTCAGCCATCTTCCTTACAGTTGAACTCCAGCTATTTAAAAACATACTGACTTCATAATTTGGAAAATGATGTCCCATAGGTAATTGGTCTGCATACTCCTATGAAATATGATGCCCCAAATGGCATGACACCCCTTCTTGAAAAGTTTTTAATCTCATGTCCACCATTAGCTCCACAGTTTAAACAAAAAAACAACTATCCAAATGTAAAATGCTCTTTTTTTTTAATTACTAAATTAAGAAAGTTAAACAGTTTTAAAATGTAAACTTGTGAATAAACCATAACAAAATGTAATTAAGACTTTAAAATTTGCAACTCAGTATTAAAAACTCAATAGAAAGGATTTTTTTTTTGTGTTTTTTTCGTTAAATGTAAGTAATTCAAGGCTGGTACAGACAACTGAAAAGGTAATACTTTGTTCTGTGCATCCCCCATGAAATGTAAAGAAGTGCATAGTAATTTCACTGGAGAACTTGCAGACACAGAGAAAGTAATTTCATTAGCAGTACAGGACACTCAACACACTTATTTTACAATGGAAAAATGTTACACATAAAACAGAAATATCCTAGTTGCATGGCCAACAGTTTAGCAGGGGGACATGGCTAAAATGCTATTATTTTAAGACCATCTGAATGTGGTTACACTGCTTAATAAATCTTTTTGAAACATTTCAGTATACATGTTTTGATACAAGAAGTCCTTGCAGTTTCAATTTTCCAGTTCAAATGGTGATGGTGTATTTTTCTTGCTTTAAATATGTTTGTCTTAATTTCAAGAACAAATCATCACACACTTGTCAAACATTGGAAACATTACTGTAAATACAGCACGTGATTCCTGAAAGAGCAAAGTTACAACCATCTACAGGTACATAATCATAAACAAAAAGTGCAATCCAATTTAAAAAAATCATGCTTGGCAAAAGCCAAAAATTAGATCACTGGCTTTCAGAATCCCACCAGTGTTTTCATGTCTGCAGTAAAATTATCGCTTTCTGGGTACAGCTGCAGCAGGATTCATTCAATTCCAAATGAGCCTCCTCTGCAATAGCACCCATATACTGTATGTACAGGTATGTATATATATTATATATATTTTATATATAAAAAAAGCAAAAACCCAAACACCTGTCCTGATTTTTTATTTGTTAAAACATGAAAAAAAAATGTTTTAGACAAAGAGGCCACTTCTGGAAAATAATACTTTTAGTTGAATCAGGAGAAGACTAGTTAAAATCACATAGGTTTTGCATTTTAAAAAAAGGAAAGCACTAGGATCAGTTATTGGCACTGAGTTACTATTTACAATGAACAGAGGTTTTGCAGTTTACATAACATCAATACAATGCAGTTTTGGAGTCTTTGATTAAGAAAAAACAAGTGTTTTTCTCCTTTTCATCCAGGACATTCAGATTATTAGGACAAGTGGTCATAGGCAAGGGCTGTGGAAGTTCCCAGCTGCAGCCCCTCCTGTGCACTGCAGTGCTGGAAGATGTTGCACTCTGGAGAAGCCGATCACAGAGTTGGAAGGTGGAGAGCAGGTGGGACAGGGCTGAGAAATACCTGGTAATTCATGACAGTGTCTGGAAACCAGGGATTTACAGGTTGTCTCCAGGCTGGTACTGGGGTTCTGTTGCAGTGAAGTAGTCTTCAAGAAAACCCTGTAAATATTCAAAAGTTGGACGCTCCTCTGGGTCTTTTTTCCAGCAGTGAATCATAAGCTCATGCAAGGAGATGGGACAGTCCTGGGGACACGGCATCCGATAACCTCGTTCTACTTGCTCCAAGACTTCACGGTTATTCATGCCTGTGAAGGGCATACAAATCCACAGTCAATTACAGGAATATTAACCAAATACAACTCTATCTACAACACATGTGGTTTGCTCAATCATACTAATTTCTTTTGGCTATGACAAGTGAAACACAACCGCACTGATGTCCTATTTCAGGTCCTCATCTACTGCAAGGTAATCTGGATTATTTTCTTTCTCAGCAGAGGGTTTTTAGGATCCAGTGGTGAGCGGAACACTGCTCCCAATGTTACCCTCTTGGCTTACTCACAATGGGCAGGATTTGGTGCCTTCCCTCTCTGACAGCAGGAACCGTGAAATGTAATATGTGATGTGCTTAAGGAAAACAAATGCATTGCAAAAAATGGAAAATTCAAAATTCCAGAAATTAAGAGGAATTTCTGAAACCCTCACACTGAGCATGGGCCTTTGTGAAAACATTCTGTGAGGTCATGCTGCAGGGACTTCAAGACAAACTCTGCTACTCCTGGCGACCAGGACTGTCCAGCAGTATTGCCTTCAGTGTCAGCCCAGAAGTTCATTGCTGCTGACCTGCACTCCCTCCATCTGTGCTGGTTATTACAGATACTATCATATTTGACTGTTCCCAAACCAAAAAAGAACAAAGCTGCTCACAAGACAAGTCAAATGCCAAGCAAAACATCTCCACTAAAGAACCACAGCTTTCTCAGAAGAAATAATTAAAAAGTGACTACCTTCACAGAATCATAGAAACATTTAGGTTGGAAAAGACCTTTAAGATCACTGAGTCCAATTGTTAACCTAACACTTCCAAATCCACCACTGAACCATGTCCCTAAAGTCTTTTAAATACCTCAAGGGATGGTGACTCATGTTGCTTGACTCTGAGAGTAAGGCCAGGCCCTTTGCTACTTTTTCTTTTCTATGTAACCCCTTGATTCCTCTGCTGAAGTGCTTTTCACCAAACATTAGCTGCAAGTCACTCTAAGCTTTAGTTTACACCTCTCTCCCAGTACTCTCTTTTTAACAGCACCAGAGGTAAGACTGGCAGCACAGGCATGCAGAGGTGTTTCAGAGGAAGCCTGCACACTGACTGCAAGCTTTGTGCTCGCCCTGCCCCACTGCCCTGCTGAAAAGTATCTGCAGAACTCATTCTCCTGACTTAGCAGGTCCTGCCAAGCAGCTCTGCAGGAGAACCAGCAGGGACACTTCAGTTTCTCCGTGACTGAATCTAGAAACCAGCACCTCGATGTTGCACTTTCTGTTAGCTTATCCTCTTCCTGGCTTCCATGATACTATCCTATCCTGGGAATCCTCCACTTTCTTCTTGCAGGATGTCCTTTTGAGGAGTTTGCTTGTCCCACCTCCAGAACCCAAAACCTTGTATTTTTTGTAAACTTATTTGTGAGGAATAATTCTATCACCTTCTTCAATACAGATTCATTTATCCACTCTACATTTTGATTTGTAGAAATGTCTGGTTTTGTTTGGGATAGAGTTAACTTTCTTCCTAGTAGCTGGTACAATGTTGTGTTTTGAATTTAGTATGAGAATAATGTCAGTAACATAATGATGTTTTAGTTTCTGATAAGTAGAGTTCATCCTATGTCAAGGACTTTTCACTTTCTCATGCTCTGCCAGTGAGGAGGTACACAAGAAGCTGGGAGAAACTGTATTGTGCATAATTTGTTTTTCTTGGCTTATATGCCTCTTTTTCATTTCCAATAAAATTATTATTATATTTTACTTTATTTCAGCTATTAAACTGTTATTATCTCAACCTCTTGGATATCAGCAGGAGGGTATTAGCCTGTCAAGATAAAAAGAAAAGGTTTTACGTTTTTTCTGATTCTCCTCCCCATCCCACTTCTGGGGGGCTTGGGGGTGGGCAGTGGGAATGAGCAAGTGTATGTGTGGTATTTAAGTTACTGGCTGGGGTTAGCCACGACAGGGAATAAAATCCTTACACTGTGTAGCATTTAGGCCGGTAACCTGGCTGTAACCTTGGATTTGGTCTTTAGTCTGTATCCTCATGTCCTGGCTGTGTTTAATTATTAAAGATGCTTAGAAAAAAACCATCTGTATCATTCAGCCTTTCCTGACCATCCACCTACAAACCCCCTTTTCCTCTTATCCTGTCAGGGTAATTTCCTCCTAACGATATCCATTTGCAGTGTCTGGGCAAGGATCATATTCCTATCCTGTCACTATAACCACCCCTGGCATGGTCTCCCCACTAATTCCTTGTATTTATATTTAGGCTCTCAATTATCTATGTCGTGGTCACAGCATGGCTCTGCTTAGATTACTGCAGCACCTCCCATTTTCAAACACGAGGAGTACTTGGTTTAGTTTCATATGTGGGTTTTACTGCAAGGCAAGGGAAAGGAGAAAGGAAAAGTAGGGCACTGTTTCTTCTGCTGCCTGTTGTGCATTGAGGAACCTCTCCAGAAAACTCTCATACTCTTACAGGCCTCTCCTTAATGCCTCCTTTCACAGGGATAATTGCAAAAAGAAAGGTTAGATTACTGATTTAAGTATTCCCTAATCTGCAGACCAACACTTCAGCACTGGTTTCTTGTGTTTCATTTATCAGCTGCATCCACCCACCATATTTTTGGTGTTACGTATTTATAAACTAGGAGCAAACGCTTTGAGTGGCTCCTGAAGTGGACCACAGTTAGGTCTTCAAAATGATGAAAACAGACTAATAAATAACAAGCCTCTGCAGACATCAGATTCTGCACAGAGTTAAGGTTCTCCTATATTACTGACTCCAAACTGCTGTTGTTAGATCACAGAGGCTCACAACATATCAGAACACACTGAACAAACATTTGGGCGTTCCTCACTATCCAGCAAGAATATTTCCAAAGATATTTTACTTTTTCATTAGACTACAAAATGCTACTGGTCTGTTAAGCACCACAAACCCAAGGCAGCATCAACCCAAACTTTCTGGCCTTGCTGTTTTCAAGATACTACAAGAAAAAAAACCATGCATGTTTTGTTCACATTGTGTTCTCAATATTAGTTTTATAAATGTGTGTTTTGAACAAAAATCTGCACCTTTTTTCATATCCTTGTCTTTTAATCAGCTGAATTACCTCATGTTTTGGGGTGAGAACTTCTGCTGTGCTTTGCTTCCCTTACATATTAAAGGCTGCGAAAATAACTGTTACCGGTAACTCATCTGTTTGTATATAAATAACCACTAACAAACTGCATTCTTTGCTTTTATTTTGGCAGTACATCCTTAAGTACAACATGGATGGAAGCAACAGCAGCAGAAAAGCTCCTTCCCAACTGATTTGTTGTTCTAAGATATCAAATGTTTGGTATTTTTATCCAGTGCTTTACTCAGTGCTGCAGAGCACACTCTGAAACCTGATAACGAACTGTGTGCTGGAAGAAAAACCCTGAGGAGACAGAAGGGGGAGGAAAAACATAAACAGCTCTTCACTTCCCTTTGTTTAACAAAAAGGTAGAAAAAAGAACAAGAAAGAGACATTGCTGTCTGAAATAATAGTCATTTTTTTTGTCCCTGGAAAGTGAGTCAAGCCAGGTTTTTTCATCACAGTTTAATCCAGGAAAATGCCCTGCTTTTCTTTTCTCCTTTCTCCTTTCCCCTTTCCCTTCCCTCACAGTAAACCCTGGTTATGAAACTAAAGCAAGTAATCCTCATGTTCCTCACTGGAATTCATACATCCAGCAAGGGCTGACATACCTAGGATTTGCCAAAGAAATTCCGTTTTTTGACATGAACTGCTAATTTAAAAACAGAGTTTCAAAGACTTTTATGTCTAAATCAATTGGATTACTAGTCAGATTATAAAAATAGCAGTACTTCAGGTATACATTTTACCTCTTAAATGGCCTGTTTATGTTTACAAACCTATTCTATAGAAGTCTATAGAATATATCTTATCTTCTCTTATCCTGCAAGTTTTAGTGTTTCTCTTTTGATAGCTGGAGTCTGTCATATCTTCACTTCTAACACCATAGAGAGAATATCTGAGCAGTCTGTACAACTCCTCTCTCCTAATGAATACCCAAGAGTTTCAATTCTTAATAAATAATAAATGATATTCTGCTTGCAGTATGCTTCCAGACCCCTTAAAAGTTTATCCTAAAATCCTTAAATCTGTGAAATAAAATACTCAGCATTATTCTTCTGTTGGGTACAGCTCTTCCACCTGGGTTGGGGCAACATCTGGTATCAATCCAGGCTGGAGGACAAATAGAGTGAGAGCAGCCCTGCCGAGAAGGACTTGTGGGTGTTGGTGGATGAGGGGCTGGACATGAGCTGGCAATGGGCACCTGCAGCCCAGAAAGCAAAAAATGTCCTGGGCTGCATCCCAAGCAGATTTGCCAGCAGGGCAAGAAAGGGAATTCTGCCCCTTTGCTCTGCTCTGGTGAGACTCCACCCAGAACTCTGCATCCAGTTCTGGGGTCCCAGCACAGGAATGACGTGGACCTGTTGGAGCTAGTCCAGAGAAAGTCCCTGAAATGAGAAATGGCTGAGAAAATTGGGAATGTTCAGCCTGGAGAAGAGAAGGCTCTGGGGAAACCTTACTGTGGCCTTCCAGTACTTGAAGGGGGCCTGTTAGCAGAGCCTGTTGGGATAGGACAAGGGGTAATGGTTTTAAACTGAAGGAGACTAAATTTGGATTAGGTATAAGAAAGGGTTTTTTATAATGAAGGTGGTAAAACACTGGAGCAGGTTGCCCAGAGTGGTCATGGATGCCCCATCCCTGGGAACATTCAGGTTCAGGCTGGACAGAGCTCTTGAGTAACCTGAGATATCCCTGCTTAAGGTAGGACTGGACTAGATGACCTTTAAGAGGTCCCTTCCCACCCAGACTATTCTATCATTGTAGAATTCTATGAAAAATCATCTTGTGCTCATGATGTTTCAAGAATTACTATTTGACCAAGAAGACAACATCCAATTCCCAAAAGATGGCTTTTCCATTAGCTTTTTATTCCCTGAGAAGACCAAAAATCAAATAACCTCCCACCATCCAGCTTTATTAGTGAAACCTTCAGTAATCTCAGGATGCCACAGGATATGGCCACTCTAATGCTCAGTACAATAAAAAACTACTGTCCATATGGACTGGGGACAGAAATGCAATACTGCTTGGCTTTTCCTAGAAAAGTTGTAGGAACTTTAAGTTACAGTTACTTTAAGAGTTACTGTGACACAAAAAAGGATGTGGAGTTTCCAATTGTGGCGGAAGAAAACACTGGAAAGTATTTTGGTGTGCTCTTAGGAGCTTGATTAGATGGAGTACAGCAGATGTGCAAATAGCATGGATCTGGGCAATGCTGCTTTTCCAGAAGACAGGAAACATTACTGTAACTAGGGAGTGTCCCTGCAAGCAAACTGATGAGCTATACAGATTACTTTGGGACACGTGAAGTCCAGTGAGGAGAATGATTGTTTTAGGCTACTTTGCTATTGCTTTCTTCTCTTAGACTGTAGTGGGTTGACCCTGGCTGGATGCCAAGCACCCACCAAAGTCTCTCTCACTCCACAGCTGGACAGGGAAGAGAAAATATAACAAAGGGTTCATGAGTTGAGATAAGGACCAGGATAGATCGCTCAGCAAATAGTGTCACGGGCAAAACAGGCTAGAACTAGAGATATCAATTGAATTTATTGCTAACAAAATCACAGCAGGATAATGAGAAGTAAAATAAGGCCTTAAAAACCCCTTTATCCACACCCCTCCCTCCTTCCCAGCTCTAGCTCCTCCCTCAGTGGTGCAGGGAGACAGGGAATGGGTTTTATGGTCAGCTCATCACTGGTTGTTTCTCCTGCAGCTCAGGGAGAGAGAGAAGTCCTTCCCCTGTTCCAGCATGGGGTCCCTACATGGGAGACAGTTCTCCATTAACTTGTCCAGCATGGGTCCACCCCATAGGCCTCCCACAAGGTCACAGCCTCTTCTCAGGCACCCCCCCCATCCCCCCACTATGATAGCTTGGCCATGCAAACCCAATACACAGAATGGGAATGATGCTCCTTCCAGACCCACTGCATGCTTTCAGACCAGTGATCAAACTAATGCAGTGCACAGAAGGGAACAGCAAAGCTGCTCCTAAGGGAAGACAGCCTCTGAAAGCTGATCTTACTGAGTGCAATGCAAACCAAGTTATTTCTGGGGAAAAGGAGGAACAAGTTTTAAAACTCTGGAAGTCATGCCACTTCACTTAGAAATTAAAGCCTGAAAACCCCCAACATCTCCTCATCCTCAAAGCTAGACCATCAATGTCTGGTTTTCACTTTGGTTTTATTTTTTAAAACAAGTTATTTACTTGGTATAACACATGAATGGATGCAACTTTGAGCTATAGATTTCTGAATGGAGCTTCCTTGCTTACAAATAAACCCACCTGACCTTATCTATCCTATGTGGTGAGTACACATCTTTCTTAACCTCTTATTTACCATCCACGATGATGTTACACCCACCTACCTATGCTGGCTCTCTGTTATGTACTCGGCCCCAGGCTTGGGTACCACATGCTCTCTGGCACTCGTGGCCCAGATTCCCCCAGGGATGAGGAGGCTGAATACAGCTGCCCAAAGGCTGCAGGGCTGCTTGGAGCCCAGACTCAAAGACCTGCCTGGCCAGAGGCAGCAATGTGAGTAGCATCATAGCTGTCACACTAGAGTTAAAATGAAAATGCTCTTGATGTGACAACTGCAGCAGAAAGCAGAACGGGCAAGGTCAGAGGTGCTTGTTTGGTGTGGCTGAGATTTTTGCCTATCCCAAAGGTAGCATGTTAAAAACCCACAAATTCTCCAACTACTGTTAGGGAAGGGCATTTGTGTCAAAGAGAAAAGAAACTGACGCTGAAAAAAGTGCACTAAGCAGACTATTTCTTAAGCTTGGCTCCTCCTCTGGCCCAATCTATTTTTCATTTCTCCACTGTAATACTAGAAATAGAACCTCTGTGTGAAAGACTGTGAAAATTGCTTATTTGAATCTGTTGCCTTGTGAAAAGCATAAAAAAGGGCATAAATTAGTTATCATAGTGGCCCATTATGATCACTGATGGAGAAACAGGCTTGGTTGAAGTACGAACATGAGGACACCTTCCAAAAAGTTGGTCTTGCTTGTAGGAGCTATATGGTTTGAGGCAAGGCTTTATACTAAACTCTAGACTGATCTTTATCTCCACCAGCAAAATTTTTACTGCTCTCACTGATCTTTACTGATCTCACCACTGCACCAGCCTTTCTTCCAAAATGGGGCATCAGGACAGGAACTGGTTGAAATCTGTAGGACAAAGAATGCCAAGTTCTGTGCCACCCAGTATGTTTCCCTGCTGTAAACTGCCTGCCCTCTCCCTCTGTTCTACTCATTGTGCTTCTTCTTCCTTCTACACAAGCTTAAAACAATGCCTGGTTCCAGACATGGGAAAGCACGAGGTATGGTGTCCTGCAGGCATGGGTACTACCCCAGGGCTGGGATGTGTGTTATAAATCATCTCTCCAGGCACTAAGACTTGTCAAGCAAGAGAGCAATCCCCCAGAGGTCTGAGGGCCTCTCTCCACTTCTCCCAGCCTGCTACAAGCTGTAAGCAGGAACATCAGGACAACATGCCCACAACTATTACAGAAACTGGATATTACAGCAGACAGACAGTTCCATGACCCTCTTTGTTTCAAGGCTGGCACTTTTCAGTGTCACATCTTGGGTACCAAAGTGCTGGCAGTGCCAACCGACAGCATTCTCTCGCCCATGGGTTGTCTACTTGGGCTGAGTCTTGCCTCTCAGGGTGATAGAAATCCCATTTTTCTTCCTCATGAAAGCCATGCCATAATGGCAAGAAAAGACCTGCGGGTGCATCTGAACCCTACTCCCTATCTCAGACAGGGATAGGTATTCAGGAAACTTTGTCCTTCACAAGGTCCTTCCTCCTCCCAGTGTGAAGCAGGAGATAGATGATCCTTTCTATATCAGGGGAAAAGAGAGTCTTTTCTAAGGAGCTCAGGAGGCCTGTGTTACCTTGGGAAGTCCAAGCTCTCTTTTCAATCCATTTGCAAAGACAGATCCTTCTGAGAAGGCCCCAGTTCCTCTTCACTGCTGCCTCAACCTATAAAGGCTTTCCCATTTAGGGTCTGGGAAATGAGACTGGACTGAAATCTGTAAAGACTTTGGACAGATCCAGATCCATTGGCAGATGGACAAATGGACAGATCCATTTGCAATCCAAATGTAAGATCCAGGGTGCCCTTATGTAAAACTGGCAGAGGGGAGTGATGGTGACCATGAGAATTGTTAAGACCTCCCAGATGAACAATAGGGGAGTCCTGATGGGAAGGAAGAACCCTGGCATAGAGCCTGGGCAGGGTGTAACCAAGGCAGTTCATGACTGTCCAAAAAATTGCTGAATTAGTGATATGTAACACACAAAAAATTGCTTCCAGCTACTTGGTGTCTTCCTAGTGCAGGTGGAGGAGATTGAGCCGGAAGGACTTTGGGCATGTGAGGGCTTTATGTAGTGAGGGATAAAGGGGTAGGACGGTGCTGAAAGAGGAGAGATCCCACTGGTTGTCTTTGATGTGCTCAAGCTGCCACATAATAAAACTGTCCAGAATTTCAGGACACAGCCCATGCCTGAGATTACTGTCATGGCTCCTACAAGAAGTTATATATTGCAAGCACTTAAATACACATCCTGTGGACTCTTTCTCCTTTGGTGAGGGAAAAAAACATTTATGAAGTGCAGACATCCTCTGCAGCCATGGCCAACCCTGTGTTCAGCTACAGACTTGTGAGTAAACATAGGGCTTAAATGGTCCTTTTTGTATGGAATGCTATTTTCACCTTAACTCTGCCCTGGCTGGTGACAGCCCCTGTGCATCCACTCTGCTGGCAGTGACTAGAGAATTCCTGCAGCCCAGTCAGGAACATTGCCCACCCTCTGGGAGCAGCACCACATCAAGTAAAGCTTATACATCTTTTTTTTCTCTCTTTGACCTTTGCACAGCATGAAATGTCTGCTTAAACCCTCAATAAACCTGCAGAAATCATAGCTTTCTCACACCACTACCAGGAATCCTTATGGCAGAAAGACTTTTGTGCTGACTGGTGACACAGCTGCTCTGACTGGAGGCAACACCCCACATAGGGAAGTGCTGGGCAGAGGGAATCATCCATTCCACAGAAACATGCCATTACATTTTCTGCTACCTCATTTAGTTGTCACAGACACACCTTTGCTAAGCTGCTCCCTGTTAATGATGCCAAAGTTCACTGCTGATCATGACATGCCTTCCAGTTCCCATGGTTCTATTCTCAAATATCAGCTACTGGCTGCTAGGTGCTAGTAAACTTGAAATTCCTGGTAAAAGTCTAGAAGATTAGTTTTGCTGAGTTCAGTCTTCTGAAGTGGTGCGAGACATCACAGGATAAACTGAACTCCACCTTGATGCTTTTCCTGCTCAATTTGATATACAGATCTGACTGCTTGATCACAGCACAGATTGGAAAACTGAAACTGCTGTAGGGCATTTTCCATTAAATCAGCTGCAGTGCACACAGCCAGACTGTTGAGTACATATATATATATTTTAAATAAAAAGACTAAAAATGCAGCTAGAGGTATCTTGAAATGCAGGGCATCCTCTGTTAATATCTGTGCTGATGAGAAAAATAAGGGATTAAATTCTTTTCTATGGCTTTCACTTTATCCCTTTCCTCTTCACCTGAATGCCTACAATCTTCAGGGGGGGCAACAAGAATAAAAAGCTCTTCCTGCACAGGCAGATCCAATCACCCCTTCCTACAAATCTTAATCCATTGGACACTTGGCGGGGTTTCAACAAAGAGCCATGGGGCCTCCAGTTCCCCCATGCAGAGAATCTGGCCCTGCTGTGACCCTGCCATGAGCTCTGGTCTGCACATTACAGAACTATTTTCTTCCCTTTCCATCCATCTCAAAAGCAAGGATTAAAATTTAAGAGTTTACGAAAAAGAGATTGGATAGCATCAGACGTTCAGACAGTCATCAAACCTTGCAGTGAACCAGACTGACAGAATAAACGGAGTAAGGCCTCTGTGGGAGTTTAACTGTAGGTATCTTAAAGTAAATGCCATACTGTGGAGAGCTATTTGCTCCAGAATACAATAATTTTACACTGCTTTTATTAGTTGTCTAGAAATTATATTAATCGAAGTAAGCACAATTAAAACAATAGAAATTAATATGTTGAATTGTCCCCTTGTCATTTTTATCATGACCATCCCAAAGCAGCTTTGAGTTAGAACTGTTTTCAAGCATACACGAAGCTTACACATTATAGCCATTCTCCTTTGAGCTCAGAGAATATAAATAAACGTTGCAGCTTAAACATATGGCCCATTCCCACTCCTTTTTCCGGGTGAAGCAGGACATTTTTCTTACCTGGGTATGGCACTCTCCCTTTTGTTACCAGCTCTGTCAGTAGGATCCCAAAAGACCACACATCTGACTTTATTGTGAACCTTCCATACAGTGCTGCTTCTGGTGCAGTCCATTTAATGGGAAACTTTGCACCTAAAGAGAGAATACATGAGTCTTAACCAGAACAGAGACAGAACCAAAGCACCAGGTTCACAGGTGACTCACACTGTGTTCTGCAACATGTGCAGGTGGAAGGAGCTGCAGACAAGTGTTAACCAACAGCTCCATAGAGTACAGCCAGAGAGGACAGGTGGGCAGAACATGTAGGGCATCAGGAAAGACTAAGCAGGGAAAGGGTCAGTTTGTCCCACATCACAAGAGAAGAATAAGACATTTTAACTCAGGTTTGAAGTTTTATAAAATGAAAAAAAAACCACCCCAGTTTTAAAAACAAATAAGCCAAATATAATAGAAATAACTTGTTCCCAAAGTGTTTTAAATATTTGCAAATCAAACACAGTTACTACATATAAGCAGAACTCAGATATACTGGATATGTACCTCCCTGTTCAAGCTGAGCAAAATGCAAATGAACAAACATGGTGAAAACAAAAATTAAAACCAAATCCAATATTTCATTAGAAACACACAAGGACTTTAAAATAATACTGCCATTCGAGTTGCTTGGAGTGCTTGATGTCAGGGCACAACTTTGGCCTGTGATTTATAACTTGACAGTGTACTTTAAGCTTCTGGCACTGAAAAGCCTGTAGTGCCTTAAATACGTGCAGTTCTAATGTGCTCATCCATCATCAGAGCTCGCAGGAGCCAGTTGTAAGGACAGTAAGATAACAAACCTTTAAACACTGATTTATTTGCTTTTCCAATCACTGACTGTTTTCTTAGGAAAAATATTTTCAGAATGACTTTAAAGAAAAGTCTTGTGGCAATAATTAACTCATACTATGTACAAAAAATATGCAGACATTTCCCTGGTGCCTTGTATTAACATACAGGCAAAAGAGTTGCATTGCTTATTGCTGATCCCTAGTGACAAACACTCTTGAATTTGGAAACAGACTGACTTCGACTTCACATCACCCTCTCATAAAAGCTCCCTTTGCTTTCAGGAGGAGTGTGAAAGTGTAACAACATGGACAAATCACTCCCAGGGAGTGAACTTACGGCACTGTTTAGAGTTCCCTGCTGGCACTGTTCCACCACCACATCCAGGGCTCAATGTCCCGTATCTTCTGCCACACACCCCAATCTGACGTGACTTAGAGTAAAAAGTAAACATGGTAATTTTCATCTCCTTACTTAGTAAAACTTCGATGTGCTAAAATTTTTTCTGCTCTACATGTAAATGATCTTAAGAGAGACTAGTACTCTAGAACAAATACATTTTTTTTCCTAGGGAGTACTGCAGTTGCTCAAGTAAGTCCTGCTAAATGACTTGAAAATGTCCTGCTAAAGGATGAAAAAGATGCAAGAGAAAGTTTCAGATACCTAATGCCTAAAGTCAGGAACTTTAGTTAAGCATCAGCACATCACTGGCTAGATTTGCAAAGATGCCGGAGGATTTTGGAGGCCTGTTCACTTTTTTGAAGTCTGTCTCTTATGTATTTCCATTGATTGGTATGTAGGCAGGAACTAAAATTTGGGTGCTTGGCTTTGGTCTCCATCTCCTTCACTTAACACTTCTTTGTGTGACCAATCTTAGTTTACAAGAGTCAAAATTTGTAGAACTTCATCTTCTCTTTTTGCTTTGGCTGTGATGTGTGAGTCCTTTGCAGCAGAAGCTGCCATCACTTGAGCCTCTGTCCTGGAAGCTGGCCCTGCTTCAGCAGCACCAGCAGCCACGTGGGGTTGGCAACTGGCTGCTCCATCTGCTGGGAGGTCCTGGGGCTCTACAGCCCATGCCAATCCCTGGAAAAATTGCAAGCTGCATGTATCTGGTGGTCAGGCTGCCCAGGCCTGCAGTGCATGCCTTTAGACGGGTCTGTGCAGGCAGCCCTGAACATGAGGGCCAATGTCCCTCTGCTGTCTCCTACGTGCAGCCCAGACAGTACAGACACCCATGCCAGCTGAATGAAGCAATAGCTCCAGGCTGGCCAGGAGCCTGAAGCCTTGGACACTGGCTGGTGCTATGTGAGATGGCTGTGCAGGGGGGTTTGATTGTGCACATGTTGCACACATTTTAGTCAACAATTTTCTTTTTCTTTAATCAGCTGTGATTTTCTGAGAAACTTAGCCAAATGTGCTCTAATTCCCTTTGGCTTCAAACTCAGATCCAAAGGTAGCAACCACCAACAACTCATCTTTGGAGGAAGGAAATCTCTTCAGACTCTTTTGTGGCCAACTCCCCCAGTATTTTTGTCTTCCTCAACCTACTGCCAGTGTGTCACTGGGAGATGAGTATTTGGCATGTTGTCAAACCACAGGAAAACGAGAAGCAAGGTAAGTACCTGAGAAGGGGGATCAATTCCAGGACATCCCTTTTCCTGAGCACTAGAGCAGTACAACCCTCACTGGGTTGTGATGAACACTGCTGGAAAGATGAATGGTCTGTGCTGAGGATTTTCCAACAGCAGGACAGCTATTCATTACTTCTCTATGCTGCCCCTGCTGTGGATGATTGTCTGTCTAAAGCAACCCATATAAAAAAATCACGTTTTGCAGTTTGTGCAGCATTTCCTGATAGATGACAGATTTGGAGTGGTAGATCGGGAGGAGAAAAATTCAAGCTTGGCAGAGAACTTGCTAGCAGAGCCCTGCCTCATGGTTTTCTGGCCCTGCAACACATGTTGGAGGCTAGATGGCTCCAGAGAGTGTGCAGTCCAGTATGGCAGAGCTGTCAGCGAAGGGAGAGCAGAGACCAGGGAGAACCCACCAGGCTGGTCAGCTGCAGGTACAACACATGCACTGCCCTAACAAGGAGATCACACAATCCCTGGAACTGGAGATAGAGACAGTGCACTGCTGTGAAAGCACAAAAATTCCCAAATGCCCTGAAGCCTCCTGCTTGCTGTAGCTCCATGGAGTGTTAGCACAGGCCGGATGCTGTGCGTGGTTCCTGACAGACACACAGTTCCTGTGCTTAACTCTCTTCTCAACACACTGATTAAAAAACCCATTGCCTCTCTCTGCCTAGGCCTCAGAAGCTTATTAAACAAACTGACTTTGTGCTGCAAACAAATTACAGCATCAGATAAAACGTGTATTACTGACAAGCATGTTAATAAATCTGATAAGCCAAATCACCCCAGCTGACAAGGCAGCCCACCTCCTACTCTGAAGGCGGATTTTGCATCAGTGGGGGAGGGATTTCTCTCTTTTTGTTACTGGAACCTGTTTTATTACAAACCAGCACATCAGTAACCCCATGAATGGATACCAACAGCAGACTGCATTCATCAGGTCAGGATAACCTGTCTTTGCCCCAAAACAGGGTACTAATCTGCAGCTTTTATCTCAGTCCCCTTTTTTTTTTAAACGTTACAGCTCAGGGAAAACCTTTTTTGGGTTTCTGCACTGCTTGTGACCACATGAAACCAAAGCTGCTGATACAATTTATGGTTAGAGCAGCCAGGCCCAAACCTGTGAGGATTTTTGTGAGGCTCAGCCCTATTCTTGGGACCTTTGCCCGACTCTGCCCAGGCATTCACACAGGTTATCTCCCAGGAGGATTTCCCTGGGAAAAATCAATCCATGGTCCTGTTTTAATTCTTTGCTGGCTACGAGCGGGTCATGTGATGAGAAGGAGCAGAGGGGGCTGGGATGATTGAGTGACCTTGAGATACAACTCTCAGCATGGTTTCTTCTGAGGCAAGTGAAAATCCCTCAGAGCTTTGGTTTCTTTTCAGATCTAAATCTTGATGAAGTAGAAACCTCTGAAATTCATGCCCCAGAGCCACTGCAAGCTTGATAATGATCCTGTTTCTGGAAATGCTACAAAGCTGCTACCTCTTGTACCTTAAAACCAAACCCAATGGAGGACTCCAAGCTCTAAGACCCAAAAACTCGGAACCGCTTGGGTTAGCAATCAGGGAATGTAGTGTGGCATTTGATTGCTTCTGGGGCTGGAAAGGGAAAGCTGTAAAAGGTAAAAACGAAGCGCTGAAGCAAGCATGAAACAGGAAACGAGTCAGCCCCGGCAGGCGATGATGAGTGCCGTGTGGGAGGGACCGTGCAATCACATTTTTTGTGCTGTGAGAACGAACATGAAATTAACAAGCCTGGCAAACATCAGCGATGAGGAGCAGGCTCCGCAGGCGGACCCCTCCCCAGGAAGCGGGGGGCGAGGGGCGGGACTGCGGCTCTGAACACCCCTCTGGCTCTCTGCCTGCAGCCCCCCTTCCCTTCCCTTCCTTTCCCCTCGCCCTTCCTCTTGACCTGGCCGCGCTCCTTTCCGCAGGGCAGATGGCAGCTCTGCAGGAGCGGATCGGGGATCCCCCGGGACCCCGCTGGCTGAGAACCAGGAGTCCCTTCTCCTCTCCGCTCCTGGGCTGGCTCAGGAACCGCAGGTAAAGAGCGAGGACAAAGCCCTGGATGCTACAGCCTGCAGTACAGTCAGTCACAAACAAAACAGATCTGATTAGCTGGTGAACAAGTCTCTGCAAAGGGACTGGAGAGAGCCTGGAAGGAGGGGAGGGGGGGAAATCCCTGCCTATTTCTAGGAAATCAAACTAAGAAGTATCACTTGATTTTAAGCAGGGCAGGAAGGAGTTACTTCTAAGTGTTAAGGAGGCAAAAATGATCTGTGAGTTTACAAAAATGATCTGTGAGTGTACTAGAGCTCCAAAAATAGCTCTGACACCTCTGGAAGGCATCAGAAAAATCCTTATTGTTTCATGTGTGCTTAGAGTGTGTGCAGTAGAAACATGGCCTGGAAAATAACTCCGCACTTTTTATTTATTAAGAAAATTTTAAATTTGTATCAGCTGCTGCTGCTGAGAATAGTAACAACTCTAACCCAGTGACTCTGTGGAGCACTGGCACTCTTCACAAAAATGCTACGTGCTCGGCCAAAACTCCACATAATAGTGAACCATATCAATGTAAGGATAGCAGATCTGTGTGGGAAATCCTTTGCTGGGGCTGATGGGAAGTTTGTCCTGTAGGATACCAGGAGTTTTAAGTCTTGCCTTACAGGGCTGACACAAGCATCATCACCAAAGGAAGGAAGCAACACTCGATGCCTGACACTCTGTGTGTGGGGAAGATGTTGCAACAGCAACAGCCAAAAGAAGCAATGGACAGGCTGCAATACAGTCCCCCAGTGTAGCCTTTGAAATGGGTGTCACTCTAAACAGGCATGTTTTTCCCCTTTGATTACTCACTTCCTGTAAAAGCAAGAGGAGCCAAATGCTCATTACAAGCCAAGAATTTTTTTTTTTTGCTATTATTTAATGGCAGTGTATAGCTGCTAGTCACACACTTTAAATCATTAGTGACATGACCATCTCTTTCCTTCCTGACAATTGCTGAGAAATGGCAGTGCAGACAACGAACTGCTTTTTATTTACCTCTCATAAATCAGGAGCAGTCAGGCCTCCTTTGTTCAAACCCAAAAGAAAATAAACCGGTCAGTAAAACATTACCACCAGGCTAAGTAATACCCACACAGGTTCAGGAATCCTGCACTCTAGCCTGCTGGGGCTCAAAGCATCCCCATCTGTTTCCTTTCAAAATATTTAATCAGAGACAAAAGTGACAGTGGGGGAAGGGAGTAGGAGATCAAGCGAAGCTGGAGAAAACCACCTCTTCCCCATGCCAACAATGAGCTCTGTACTAACACACTTAAGCCAAGAGAAGGATGACTGCTGAGGAGAGTGACCAAAGACTTTAATCTTCAGATTTTGCAAGGAAAAACATTTCCTTGCTCCCACAGGAGCTGCCAGTCTGGAGCGCTCCCTGTTCCCCTCCCCTCCGCTGGCCAAGCTTTCCTCCTGTGTCAAAATTCCCACTGAAGCAGTAGTTAGCTAGATAAACAGAGCAGTCTCCAGATGCATCCCCTTGGAGGCTGAAGTAATAGGTCATGGGAAACAAGCAGAGGCAACCATTTCCTCCTGATACTGTGGTCTCCAACAAGCATTGCTCAAACTGAAGCTTAACTAAACAAGCCAGAACTGAATTCCAGTTGAAAAAAAAAAAATCCATTGGTGCATTAGAAACTATTTTTCTCCCTCAATAAATTAAAGGTCTTAGGCTCACCCTGGCTTGGAAGCCAGGTTAATTGCAATGAAATGTAAATTGAGTGTGTGCTACTTGGTAAAAAAAAGCACCCCTTCCAACTCCTTAAGAAAAGGACAAAAATATTAATGAAAAGTAGGAAAACCTTTCTACATGATGCCTGTGGTTACAGCTCTTTGGGTCTCTCTTTTAAGGAATGCTATAGCTCTGAAGGACTTCAGCCTGATTTGGAGATCACGGGGAGGAATTATTTTCCATTGCCCTCCAGTATGGGAAAGATGGGTGACTTCTCCATACTGGCTCAAGGAGATGAAGCCAGGCAAACATGACTCAGATCTTGCAGATCATCTGCAATGCATTTTAAAAACCAAACTAATTCTCCCTTCCCAGACACTGTCCCCTCAATACAAGTGATTTCTCCATGCAAAAAGGGCAGGAGATACCACAGCTATGCTCCCTCTCCCTGCCAGGCCTGGTGTTATACTTTTCTCAAAGTTTCTCCACCCCAAATCCAGTGATTTTTATTTAAAAATCTAAACTTCTCTTCAATATCAGTTTGTGCAGCATTCTCTTCAGTATCAGTCAAGTAGGTTTTCACAGCTTTTTTAACATGTGAAGAGGGCAAAACTGTTCTGAGAGATTTAAACTGAGAGGCAAACAGGTCATCATAGGATTTCCTATGGATCAGGAGCCTGAAGAGATTTGGCCAGAAGTAGGTCACATACTTGTCTATGAAAACAAATAATTAGTCATGTAAAACTATACATTGGGTGGTTTCCAAAGGGAACAAAAGACATGGCAGCAAACCAGGCAGAAATGGAGATAATATAGGACACTGTTTCAAAGCCATTTTGCAGACTGGATCTGCCCGCCTTGTTCAGGGAAAACTCTTCTTGTTTTACACAGGGGAACAGCAAGCAGGCAGCTTTCTGTCTGCCAGAGCCTGTCCAGACACTCTTATTGCTCTAGAGAGAATGACACAAGCCTATTTTTTTCTAACAAGAAGCAATTCCCACCCTCAGGCTGAAATCAATAGTAGTTAAGGCTCTGCATTAGTATCTGTCATGGGTTCCTCAAGGACCCCACCAAAATAATCAGGCCTCACTGTCTGACTGTGAAGCAGGCAGCTTTTAGGGTGGCTGCAGCCTTTGGTCCACACCCCTGTGACTGGGTACTGCCCACAGCAGTTCAGGGGGGTGAGAATAGCTTGAGAGCTGCTGCTGCTCCCAGGCCAGGGCAAGGCATGCTGGAAACTCTCTGGCGCCTTCTGTCAACACTTAGAAAAAAAGTTACAGAAAGAGGTTAGCTGTCTCCTAAGAATTAATGACAGGGTCCATGCTGAAACAGGGACTTTGTTCAAGAGAAGAAACTCACAAGAGGAAACCCACAGAGAGAGTTTTTGGTGATGTACCACAGGGTTTAATGGGATCCCCCTTGGCTTTGGTACTGAAAGGATGGAGTTGTGTTTACCAACACATATTGAGCAAGCACTACCAAAGTACTGCCAGCAGAAAGAGAACAAAACTGTAGCTCTGCAGCTTGGACCAACATCTGACAGCTAAGCATGACTTGTAAAGAATAACTAAAAAGAGCCTGTGACATGGCTCAGTTTGAACACACATGCTTTTTAGAAAAAGCTGATACATTTCTATAGTGTATCAATGGTCATCTCTGCCCAGCACCCTGTGTAGCACTGGAAGATGGCATTTCTATTAAAACAAGTTTTAGAAAAGAAAAGAAAAGAAAAGAAAAGAAAAGAAAAGAAAAGAAAAGAAAAGAAAAGAAAGAAAAGAGGAAAGAAAGAGGAAAGAAAGAGGAAAGAAAGAAAGAAAGAAAGAAAGAAAGAAAGAAAGAAAGAAAGAAAGAAAGAAAGAAAGAAAGAAAGAAAGAAAGAAAGAAAGAAAGAAAGAAAGAAAGAAAGAAAGAAAGAAAGAAAGAAAGAAAGAAAGAAAGAAAGAAAGAAAGAAAGAAAGAAAATTGAGTGATCAGAGAGGCAGCTCCATTGCACAGGGCACAATTCTTTGACCCGTTTGAAATACAGAAAGTAAGAATAGTACAGAGTGATAATAGTGGTAAATACTAGAACACAGACTGCAAAATACCCTACACACACTTTTCTGGATTGCCACATTCAGACTCTCATAGCCAGTAAGTAAAATATCCTCTTGGCTATGGCACCATGAAGATCCTGTCTTTGCTGTCATTTCCAGCTGTGTTCTCACTCATCACCTTTGTTTCATTTTGGCTTTCAAAGAAAAGACAACGAAATAAGACATTCTCTTTAGGACATGCATTCAGCAGTGAACTTCTGACTAAGAGTTAATAGGAGTTCAGGATTTACTGAAAGCAGCCCTGAAGCATAGGAGAGAGAGCTGTTCAAAACCACATTCCACTCTTTCCCTGCCACAAGAATGACACTCAGTGCTTTACCTGCTGCTGCATTTACCTTGTCTGGCTGTATATTCATTGTCTTCAATCAGTCTTGCCAATCCAAAGTCGGCAATCTTGCATATTAGGCCGTTGCCCACCAGGATGTTTGCAGACCGCAGATCTCTGTGTATGTAATTCATCCGCTCGATGTACGCCATTCCTGCGGCCACCTGCAAGCAGCAGGAGAGACAAACCATGCATTTAAAACAAACTCAGTTCATACATGGACTATAAAACACCTACACCTCAGTGCTCAGTATTCTGGAGACAGACCTGGGCCGCCATGTCCACCAAGTTCGGTAACTTCAAAGCTCTTCCTTCTCCATCCTTTAAGAAATCTAGCAAACTCCCTGCGAATGCAGAGTTGACACAATAGAGAGATGTTAGGAAAACAACTCATCAGAATGGAGGTGCAGCAATATGTGCAATATTAAAGACAGCAATGTTTCAAGTTCAAGGGACAGTTTCAAAAAACCCCATGATATCTCCAAATTCCCCTATTGTACTTGCTTCACTCTTTAAGTTGGCTTGCAGAAGAATGAGCCACTAGAACAAGGAGAATTGCAGGGAAAGGAGACAGGATTGTTTTAAATTTTCCTGACCATTACTGAGAAAGTTGATATTTCCTAACTTTTCCACTGCTCTTTAAAACTACATACCTCCTGCTCTCTAAAGGCCTCAGCAACTGCAAAACAGCAGCTCAGTTCCAAGCCACACAAGTTATGGAAGAAGTCAGATCCTAGCTCAACCTGTTCCAAAGGAAAGGTCATCCCAGAGCCTGGTGAGCCCAAGGGGGATAGCATTGGTAAAGGCTATTTTTCCTTAGAAATTAGTGGTGCTTCTCCTCTAGGTAACCCAGAACTAAATACAGTATGAACCATTAATTTTAGAAGACAAAGAAGAGATGAAATGAAAGCAACTTTAGCAAAAGTTATGAGAATATCACTTTCCTGTGCAAGGGAAAACAAGAAAGTACCCTGTTGCCTTAAAAAAAGAGCCTGGGATGTTCTAGCTTCTGTCCTAATCTTGTATTTGAACAGAGAAATGTAGCACTCTCCTTTAAATAAGGTCAGAGAATTGGTTTAAAAAATAAAGGAAAAAGACAGATGATTAAGCATTTCTCCCTTGATAAATTGTCAGCCTCAAGCTCAGATCCAAAGATGTAAAATGTTACAGTACAAACCAGTAAAGTAAGCCAAAATAAACCCCATACTTCAGAAGGGTTTTGAAAAGTCTTTATTTTTAAAGGGAAAAAGCATATGCTTGTCACTGAGACATGTGATTAAAGTATGAGTTAGTCAGGGCTTGGATGCCTCTGAGGAGGGAGGTGGGCAAACACCTGCCAGGAAAATAAAAGTCAACTCCAAATAGACTGAAAGAATGCACTTAAAATTTCAGAGTGTATCCTCCAATGCACAATGAAACTTCCCTGTGAGAACTTATGTTTCCTATTTGGTTCATTTGCTTTTCCAAAACAAGCAGATTTTTTGCTCTGCTCTCAGCACCCTGCTGGAGATCTGAGGGAGCAAGAAGTTTTCTTTTTCTCATTTTACTGCACCATTACCAGCTAAGTAGCTTAAAGAAGAGACAAGGTGGAAGGGGAAAGTGAAGGAAAAAGAGGAGGGAAAGAATAATATGTGCAAATAATGTATTAAGATTGTAATGGGGTGGACTGAATGTGAAGTGTGATCTGAGAATGAGGTGCAGTGACAAGATGCAGGCTAAACGAAGAAACAGAAATCCTAGTCCAACAAGTAAACACTGAAAGAAGATGTCCTAAGAACTCTCTGATACCAGGAAAAGCTAGGATCTTGGGAAGCAGCATGTGGTATCATCAAACCTACAAAATGCATATTGCTTGGCAGGAAAGTTTAGGTGCTGATGCAGCTGGAACCACTTAGCCTGCACTAACTTCCCTTTCCCCCAGCTAGTACAGATTTTCTTTGTGCATCAGGTTTTGGGCCCAGTTCATAGTGGAATTCATGATTCTTCTGAAGCCAGAGGTGACTCTAGTTTCCTGTTCCCTCTCTCCTTCCTCGTATGCACCCTGCTGCACCTCCCTCTGTATCCCCAAGGAGAAACAATAAAAAAAAATATTATCAAGCACAGCAGCTCTGACTTCACCTTTACTCATGTACTCTGTGACAATATAGATAGGCTCTTCAGATACCACAGCATAAAGTTGGACCAATTTGTCATGTTTTAGCTTCTTCATGATTTGGGCTTCCTCTAAGAAGGATTCTGGAGACATAGTGCCAGGCTTCAGGGTCTTGATAGCCACTTTAGTATTTCCATTCCATGTACCTACAAGCACAGACACTTAGTTAGATTAAATATCTTCTGCTCCTTTTTCTGCCTGATGCCTAATGTAAGCAAGGGAAAAATACCAAGGAAATTTAATATAAGTTTTTTTAAAAAAAGTTGGTTTCCCATGTTGCCTTATCATTATATTACTCCCACACCTCCTTCATATTTTAGTCTTTTTCTGTTTCACTGAAAAATAATACTCCCATTGGCACTGGGGCACAATTGCCGTTGTCCTACTCAGACAATGTTTCCAGTGATCTCTACAGAAATCTTCTCTGAGTAAGAAATGTGGGACTGCTGAAATCCATCTTGGTGTATTCCCTTGCTAACAAGTAATTGCTACAGAACACAACACAGCCCCAGTCACAGATTTGGACAACAAAACTGGTTAAACTAGAACTTCTCATTTGCAACACTTTTTAACATTTTGGTTTTGTTCTGAGTCAGATGAAAAAAACCAAAACAGAACAACAACAAAAAACCTCCTGAGAAACAAATCCTGAATTGATTTCAGTTTAGAAACACAGGTGTGTTTCCAAACTGAAATGTGTCTTTTTCCTTCCCCTCCTTATCCCCAGGAGCTGCTGACAGAAAATGAGGTGTTCCTGTCCACTTCAGTTTGCTCTTTACTCGTGGTCAGCAATGAAATAGACAAGTTGCATCATTTTTCAGCCATCAGCTACCAAGCCTTCTGGAACACCCAAAAGCCTGCACAAGAACCTGGAGAGAACTGGGGAAGGCTGACTCAGGGCATCGTGCAAGAGGTGGGACTTCACTTGGGATATTAGAGAGGAGGAGGAGGACTGGAAAGAAAAAAAGACCTGTTTATGTAAATAGTGAGGATTTTTTTGGTGGGTGGTGTTTTTTTTTTTTTTTTTTTTTTTTTTTTTTTTTGTGTGTGTGGGAAGGGAAATGAAGAAAAATTTAAATGGGCAGAAATACCACTTTCCTACTGCCTTCTGGTTGTCCTTTGCCCAGACTAGCCAGAACCCTGCTCCAGAGTCAGGGCTGATATGGCTTTGAATGTGATCTGTAGATAGGGAGCTGCTGTGTGATAAGGCAGAACAACACTAAATGACTTCAGGAATTAATCACATTAAAAACTACTCCTCTGCACTCAAGCATGAGGATAGCAGAAAGCCCACAAAGTACACAAAGGCTGTGTCATGAACAAAGGTAGCATGTAAAATAACCCAGTTTGTTTAAAAGTACATGAACAATAACAGGGCTCAACTGCTGCATGGGAACTGGTTAGGCCAGAATAATTTTATCATAAACTTTTGCAACCTGATAGAGTATAAATGAGCCATAAAATGAGTTTTTTTGTGCAAATGCTCAGGCCCCAGGTCTACCTTGCCTGGCTGAGGATAGCAGAAGAGCAGTGGAGGAGCTGCTCCTCCTGTGCTGCTCCTCACTTTTAAAGGGCAACCCCAAATGTCTGGGGAGCTGGAGGCACATATTAGTCAAAAATGTGCAGTGCAAGTTTGGTTTTCATTATACCTTGATTTCCTTATGCCTGTTCAATGCCAGCTATCACTGTACTGTCAGTGGAGTAATGCCTTGAGTTACCACCTCAGCTACCCCAGAACACTTCAGAGGAACTCCTGAAGCCTTAATTTCTCTCAGTCCTTCAAATCAGAGCTGAAGCAGGACTTTGCTCTAGTGGCACTCCTGTATAAGCTGGGAAGGATGTGGTTTTGCCTCTAATTTCAAGCAGGGTGGCCAAAATTTTTTCTGATGGGTGACAGGGAGTATGTTTTGTCTGGAGTCAGTGAGGCTCCAGACTGCAGTGTGCCATCAGTCACAGCCACTTTGCAGAGGTACCATGAATTATATGAACCAGGAATAAAACCAGAGTTTCATGGGCACCAGATTGGCATTAATAAAATAGGATCTCACCTTGTGTGTTAACAGGATTAATTGTGTCCTATCTGTTTTAATAAAAATCCTAGGGCTTGTTCTATTACCATGAAGTGTTGTCAGCAAGTCTGTTTTTAAATACTTTGATGAATTTCTCCAGTTTAAAAAAAGAAAATAAAACAAAAATGCTAACTTATCCTCTCAGCTCTGATTCCAGTTTAAATTCTTAAATTTTCTTTTTCTGTTTTGGTATATTTTTCTAATAGAAAAGTAGCATAGGCTTCCCTCTGAATTCCTCCCATATGTAGTCAGTTACTACTTAATGTGTTTTTTATTAATTTTTACTGTGTCAATCTACTCCAATTTAGTAATGCTTCAGGGCTGTTAACATATTTTTTACCATACATTAAGAAACAGAATTTTATAATTGGAATCATAATTTTTGCATTTCTGACAGCTACTTGGTACTGGTACTTGGAACTTTATTTCTCATACATGATTTTTTTTTCATTTGTTCCTTTAACTTGTTGTATCATTTTAAGGTCTATGGCTCACAGAGCTGACCACTAAGTAGTAACATCAACTGGAAACTTGTGCATGCATTCAAGATGGAGAACAAGAAGGAGAAACTGCAATTATCTGGAAATGCCAATAGAAATGTAGGCAGCTTTCTTTGCAACAGGTCAACTGTAATTCTGTGAGATTCTATAAACTTCTGTATTTCTAGTCTATAAATTCTGTAAATCTCACAGACTTGCTGCTGTGCTCCTTGCTGAAGCACCCACTGGTTGTTTTGGCTGTACATATTTTTGTGTCACTGCAACAAAAGGAGTGGTCAAACTGCCCCCCTCAAATTTTTGTGAAGAAACAACATGTAGTGATTTTTTATTTGAATTGGTAATTTTAGAGTCTATACAGAACACAATTTGGCACAGAAATTGAGCCACATGTCATGAAATGGCCACTATATTGTGTTTCAATGCTATGGCCATGCTAAGATTTATGTAAATTGTAAATTGCTGTTGTTTTTTACTCATTAAAAGAATGAGGCCCATGATGGGTAAGTTAAGCTGGTAAATGTGCAGAAAACAATGTCAGTGGATTTGGAAAAGGTCAGTATTTCTGGACTTCAAAGTGGGGGTTCAGCTGGGCCCAGCAAGTTTTGCCTCTGTTGTCCCTGGTCTCTATATCAAATTACTGGGTTCTGCTGCAGACACAAATTGCAAACACACTTGAAGAAGTGGATGCATGGGAAAGCTAGCTTGACAATAACAGCTTGCTGATATTTGCCATTATTTTTAAACTGGGAGAATGGATGGAAACATTTTCAGGGTCTGATTCCATCAGTGCTACAACACACAAGGAAAGAAAAATGTCTACTTACCAGATTAATTTCTGGTTAGCCATTCTGCCTTACAGGTTTAGCATCATTCCTATTTTAATACCTAGCAATTGTGTAGTCACCCAAATAAACCCAAGGCAATTAATGAATTTTAATGCCCTAACCTCTCATACCACTGTGTGGAAATGAAAGGAAGCTTCCCCATGGATTACTGTATTTACGTTTGATTGTTTCAGGCAATATAAACTAACATTTCATACTATTCTGATCTTTTAGCTATAAGATCTATATTGAAATGTTTATTTCTGCCAAGAGGGCCTTAAAAGATCCATCCAAAGCAAAATATATTCTCTGCCTTACCACGCCACACTTCAGCGAAACACCCCTGACCAAGCTTCTGTTCCAGAAATAATGAATCACGTGCAACTTCCCATGCATCTTTAGCCAATCCAACAGTTTGTGGGGTATTATTCGTAGCAATCACAGTTAAGTTAAAACACAAACCATCAGCTTTCTCTATAGGAGAGGAAATTAATAAAAAAAACACACTTATAATCCAAAATTATGCATGCATTGAGAAAGATGGAAGGTGAGGGTCTCTCAGTGCTGCATTAAAGTTCATTTGCAAACACTGTTTTTTGGATGCTGAAGGTAAGGACTTCTTTTGTTAGTTTGCAGAAAAAGGCTCTTTGGTATAGCTAAGAGATTACTATGTGAGCCTTGATTTATTATTACGACAGTGGTAATTTGTCAAAATCAAGACCTTCCAAGGAAACATGGATTTTCAGTTTTCTTTTGCCATCAATTATAGTGAAAGTTGAAGATTAAAGAATTTCAAAGTCAAAGACATGATTCCAAAGACATTTTTCCTAACAGTTTGAGCTTTACTAATTTTTTTTCTTGTGGGTCACAACGTCCTAAATTTTCACCTTCCATCTTGTAATCCCCACACAGCGAGGTATTTTAGAGTAATTATTTTGCTCCATACCCATCCATACTTCCCCAAACTGCCCATTTCCCAGTCTCTTGATCAACTGTAGGGATTCTCGTGGAATTTCCCAGACATCTTTGGTTTTGACAGACAGATCAGTAAGCCTTGGCATTCCTTTATGACAGGGGACTACTAAGCGGCAGCAAAGACCTGCAGCTCTCTCTGATGGAGCCAGAAGTGAAGCCAACAGCAAAGGAGAGGAAAGAAAAAAAAGTGTGACATGAAACAAATACAGTAAGCATAAAAACAATGCTACTCACAACAGCTGTTAGTTGCATACCACAAAGCATCCTGGAAGATTAGGAATTGAACATTGAAACGTATTCATTTGAGACAGAACAGGAAATATTTTAGTCTCTGCACAGCCTGAAATGGAAGGTGACCACCACTGGTTTCTCTTGCAGACTCAGGATTTCCCTCTTCCCACAATGCTGCATTAAGATAACCTCTTGAGTGACTGGTTTACTATGGTACAGTATAGCTTTTAAAAAATAATCTGTCAATTACAAGATGAATTGTTTCAGAACTGAGTAAAATAAACATGGAGAAGATTAATTACTTCTTTTTCTGAAAAATCATAGCCATGAAAATTTGGTGGACTTTTTGTAGCCTGGGAAAAGGCATTTCTATATTTTGCTCTGTGAAAAGGTCTTTGTAGGTGTCATGGAAATCTGACCTTCTTTCTAGAGCAAACCTTCATTAGCATATGCAGTACCAAGCCTCCAGAGCTACTCTGCCTGGATCCTACTGATTATGCCTCCGTGTTGCACAGAAATGGCTGCTTCCAGATCTATTTGTTTCTGCATCTGTGCATGGACAATATGCCACCCATATAAGCTGACCAGAGGAAACTAAAATTTGACATATACCAACTGGTACAGTGAGGTTGTAAATTATCTTCCTTATATGTGAGTTTTTATACCTCATCTAGTTTGAAGTAGAGTCACTAGAAACAACTACAAATTCTCCCTGGCAGCACACACCCATCAGGAATTGGGTGGAGAAGACAGCCAGATGTCTAGTATGAATAGCATAAGAATACAGCAGACATAGAATACAAAGAATACAGAAAAAATGCCCCGCAGAGAAGCTGATTTCCCAATTATGAAAAGTTTTTGAGCAGCAAGCATTTGGGGTAATCTGTTAATAATATTATGAAAAGCTAAAGGAGAAAAAAACCCCAAAGAGCAAATAATTCAAAATACAAATTTCTGCTTAAAAAAAGACCATGCTGAGAAGCATGGCAATCTTCTGTGTAAGAACCAGTTGTCCTATACAGAGGTTTGGGGAGTTTTGAAGCTGCATTTGTTGTACACCAATTGCCAGTGACAACAGGATGTACTTTTGGGTGGAATAATGCATGCCACACTATTTACAAGAATAATAATAAAAAGGTTTGGTAGGTGGACACAAATACTGTACATAAAGAAACACAAATATTGCCTTATTTATTTAACATAATGTAAATGTTAATACTTTGCACATAGAACAAAATCCAGTGGGAAAATATATTTCATGTATCTAATACATGCAAACCTTTTGGCCATTGTTTTAGGTGACTGAATTCCACAATGCAATTCCTTTTTGCTTTATTAGCAATAGTGTGCTGCAAAATGGCACATACTGGCACTCGCTTATTCTTGGGGAATTCATGCTTGGAGATGTGCAAGTCAAATTCGGTAATTCTGTTTGCTTAGAAGAGGGAGAGCTGACAAAACCTTTAGCACAGTAAAGTGTTAGGTTTTAAAAGCTCTGCTGCTGTATCCTGTGAACGGCACTCAAAGACATTTATAACTCTAATGGGAAAGGGATAACAGAAGATGCATTACAACAAACTAGAGTCATAGATCAAATGACTCTTTAGGGCATCTTACAAATACATCAGCTCAGCAGCAAACACTTTAGTTTTAAATACTTCAGAGTGCCATGTATTATCTGAAAAATTACCTGAGTAATGCTGAACCAGCTGCTGAAGAGTTTCAAATTGTGCCCGAGTTGTGATATAATATCCACCATTGTCAAGTTTACGAATCTTATAATGTTTGACATGATCTCCTTTCATATCATCCCAATCTCGAATAGACAGGGAATAGGCACCTGTTCCAAGCAAAGGAGAAATAAAAAATTATAATTAGCTTTTAGTCACAAAGATTTTGGTTTCCTGGTCAGTTGCTACAAAGTGAAAGAGAAATTGCTTCCAAAAAGCTCACTGTATCCTGAAAAAAACCCAAATTAATCTAACACAATGATGTAAGCGACAGAGAAATTGTGGGATGTTCACACCATGTCCCTTTCACAATTTTCTAGAAAGATACTGGGACTTCTGTGTAAATGAAAACTCACATTTTAACATTTACTGCTTCAGGCTGTTAAATTGACTTTTCCTATTCTAAGTGTCAGGTTACACTGCAAATACTGCACTTTATGTAAATGCCAGTGGGTGGTAAATACCAAGATTTTCACAGGAAGCTCTGGAGATAATGACTTTATATGTGGGTAGTGTTGTTACCTGGATGGATCCCTAACACCTTTATAAACAACCAAATAAGCATACTTTGTACACCACAGTCTTTGGAAGGTAATCCTACACCAAGACTGAGCACCAGTAGATCTACAAGAACTTCATGTTTAACTTCCCAAATCCATGTGGGGCTTTAGAGCTTACCAGTGGGATTCAGATGCCCTAGCACAGGAATTAAGTGCCATGTGAGATGCCTCAGGACATGCTACTTGGCAGTTTTCCCACAGGCTGTCACATTTTTCCAGCCATGTGGATGTCCTGCAGGCATTTGAAGTGGCTCTGGATGCTCAGGGCCATGTAAAGGAACCTCAGTTGATAGGCTGGATTTAGTTTCAGGTGCAGTGGTGGCAGTCTGCAGGTGGGCTGGGGGCTTGATTTATACATCCATGCATAAGCCCCTGGTGCTCTGAGGGCGGCTGAATGCCAGCCCAGTTTCCATGAGAGTTATGGCGCTGCGGCGTAATGCCGGCGTGGGTACTCGGTGTCTGCAGTCACGGGCAGCTGAACAGAGCCTCGGCTTCCTGCTGACCACAAAAACAGCTCGGCCACCTCCGTGGGGACCTGCACGTTCAGGTGTCTCACTCTGGAGGACAGTCCTATTTTATGGCCAGTGACACACGTGTTGGTTCTCTACAGTGTCAATTTGAGCAAAGCTGCTTTTTTTACAACATCACACTGGATCTGAACAAAAACATGGCCCTTTTCAAAGGCAGCAAAGAAAATGAGTTTTAGCTCATGGCTCAGACAAATACTGTGTTTACTCAAGGGAATCTAGGTATTAAAAGGAGAAGAGGAAACTGTCAGCTGCAGAGAGCTCAGGAAGGTCCTCCTTCTGGAGCCTCTACTGCTTTCACTGGTAACCATGTCAGCTAAGGGCAGAAAAGGAAAACCACCAGCAAACAGATTTGTATGACATGAAAGGTGGTCCCAGTGTAAGATGTCTTTCTTGGATGTATCCTCAGTAAGAAGCCTCCTTGACCACATTAACCAACAACTGGTTACACTGGTGGGTGGCTCATCCCTGAGGAAGATGCAGTGAGCAAAATCTCTCCACCCTGACTCCAATGACTTCTCAAATTCCCTGTTGTTTGTCCCCTATATAGGAGGAAAAGAGCCAGCACTTAAAACAGTCGATTCTGGTTTATTTGAATGGGAGGCACCCTTAAAGGAGTGTCAGGGGTTGTTTTATGTCTCTCTTTTTCCTCCTTTTTTAAAAAAAATTATTTTAGTTTCATGTATTTATTTTGGTGGGGTTGGAGCTAGATGATCTTAAAAGGTCCCTTCCAACTCCAGCTTTGCTGTGATTCTATGATTTCTAAGTGTAGAAAAATACTGTTTGTTTAGGACAGTTTTCTGAAGAGGCTCTCCCTGAGTCAGTACTTTTGTCTCAACTAGGAGTTCAAAGCTTTTTGGTGATTTGCAAGCACATCTTGTGCATGCTTTGTACCACCACTCTCGGCTGTACATTGTCAGCCTCCTCTCAGAATTTTCCAGGCAGTCTTCTCCACCTCCGCATTTTTGAGTTTTGATCCACTGGCAGCAGCTGTATTTTCTTTAGTCACGCTCCCTGCGTATCTGCTCACTATTTTAGATTCTTTAGGGAAATGTAAACAATCTGTGCTTCCAGGTCTGCAATCAGAGCTGTGTGGGTGGCCCTCTGTGGACCCCCGCTGACCTCAGATCAAGTTGCAGGACTGGAGCTTTAGCTCAAACCTGGACATAAACAAGAACCAAGATGTATTTCATTATTCATTTATTTAGGTTGTTGGTTATCTATACTATTAATTACTCTCTGATGATAAATTTAAACACAAGAGATATAAATAATAAAAATTTGGGATAGAAAGACGACATTACAATATATCATACTAATGATTTTTTTTTAAAAGGCAGACAACTAAAACCAGACAGTCTTGAAAGGTGGGGATTGAAACCAGGTGAAGGATTATAGAGACAAGAGCTGATGAAGCACCTGGGTAGTCAGCCATTGAAAAAATGAAAAGCCAGCTCCATATGATTTATTTTGAAAGTAAGAAGAGAAGGCAACCATGATCAAGGGAAGTTAAATTCATGCTGAAATCATCCATGATGATACTTCTAACAGGATCCTGATTAATTTTATTATTATTATTATTTAAAGCAGAAGGGACAATTCTAGGTCATAAAACAATTCCTGCCTTAAGCCCACAATGACTAGTTGGGGTAGGGCATTTTGAGAAAACTTATGGCAGAAGGCACCATTTAAGCCCACACAATTGATTTTTTTCTCTCTCTTGAACAACAAGCTGTCTGTTTTCTTCTAACAACATACTTAAACACCACAAGGATGAGAAAGGAAATAGGCATTTTTAACAATAAAACATGCATGTCTGTTTTTTTCCTATAGCTTTGATGCAAACTCTGCTTGAAGATGTAGAGAGCCTTAAGTTCGAACACAGAGAAATTAAACTTGATGCTGTAAGTCCATCCATGATGGATTACTACATTTCCCTAATGCTTTTGTGTCTCACAAGAAATTAGAAAAACCCCTGACTTAGCTAAGTAAACAGTGCTGCAAAACATATCCCCTATCACTGTATAAAAACTGGGGAAGCCAGACTAAACTGATAACGTGGTTTAGAGAAACAGTGTTGTGTTTGTTTTTAGGATCCATGGCTGCATACATGAGTGAGTTTTTAAACTTGGCACACAATGGGATGAAGTCCTGCTCCTCACACACATCAGAGCAACTGTTGGTGAAAAAAAACAGGTGGAGACTATTTGCAGAAAAAGAGCAAGTTAGAGCCTGTCTTGCTCCTGGTGAGAGTGCCTCAATGCTATGGGAAGCATGGTGAAGCTGTGGGGTGACAAGAAACTGTCTGCCTACAACAACAGCAAGTCTATTCAGATTTTGCATAAAAAACAGTCTTCAGAGTTGTAGGCAGCAAAGGAAGAATCCAGTGACTTCGGGAAGCAATAATGCAAAACTTACAAATTTAGATGATTGAATGCAGCATCTGAAGATAGATTAGGGAGAGAGAGGAGTGCAAGTACTCCTTCTCTTCTTTAAACTCCTTCACTAGCCGCGACATTTTGCATGCTAAGCATAGCTGATAGTGTGCTCTGATCAAAGCACTGACAAGTTGGTGCTTTAATTATGTGAACCATCATTAGACTACAGAACTTGTATGGAATTAATTCTAGTGACTTATGCCTCCCACAGCTTTTGTTTTGGATTGTTGGTTAATTGAGAAATGGCCAGGTTTGTTTTTAGTTAGTTGCAAGTTTTCTGCTCAGTAGTTGTATGAATTAGAAAGATCTTTTCATACATGTGAAGCTTTTGAAGATGATGTTGACAGGCCTTGTGAGGAAAACGTAAAAGCAAAAATAGCACCCGCCAAGTAAATTGGAACTCCTCCAATATTTTTAAAGGGAAGGAGGAGAATACACCCTTCCACTTGACTTCAACAGAATGGATACAGTTGAATACTCTATGAATATATTAATTAGAAGTATATTCAAGGCTTTTCCCTGTTAATATGTGAATTTAAAACTGCTGCATAATTTTTTCCTCCTTTTTTTTTTTGTTCTCCCCAAGGATCCAGCATTTCAAAGGATAACACCATCTGGCTTGCACTGCAGATACCATGGGTTGAGCATGAGTTGTACTTTGGTGGTTCTCTACTTGGACCACTCACCCTAAGACCTAGGATATCCAGACATCCAATTCCCTAACACAAATACATGCAAAAGTGATACTTAATCTCTACCTTCATACCACTGAAAACAGTATTCCACATACTCAGCACAATTTTTCCCGTATTATCTTTTCATTCATAGTCAGAATGCCCATCCTACCTTTGGTAGTTTCGCTTTCCCGGATCAAGAAGGTACCTCTGGGGTTTCCAAACGACAGCAGCTGCCTCTCGGCATCTTTTCGGCCAAGCTTGCCAAAGTACCACCTTAGGGAAATATCAGAAATAGTAAGACAACATGTGATGTAGCATTACTAAATAGTGTCACAAGGCTCAGACACGGAGAGGATTTTGTGTGGAAACTGTGGTTACTCAGTTGACCATTTTTGTCACACTGTGTCTCTTTTATCATGCTGGAAAGCCAACCTGACAAACCATGTAAGAGATGCTCTGTGTGTTGGGCAGTAGCTCTTTGCATTAAGCCGGTAATCAGTAGGTGTTGAGAACACTTGGTGTCCTCCAACAACGGCCAGACTTGGACACACAGAGGCCAAGATGTGGTGGGTGGAGCATATACACAGGGAAAAGGGCAGAAAACTGTTGCTGCCAAAGAGCAGTACTTGTACAGATGTTGCTAAATATTTGATCTACACAGTGATTTACTAGTGCTCAATATTTTTGTTGCAGCACAGCTATAAAATCTCAGTAGAAGGACGAGATTGAACCGCTTAACTTGAGGTTCTATATGAGGCTTTCAGAGGCTTTTACAGCCTTTTTTCCTTCCTGCAGCAATGTTTTTGTGTTTTTTCACAATCAGCCAAGGACAGCCTGAAGTACAGACTCCAGTACTAATTACTAAATTAGTACTGCTTGGCTCTATAAGCTCCTCCATTTATATTGGAAATAAGGTGAATACACACATCGCTCTTTTTCTTTGCATAGATGGTTCCTCATTAGGCAGCTTTGTGTATGCATTGTGGGCATCCTACCTATCCTTGGAATTGTATTTGTTGATACAATGTGCCCTCTTTAATGGACAGTTTGCGCACTAATCGACTCAAAATATTTTTACAAGTTGGTTCAGGAAAAGCAAGGGCACCTTTTGGTTAAAGCTTGAAATTAGCTGACAGCTGAAAAAAGGAAGCAGACCTGTGTTCCTTTAGGTTTTTTTCTTTTGTTTTGACATTGAAAAAACACTGAGCTCTTGCTTCTTTTGTTACTAATTACCTAATTATTTATCAGTGCAGTTAAGAACTTAAATAAATATAACGTAAGTCATTTGGAAAATCGCTGCAATCAATCAAAGCCAACTCCTCACACCTCCTTCTAATACAGCACTAATGGTCTTTAGAACAGAAAAAGAAAACATACTCCTCTGCTTGGATGGAATCGACTGGAGCCACATAATTACTGGGAATGTAACCAGTTTCGCCTGTTGTCAAGGAACGAGCCTCCCACCAGTCTCCTTCCCTGTGGAAACAGAGGTGTGGAGGAGAAGTGAGAGCAGGACACAGCTGTAAAGACAATGATCTGACTTCATTAACAACACCCAAAACTGCATGGCTGTAAGAAACCACAGCAACTTGTCTCTATCACCGGTGTGCTTCCGAGAGAGCTGTTTGCATTTAAACCCAAATAATACACATATTTCTTTACATCTAGAATTATTGCAGCAGTGATTAGTACTGTAGCTTTTCAGATGCAGCATAATGGCATGAAGAGGCAGAACAGCCAGTGTAATCAGGTTTGGTGAGGGCTGAATTTGGACTAGAATATTGAAAACTGTATCCATGGCAATTATTCTAATACAGACCCTTGAAAAAGCTTATAGGAAAATTGCCAAATTGAATGCTGTGTTCTGATTTTGGCTGGGAATGAGTTAATTTTCCTCAAAGTAGCTGGTATGGGACTATGTTTTGGATTTGTGTTGGAAACAGTGTTGATAATGCAGGGATGCTTTCATTACTGCTGAGCAGCATTCCCACAGTGTCAAGGCCTTTTCAGCCTCTCACATGAGCAGAGAGAGGCAGGGGGTGTGCAGGGATCTGTGTGAGGAGACACAGCTGGGACAGCTGACTCCAACTGACCACAGGGCTATTCCATAACATATGGCAGCATGCTCAGCATGTAAAGCTGGGGAAGAAGAAGGACAAGGGGGGAATGTTTGGAGGGATGGCATTTACCTTCCCAAGTCATGGTTAGGCATGATGGAAGCCTGCTTTCCTGGGGATGGCTGAACACCTGCCTGCCTATGGGAAGCAGTGAATGAATTCCTTGTTTTGCTTGGCTTCTGTGCATGACTTTTGCTTTACCTTTTAAACTGCCTTTATCTCAACCCCTGAATTTTCTCACTTTTACCCTTTTGATTCTCCCCCTGATCCCACCACAGGAGAAGTGAATGAGTGGCTGTGTGGGGCTGAGTTGTACAGTGTCACATTCACTGCTAATTTTAAACTTCCATGAGCACAATTAATCTGAAACCCAAAGATATAAAAAAGCCATCCATCAACATGGCATTTTAGATGGCCCTTAAGGATCACACTTCATTGTCTAGATTCCCTCTGCTGGCCACCTGGAGGAGGTAGCACAGGACTAGGCTGTGTTTTCAAATGCTTACAAAAAACTCTTCTTCTACAACATTCTTCACATTTAAATGCAAAGTGGTTCATGCAGGACCATCTTAAGGCAGCATTCTATAGGCTTAGCATGAATTTCTCTTTTACACTGGTGCACACAGAGGGACATGGTACTGACTTTCAGACAATGCACATTGGTGCAGGATGTGCAGCTTTAAGAGAAGTTTATTTCTCAGCTTTTTGCAGGATGCAATTATTTGGGATTTAGCAATTTCTATTTCATTCTCAGCACCAGATTCACCAGTGTTTAACTCCTACCACTACTAATAAGCATTCTCTTTTCTATTTCTGGACTGCTTAGGAACTCTTTCTCAGTTCCCTTCTCTGTAAACCAAAGACTTGTTCACTAAAGAAAACACTATTATCAAATGTGTCTGGAGAATTCAGCCTCTTCTGGAAGCAAACAACTACAGTGTTTGCTGTAGTCACTGTCTAAGCTTTTACACTGTCTAAGCTTTTACTGGAAGGAAAGGTTGTGTCAAGGTGAATTCCTTAAATTTGCAACTTCACTTTTTTTAACAGTTTAAAGGAGAACAAACTCTATGGAAAACAACTAGAAAACAGCTGTGATTAGTCAAAAAGGAGATGCTTCCAATTTTACAGTTCAAGAAACATAAAGTGCAAATAGCTTTTGCAGAGGCTGGCAGTTGACACTGTTTTAATACACCCTGTGTGCATTAGTATGTCAGGCAAATGGCCCTTTTTGTTTGTGTCTCTAGTATTGCCAGTGAAGTGCTAACCCTTCCCCCATATGCTGCTGTAGAATATTTCTGAGGCATTATGCCACACTGAGCTTGATAAATGGTACCATTCCATCTCTTCTCCTTACTGTGCAGAGAGTCCACTAGATGGAGGCATTTTGTCGTATCTAGGGAGAAAAAAAGCAGTCCTGTGGATGATCCCAACGTCAGGAACAACCCCCTCTGCTTTGACAGAGAAGCTTAAATGTCTCAAAGCACTGCCAGAAAGGAGGAGGAATGCGAGTTTTTTTCACAGCTCTTAAATTCAGACCTGCAGCTGAGGTAGGAGGCAGCTAGTCAATGGGGCCAGACAGGGTGTCGTGGTGGGAGTACTGGGGATGGCCCAGTGTTTTGAAGCCCCAAAGTCAGGCTCTGCTCTGAACCACTCTGCAGGTACCTCTTTCACCCAGACTGCCTTTAGTAAAATATCTGGGTTCAAATCACAGGGATACCCCCTGTATGTTATTTCAGGTGCTGCGCTGAATATTTACTCCAAAGCACAAATCAAACTTTGTTTGTTGAAAGCTAAAGCAAAATCCAAATCCAAACCCCTCCAAAAATTCCAGACAAACTACTTTTTTGCACATATATGCTTTCTATGTGCAAGCAACATTGGCAGGTGCTTTAAAAATGGGCTTATTTAATGTAATTCCAGATGTAAGTGAAGAGAGGAAGCATTCTTATGGAAAAGCAGCTTTCTGGAGATTCCCAGTCTGGCTGTCACTACTCCAGGGATGTGGTTAGGGCCATGTTTATAAACAAATACACCTAACTACAATGGGAACTGAGCTTCTGTGATCCTACAGGAAAATCAATGAATGCTTGGTCTTTTTTCCTTGCTTAGAAATCCTTCTTCCAGGCAGTAAGTACCTGCATCAAAATGCATGTACTGCAGCCACCGACATGAAGGGGAATCTCTCTGTCTCACCAGCTCCAAGGATGATTGCTCTCTAAATCCTGGTGAGCACTGCCAGATTCCACCAACTGGCACGTACAAGGTATTTATAATGTGTGGAACTGCTTGTTTCAGGTTATGGCATAGTTTGTGCAAGGTTAGAAAAGCACAAGGCAATGCGAATAAAAATAGATCATAGGTTTAAAAAGGGTTTGTTTCCAACCTCTAAGTTAGAAGCAGAAAGGTTTTAAATTGCTGCTCCCTCTACAAATAGTAACTGAAGTTTCTGTGCTTTCATCTACATCAAAGCTCTTTAGCTTCATGAAATATTCCACAGAATTACCTGATTTTTAAAAAAAACTTCAGTGCACATTGAGCCAGTTCCAACCCTGCAGTTGCTATATTAAAATTAACAGGAGTTGCACCAGGGGTGAATTCTCCTCATTGTCACATATTATAAGAAAAAAAGAGAGGACCAATATCACAAAGCCTTTAGAAAGTGACACACTTGGTTGTTAACCCATTTTTTACCTCCACATGATAGCAGTAGTGAACATAACACAGAGCCTGCCACTTTATGCTCTTAGCCAAGAATTACAAGATGTTCAGATGTAGGTCAGTAGCACAGTGAGTTTTAGAAGTTATTTTTAAATTGCTAAGGGATTTTTTTCTATGGGCAGTTGATAAAATTAATTTTAGTTTGATGATTTCCAGGATGGAAATGTGGTTTTCATGTCAGATGCAACAGAACCTAGGAAGTTGTGACTGCATCACCTACCTTTAAAAGACAAAAATGCTTTTAAACTTGGCACATACATCTGGATAACAACTCTTTTGTGAATCAGTTTTTAGCTCATTTCTGTGTAGGGATACTAGCAGCAGATTGGAAAAAGTGTTAGTATATGCCTTGCAGAACCTCTGTAGCTACTGATAAAGTACAGAGCTGGTAGTTTCAGTTCTGAATGTGGGGTTACTGTAAAATGTAAGCAGTAAATCACACAATCTAACACTTTTTTAAAAGTAAAGCTGCATGTGGTTGAAGTGTTTTTTCCCAATAATACAGCACTTTGCTTTGAATCATATTTTACTAATAAAGCAAGCAAACATTACTATAAACATTGTAAGTTTGAAACTATTAAAAAGAAGATTCCCAAGCCTAAAACTTACGAGCTGTTAAGTATCTGGAATTTTTCTCCTTTGTGAAAACTCAAGTCATCTTCTGTTCTTGCTTCATAGTCATAAAGCGCCACAAAAAGAGTTACACCTAAAGAAAAAGATAAGTGGGTTTTACTCCATCATAAAAGACAGGAGGGAAAAGAACCTCAAGAGATGATGTGGCTAAGCCACAGGTAAGCTACTCCAGTTGCTGAGGGGCAAACCAAACTGAACCCTCCAACTTTTTGAATGATTCTCATCTCTCTGGTCTTATGCATTTGCCATAAGCAGTGAGCACTCCACCTCCTTCACTCTGTACAGTCACAGGATCCCAAGCAGGCAAAGGGGGTTGAAGAGACAGTTTAGACATAGTCATGCCAAGTATTTAACTACTTGAGGTGGCTCAGCCCACACTTTACACTCTCGGATAGAGGGATGAGGCATGTAGCCAAATTTGGCATGTACACATAATTTCTCAGCTCCAAGTGAACCTGCAAATTTGCAAAGGACCCAGCTCTACCCCACTTCAGTTCTTTGCACTATTTCATTAAAATAACTCTTCCTAAAAGCAACATGCTGAGACAGTCAGGCCTCTGCTGCATGACTGACACCATGAGCACCAAAATAAGATGTTCAAGCTCACCTGTTCCTCCTCTTGTACGCAGCGTCCCTGTATGAGAGGAGGAGTTGACTCCACCAAACACAGTCAGTCCTTGGCCTCCTGTGGCATGGAAGTTGTTGTAGTTTGGGATTGAAGTCACACCAAAGCTAGGATAGTGCTGAGGAGTAGGATCTGTCCCATAGCGGTAGCCTGAGCTTTGAGTTAAACTGCCATCCCTCTCGTCAGTCAGTTTTGTTGCTTCTTTATCCTTACATTGCACACAGCCCATTATCTAAAATCCTAGGAGAGGAAGGAAATGATAGGTCCTCATATGTTGATGCTCACCAGATCTCCTCCAAACACACATATGATGAGGCTTAAATTAAGTTCACTGCTCAAAAGTTAAGTATTTTGGAAAAAAACCTGCAGTGGCTTGAATACAAACGGCAACATGTTGGAAAAAAGCTCACACAAAAGCTTCCCCTCAGGAATCTTCCATCGAGGCCTGGAGAAGGGGGTCCTGCCTGCTCTTAGGGTAGCAGCAGATCTTTGTCCAGCCCTGACAGACAACATTTTGCACAGAGGGACCAAGAGGATGAAATCTATCTTGCTCACCCTTTGCCAGAAGGATGCAACTGGCAGGTGAAGGACTCAGCCAAAAAAGTGCAGCTGGAGGTGTTCAAGACTGCCCTCAGAACACAGAATGAGGCACTCAGCTTGTGGTTCATATTTGACCTTGCCAACTACCCAGGAATGGACTTCGCCTAAAGACAAAGTCCTTCTTCCATTGCTGGAGCTCTGCACAGCAGGCAGAAAAGCATCCAAAGCAGCCACAGTGATCCAAGAATTATTACAGCAGGAAAGTAGGAGGGAGCTATCAGAGTGCACAGCTTAAAAAAAAAAAAAAAAAAGGAAGCTCCTTTTTAAGCAGTACCAAATTGAAGGCTAAAACCACTGGTAACAGGAGGTGGGGCTGGCAAAAGTACACACATTAAGAAACTAGAGAAAGTCCCAGAAGAATTAACATGTCAAATGCAGAGCAACTCCAAGTACAGATTCTGCACAGAATGAAACTGAGAAGGTTTCAAAAATTACAGCTTCAAAAAGGTTGCTCTCAGTTTTTTTAATTCTTGTAACCTCTTGTTCAGCACCCTCATGGGGCGCTACCAGGGCCTGGGTTAATCTCTCTTTATTTGAGGTGCCTGCCTCTCTCTGCGTGGAGAGAGACAGAGGGTGATTTGCTACATCTCAGAAGCACTCCTGCAAAGTTAGTCCTGTTACCTGGTGTTGCCTTTCGTCTGCTAGCTCTAACTTTCTCTAATCCATGTGGTGGCATCACTGAACTCTTTCCTATTGGCCCAAGTTGAACCTAGACACAAAACCTGAGTTTCTGGAGTTGGGTGTGATGAACCTAAGGAATCAGATACTTCTCTGGAGGCATCCTTGATCTGAACCAGTACAGTGACTCTTAGATGCAACCTGGCACACAAACAACAAACTCTGAACAGTGGGGTTGGAAGAGAAATGGCTGAAAAAAAATCTTTAAAAATTACTTAATAGATAAACTTTTTTTTTCAGAATATATAAATAGAGAGAAAATTCAGAGAATAGAAAAAAAATATAGAGTGAAGTACTTTTTTTTTTACCCCACATTTCTTTTTGCATTTCAGACCAATATCTGTCACTTTGGGTAAATAGAAAGCTTATGCTTTTTAAAATTTTCTAATTTTTCTGTAGCTGCCAGGCTTGCTATTTTCTATGCCTTACCCCAACATCAACACAGGAAATTGGTTTTGACAAACTCATGGGATTCAGAAAAAGAATGTTTCACCAGCGCTAATGCTTGAAAAATTATGTAGCAGCTCTCTGTTTTTCTGTGACAGTCCACAGTCTGGATACCTGCTTCCCATATCTAACCTGCCTAATTAAAAAGAAAAACACTTCTGTTTTTCTACAATTTTCAGATACTTCCAGTTATTCTACAAGTCAGTTCAGAAAAACAAGCATCATTTTGTTTGCCCAATGTGACACCCATCCACAAGAAGGACCAGAAGGAGGATCTGGGAAGACACAGGACTGTCAGACTGCCCTTGGTGCCCAGGCAGGTTATGGAACAGCTCATTGTGAGTGCAATCACAGGGCACACACAGGATCAGACCCAGCCAGACTGGGTTTAGGACATGGCTCTCAGTGCCATGGCCTAGTTGACAAGGTGGTGACAGTCAAAGGCTGGATGCTATGATCTCAGAGGTCTTTTTAACCTAAATGATTCTGTTATTCTATAATTTTATCTTTATTTATTTCCTGGAGTTGTATTGTCTGCATTTAGCATGGGTCTACCTTCTGTTGCTCTTAGCCTGACTTAAAACTGCCCTTTTTGCATTTCTTTATTCCCTTCAAGACACCACATCCACTCAGCAGGGCTCCCTCACCAAAATGTTTAAGTCTTTTGGGGAGAACAGAAAAATGGACCCCTGACTCTTCACTTGCTGCATGGGTGGCATGAGCTAGGATCCCTGAAGAAACTAAAGCAACAACTGGTTGAGGGAAAGGGGTTTGCAGCCTGGAAGCTGCAAAACACGCTGCTGCTGTTACTGCTGCAGCAGCCATGCTGACCTCCTGCCTCTGCTCGCCCTGGAAGCTGGGTTGGAGCTGGAGGTGCAGAGTACTGTGCATCCCAGGACCAGCAGTGACACCAGGTGAGCCCACAGGGACCATGAAAAAGGTGCAGAGGTGCCCTGGCCGGCTTCATATCAGCTGTGAAAAATTGCTTGTGGAACCATGACTACTGCTTTTAGCATTTCAACAGCAGGACAGTTTGGCTCTGGAGACCCTTTGTTTGGAGATGTCACTCAGAACTGAGGTTTTGCTGGCTCCTCTCAGAGCCTCTGTGAGCACTGCCAGGGAGTGAAGCAGGACCACAGGGAAGGCAAGAGCCCTGTGGGGTGATGGCTCATCTCCCTGCTCTCAGCATGGGCAGAGCCCAGAAGGCTTTGGGCGGGAGGGACGAGTCTGGGACTCACTATTTGGACCCTGCTACACCTCTGTGAAAGTGTGGCTGTGATGTGCAGAGAGCAAAACATGGGCAGTGAGCAAATGCTGCGTGGGAGATACCACGAGAGAAATCCCAGCTCAACAGTAAAGGTGGAGAGGTGCTGACCACCAGAGCAGGGAAGAGTGAGCCATTAAATCAGCCTGCTTAAAAGCTGCAACATGGGCTTATTCACCTCAAAGCAACTAAGTGATATGCAGGATTTAGTGTTTAAAGAAGAATTTCACAGCCTTTTTGTTGGCTTGCAGACTTACATCCCTGTGAAACTCTATCACCTCCTCCCTTTCCCCTCCCAGCTCTGTTTCTCCTCTTATTTTTTCCCATGTGCTTTCATGAAGAAAGTAGAGAAAAAAAATTAAAGAAAAAAAGAGATAGGAAACATGAAATCTGGGATACCAGTGGGAGGGAAAGTGGTTTTCTTCTTGCTTATTCACAAACGTTCAGCTGAGCAGGGAAAAAAAAATCCCCACTGAAATCCAGGAATATTTCACGTATAAATTTACAACTGCTGACAAGACAACCCTACATATTTCATTTACACACTGATAAGGAAAAAGTTGAAATGATAAATTAGCTGCAAAAAGAAAAATTGCTACAAGTATTTATTCTGAAAAAAAGTGAATAAACAAGGGCATGGTATACATATGCACTGGTAGTTTAAAAAATAGTTTGGGTTTTTATTACTTGGAATTATATGTATAAAGAACCAGTGAATTATGAATGTCTTGATTTTCATTTGGTTTTTGCTTGCTTTATCTTTTTGCTGGCAATGGCAGCACACAGGGAAGGAGAATTTGATGTGAAGTGAACGACTGACAAAATGGGCTTTTTTCTTTCTCTTGTCCCCTCCCACTGTCAAAGTGTCTAGACAATCCAAGTATAAAGACTGCTTGATTGCAGCCTCTTGTAAAATGTGACAGAGGGTGTTACATGCACACATCTTTTCAAGCCAAGTCCCTGAAAGTTGTCTGTTCTTGGCTCAAAGAAACAGCATCATGGGGAGCTGGCTAAATGTGAGAGAATACATGTATGCATGTACATGCCTAAAGTGATTTCAGCTTACTCAGGGGTTTCATAGACAAAAAATATCACCTCCATTCAGCACTGGCCTTTGTGTCAATGAATGGAATCCAAAAACTAATCTCCTTCAGTATCACAGAGCAGGATTTTAATATCCAAAAGTTTTATCTCCCTGCATGTCAGCATTTGGAGCTGTGGAAAGCTGTAATTATTCATCCAGCTCTGAGATCACCAAACAAAATCTGGAGTTGTTTTACACTAAACTCTTTGGAGATGAGAACACAATGTTGCTCATCCAACATGCTGTGCATCTTACAGTAAGGGAACAAGTTTTTAATCCACTTCCACTAGGAAAGGCAGCATTTCTCAGATGTGTGAGTTATGGGTCACACAGCATTATCATAATCTGACACTGGTAATTTTAAAAGGTATGTAACTGACCTAATTAAAATGAACTTTTCCAAGGCAAGCAAGTTGAATTTGGTTATTTTGAAGTTGTGTTTTTATAGGCAATGTAAGATGTGTTTTTATGAAAACATATAACCCCTCATTTTCATGGGTTTTGAGACTTCCTTAGAGACAAAGGAAAATAAACATATTATTTATCTCCTTTCTTGTCCTTATTACATTTCTTGGACTCCAACATTAACATTGCAACCAATCTAACATGTGTCTAACCAGAAGAGTAGTTTCCACCCACCTTGTGGAAACATTAGTTGACATGGATATAAAATTCATTATATCATTATGAATAATTTATATAGTCATAGCACCTTAATCACTTTCAGGTAGGATACAGATGAAGGCTAAGGAGATGAATTAACATTATTATTACTACTGTAAATAATCCTCCTTTGGTTTTTCTTTTTGTTCTTGATACAAAATGGAAGCGAAAACTGAAACACCCAACAGAGCCAGGCATCCACTCCATTAACAAAAACAAAAGCTGTCCTCTGCTAGCTAATCAAAACCTAGGAAAAGTCCAAGAGTAGGAGGAAAATTCCTTTTTTTATACTTCTATTTTAAAAGTAAAAGCTCCAACATGTGATATCTGAAAAGCCAAAAGTACTGATTAACCTTTGCTTCTGCAGTAGTAAGCATATGGATGGGGGGAAGAATGGTGTAAATTCACTCCTTCTGAGCATCAGAAGTTTTCTCATAAGCTTTTGCAACTCACATCTGAAAGTCTGAATTATGGTACATCTTCAGAACCTTCTTTTTTTAGAGTTGTAAGAGAAAATACGTTCTAAGAGTGTTTGAGAAAGAGGTACTGGGAGGTGCAGGGAAAAACCTGTCTACCCTGCACCCTTTGATCCATGCTGTGGCCTCTGTCCTCCAACCCCTTGCACACGAAAGGGAACTGGCACAGGAGAGGGCTCCAGCCTGCTGAAGAGATGGAGAGCAGGTTCAGACCCAGCAGGGTGCATTCTCTTTCCTCCTGGACTTCTCTGGAATGAAATCTGATGGCATATTTTTAAGATAACTTCTCTCAGTAAAAAACATGAAAGGGATAGGCTGGATGACTGGTAACTGGCAACTGCCTTTTTCTGACCAAGTCTTACAAATCTTGTCCGGAAAGCATCAGCAGGGAAGCTGAGTTAAGAAATATTTATGTTAAAAGAAAATCAGAAGCAAAAAATCCTTGGCTTTTATTCAGTCTGTGTGGTGAACAGGCATGAATCAAATTAAGGATTTCATCCAGCATGGCTGTGAAAAATGAAATCTCTAAGGGCCATCTTTTTGGTGCTTTATGGTTTGCTGAAAGCACCACAGAACAATCAGTCTGTGACATCAAACAAACCAAATTTTATGAGCTACCGTAGGATTTAATATTCAAAATGCCACATTCTGAGTTACTGTGAAGGTTCAAGGAGGACAGAAAAGGCTTTCCAAGAATAAGAACTCCAAGAATTTTTAAAAGAGACTTTAAAAATGACTGTGGAATGCCTCCTGCAGGCTGTGTATGGGAATAATCAACACAGAAATTTAGACCAAAGTTGAAATGTCTTACTTTCCATGCCCTATAAGTAGCTCCTAGAGACGAAGTGATGGATTAGGTATTTTGAAACACAACTCTGAGACCCATTAAACTCCCCAATTTTCAGAGAAGTCTCACTCACCCACTTTGACCATTACAAGTCACTAGGAAGGCATTCCAAGTTGGGCAACAAATAGGCACTTTAAACCAGTCTTATGTAGGTCAGTAATTTCCATGCTGTCTGCTTGCTGACCCCTCTTTGACTCCTATCTATGCTGATGGGAGCATTTTGGATTTCCAGAATTAATACTGTGTCAGTTTCAAGACAACTCAAATGAAACAGATGGAATAAAACAGCAGCACTTACTGCATTATTTTTTTTTGGTTTTATCTATTAACTCTGGGACATTTTAGAGGACTGTCTACATTCCAGCTTAGCCAGTGATTTCCCAATTTTTAGGTCAGAGAGATACAATAAATACTTTAAAATTCAAACTCCTGGGTGTTATTCATTATTTCCCAGGCTTGGGGGTTGCAGGTTACTATATATACATATAATTTGTATACTAAGATCCAATCTAGAAAGAATATAATTTTACTGCATTGTGATAGATCCAGTTCAGCCTTGAATAAAGCTGGAGATTTGTGTAGAATTCTTGCAAATCTACATGTGCACCACACTTGTCATGCTGCATTAAAAAATGTAAATCAGAGAAGACACAGTACTACCACTAGATGTTCTCTGACTGTTAAAGACATGCAGAAAATCTCACATACACAAAGTCATGTTCCTGAACAAAAAGCCAGAAACACCAGGGCAAAACCTCAAGTATGTTTCAAAACAACACTCAGAAATTCCTGGGCTGCATAATTTGATTTTTAATGCTTCACTCCCAGATTCTGCTTTAGTGGTCTGAGCAGAAAAAAACCCCAGCAGTTAAATTGTTCATCTGTAGCAGTCAAAAGTCAGGCTGTTGCCCAGTGTCCATGGCCATCCACGGCTGGAAGAGCAGGAAGAGCAGTCTAAGCTGAGCTCCTGCTGCCATACTGCCCTGGTTCAAAGCCAATGCCTTTTACAATGCTGGAGTGCTCTTACTATTGTTTCTTGTCAGCTTACAGTTGCTTTGGAAGTCCTCTACAATGGTGGCAGAAGGGGTTCAGGAAAGGGAGCAGCTCCAGCTGCTGCAAGAAGAGCAGGCCCTGGAAGGGGCTTTGAAGTGCCGTATTCTGCCCTGCTGTTCCTCCCCATGACTGAGTCACTGGGGACACAGCCCTGGAAACAACAGCTTCCTGACAATACAGACAAGGTTTAAGTTATAACACATGCCTGCAAAGCGTGGCCCTGTGCTTGCCTTCCCTTTTTTCCCCTTTGAGACTGGCACTAGAAGACAGTTATGAAAAATGAAGGTTTGGGCTTCACCTTGCCCGTTTAATTTCAGCCAGCCTTGGAGGTCAGGACCAGGGAAGAGAAGGTGCATGTTGAAGGACTTCACTGAGCTACAACCAGAGCCTTGGCTTCTGCCAGAGGCTGTGAGCACAGCTGTCCATGGGGCAGGGTGAGTGGCCACGCAGGGCCAGGAAGGAAGAACAATGAATGTCTTGGTCCCTCTCTGGCAAGAGATTTAATACAACCCAATCTGTTCATTATCCATACAGATATATGATCTATTTATTACAAGCTAGAAAGGAAAAAGGAAGTCAGTGTTCCAGCTGGGCAGGGGGAGCAATAACCACGTCCACATGTTCTTTTGAGGGTCACTTGTGGTGGTGGGACTGTCTGGCAGCTGTCTGGTGGGAACGTCACCTGGCAAGGCCACAGGAAGCTGCATTACCACAATGCTGTTTGAGCAGCCGTAATCAAAAGCTCCCCGGTGCAAGAAGAGAAGATAAACCTTCCAAACTGCCCATGAAAGGACACGTCTCTACCCTTTTGGTTTTGTGCAGCTTCTTTGCCAGCCAAGTCTGTGAATGTCGGGGCCTCATCTTTTTCAAAAAACAGTGAATTCTCCTCCACTCCCTGTGATACATCCCTTTAAGCAAAACCAAACCAGAACAAAACACAAGAAGCAATTAAAGGCTCACACTGCAATCTCTTAAAGTTACAGGAACTGAGTTATGCCTTATACTGTCTCAGGGCTTTTATTACTTTGAAAAAAAGATGCCCTAGAAAAATGCAGTAGTTCTGAGAAAAGATTCTTCTGTGTTTGTTTTTTTTTTTTTTTTTTTTTTTTTTTTTCCCACCAACCTCCAACCTTCACTTGTAATCTAAAAGAAAAAGTCTTATGTGTAACTAACTTCAGAGGGAAGGCCTGCAGGTTTTACGCTCATGAACTGAACAGCAAGTCAGCCTTAAAACTGCACATAGGATTCTTTTATGCTTAAAATGTGTTAAAAGAATCTTTGAAATTAAGAACTAATGGCAGCAACTACTGCTTACTCTAGAGTTAACCCCCACAAAGGACAGATCTATCCCTGGTTCTGAGACAACATCATGCAAATTCAACGGTGTGATTTCAAGCTACATTCCTCCTTCATCAGGCTGCTTGTGGTAGCTCTATTCATGAGCAGAGAGAAGCGGGTGGATGGTCTGCATAAGCATTTTGAGCTAATGCACCTAAATTTTGAAGTGCCTTTTAAGTGTGTAAATTAGAAAACCTATAGCAAGAGAACAACTGCTGCAAATGCCAGAATAATTTTGTCTTGGAAAGAGAAGAAATAAAACAGTGTCTCCACTGATTTCCTCTTTCTTTTCTCCCATTAGGAGAACAGAAAGATGATTGCAGGTTGATTCACACAGTTCTGATTTTTTTCTTTCAATTCCTATTTTTAGCTTCTCCCCAGGATTAATGGGTGTTCATCTGACCCACAGTATGAGAGTGGTGCAGAGCAGAATGCCAAATGTGAATCAGGATGGGCAGGGAAGGAAGTGGAGAAAGGGGAAGGACACAGTAAAGAAGTTCTGCAACTGTTTGCCACTATGTACCATGAAAGGGACATAAAAAAAATCTTCTCTCAAAAAAACCCCTCACTGCTCCTCCTCATCCCCTTTCACCCATGCAGGAATGAAACTAACCCCTTCTCTGCCTTGTCTGATTTCTGTGTTGTGACCGAAGAACTTGGAGGATGTGACAGCAAGAAAAAGGGAGCAAGCTGAGTCTCAGATCAGGAGACTTTGAAACCCTTCCAGACACCATTCCCTCCTGAAGGGGCTCTCATTTCTTCTAGGTTGCTACTGCTAACATTCTAGTAGAGTTATTTAAATCCCTTATGCGTCCAGTTACACCGGGGGAAAAAATCCTCTTTTCCTAAACATGAGCAAATATTTGCCTGTGGCCAGCCCACAAAGAAACCCCCAGCTTTTTAGCCCCATCATTGTAGCTGGCTTCATCTACAACAGCAAAGATGCTGATGGGTGGGGTCCCCAAACTGAGTGGCAACCACATTGTGATAAAGGCAGTGAGTGTCAAAGTACTGACTACACCAGTAATGGGACACACAGAAACCCTACCTATGCTCACACACACACAGAAAATTCTCTAGCGAGACCTGTTCTCTCAAACCCAGCTGTTGCCACCGTAGATTCAGTGTATGACAGCAGCTTACAGCTAGATGACATCTTAGGTAAGTTTATTGTGTCTGGATGGGGTTCAGTTTCTCCACAGCATCCCAAACCCTGCTGTGTGTGCTTCAGCTCTGTGAGCAGAACAACGTTGATAATGCACCCAGGTTTAAGTTATTGCTGAGCAGTGCTTGCAAAGCATCAAGACCTTCTTTGTTTCTCACTCTGCCACTGTTGCAAGTAGGCAGGGGGAGGTTTGGGAAGGGACCGAGCTAGGAAAGCTGAACCCAACTGACCAAAGGTATATTCTACACACTCAGTGCGTGAGGAAAAGTCCACAGAAGTTTCTCTATTTCTGTGTATTTAAAACAAAAAGGCAAAACTGGGTGGTAATCTGGAGCAGATAGGGAGGGTTTCACTGAAAATGACTCTGTGATATGCCTTGAGAAACAACACAAGTCCTGACAATTCAGGAGATCTGGAGATCTTTGCTGGAGTTCCTCCCTATTTCCTAGCAGAAAGAGACAAAAAGCTGAAGGCCACTGAAATTAACAACTGTGCTGTCCCCACAGCATAGGGGACACATGTCAGATTTGTGGATTGTGTTGTAAAGGGAAAAGGACTTCTTGATAGGGAACAAATTGACACTCTAATCCAGGCTGGCTGGGAGAGTCAGGTCAAATAAGCAACCACAAGCACATTTAGCAAAAACCGGATATCGAGGAGAACATCAACCAAAGCAAAGGCTGTGAGAAGATGACCCTTTTCAGTTGCTTATATGCTAATTACAGGATTCTGAAAAAAATGGATAAACCCTCTGCCTATAAAGTAGCAATGCAAAATAGTACTCTTGAAAAATAATAGCTATATTTAGACTATTATATTAGTAACAGAAACAGCTGTAGCCAATTTAAAAAATCCAAATGGAAGAGGGTGGTGCCACGCCATATGTGTCACAAATGACATCTGAGTGACTGACAACTAGGAAATAAATAATCTTGGAGAGTTACAGGGATGATGAGCTTCTTCAACACTTACATACAAGAAGTACAAAATCCCCTCTTGTGTTACTCTGGAGACCTTATGTCACTAGCACTAACACAGGCCTCTCCTTTCCAAAGGGCTACAGATGACAAGTTACTAACCCCTAAATTCAAAAAAGGATTGGCCTTCCTAACCTTGTGAAATTAAGCTCTTGCCAATGAGTCACCTACAACATTGGCCTTGCAGCACCAAAGGAGCAGCTTACAGCACGATCACCACAAGGTGAAGAGCTGAACTCCACCACACACAAGCTAAACCCCACGGTGGTCACACAAGCACCCACCCATGTGCAGCAGGACCCACCTGCTTCCTGCCCCAGCCAGGGGCTGCATTGGGCAGGAGCTGCAGGCACATGCACAGCTCACCGCCGGCTGGGTAACATAGCCTGAACAGCCCCTGAGTCATACGTGGGTTAGCACAGGAGCCAGAGCATCCCTGCTCGAGACTTTGTCTCAGTAGAGAGGAAACGATCACAAACCAGAAGGTTACTGGTTGTTTAGACTGAAAAGGACCAATACTTCCTGTGCAAATAGTTAACATTGTCTGCAATCAAATCCAGACCAGAATTTTATGCAATATGTGAGCGTATGCTCTTTATAGATACATAAATTAAAGTCCTAGTGCATGCTATCTGAGAAGCAGTTTCACAAAACTAGAGTGAATGGGAGTCAAATCAGGCTGAAGGAGAACATACAGAAAATTGCTGACATCTGCAAACAGTTTAAGACATTTCCTAAATGCCTACAGTGTTACAACCATGGAAATGGGCTAGATAAAAATAACGCGCAACAAAAAAAGCCCAGCAGCTGGGTTTACCAAGGAAGTGAAAATACATATAAAATGTTATATAGAAAATTTGTACATGAAAGGGGGAAGAGGAAGAGATAATAAGAAGCAAAAAAAAGCTAAAATAAAGATTATATACAGGAAACAAGAAGATATTAGAAAAAAATAAAGACACGTAAAATCAGAAATACATTTTAATTTTTTTCTAAGCAGAGTATGAAAGATTAATCCTGAACAATAAAAATTGTAGAAACATTCATAACAATGTGACAGCAGCAGAAGTAATTGAGTAAATGTTTCTGATTAGCACACAGGTAAAAGGCTGGATGATCTGTTCATGAGAATGATAATGAAATAGCTTCCCACCACAGCAGCCACTGGAGAGGGGATGTTAAGCAGCAGATAAACGATTCTGAGTGATGCAGATTGCTAGAAATAAACTTGTCTCAGAAGGTTTACAGAGGTAGCCTTGGAGCTGCTACTGCATCTAAAGCAACTCTTGGTCCTTGGGGAAGGACCAAAGACAGGAAGAAGGCTCATACTGGGCTACTATTTGAGAAGGGTAGAAAGTAATTACAGGCCAGTTGGATGAGTCTCCAGTATTTTGCAGAGGATAGAACAACCAACATCGGCCTCAATTAACAACTTTTTTCAAAGCTCTGTAATTAAAGTCAATTAACTTGGCTTTAAGGAAAATAGATCCTGTCAAACTAATTTGATGTCATTTCTTGCAAAAATTACAAGTTCACTTGATGAAGACAGCATTGTTAACAGTATTACAAATCTAAGTAATTTGACTTGTTCTGTTGAATCCTTTGAAGCCTACATGGAGAGTCTCCATCTGTACATGGAAATCAGGGCTCCGTTGGTGGAGAGCACCATGTAAGACCAGGCTAAAACCTTCAACCTATTTTATACTGAAGTCACTTTTGAGTCCACAGTCATACTAGAAGTATTAAAAAGCTGGTAAATTAAGGAAACCAAAGTGTAACTGTAAATCAGAAACTATTAGCAAACAAATGGGTTCCTGTTGGATTCCACAGGCATTGGTGATCATGCCTTTACTATTTAATAGCCTTACCAGTGACCTGGATTAAAGTTAAGTCATTGTGGTTAGACATGAGACTGGGAATGGCAGAAAACAAACCACAAAAGAACAAGCCTGACATAGGGCAACTGGGGTCTGTAGAAAGATGAGAGAAACCAATTTAGGTGTTAATATGGCCAAGTACAAAATCACCTTATGAGAATGAAGAATCCAGGCCATACTTACAGGATGAGAGGGAGAGAGAGGACTCTATCCTCCGAAGCAGAGACTGAATATGAGACCCGGGGTCCTGGGAAGCAATCAGCTCGACATGAATTCCCCACGCAAGGCTGTGGCCAAAAGGGCTAACGTGAGCCTCAGCTGTACAAACAAATGAAAATCAAAAGATGAGTAGGTAGGTTACGGTGACGCTGTATTTGGTTCTCATTCCTCTGCTCCGTGAATAACGTATCAGGTTCTGCTGCTCCATTTTACAAAAAAACTGCTGGAAAAACTGGAAGAGTGCTCAGGGAAGAGAAATTAAGTAACTGAAAACACTGGGCTACAAAAAGCTTTGCTATAAACAAAAATCTTAGAGGGAATTTTGTTATTTTGTTCATGGTATAGCAGTATTCTTACACTGAATAAATTTGATAACAGCAGACTCTGATCTAGCAAAGGTAGAAATTGCATCAGGACTGAAAATTATTCCAATCCAGGCTGTGAACAGGCAAGTTTGTTCTGCTTGGTCAGCAATGATGTGTTATAGGCAATTAATCAGTAATTAACCCTTTGCACCACAGTTTATGAGGTACTGCCCACCTCTGCAAAGCTGTGAAAGTAACCACGCTTGATTCAAAAAGGATGCCTACACGGCTTGGGTTAATTGCTACAAAGCAGGAGCTCCTGCAGGTGAGCTGAGTGGTCACAGCACCAACCACACTGTGCTTTGTGATGCTACCAAGAAACACTCCTTCTCCTTACAGGATATTAATCCTGGCAGCCTTCCTGCTCACAGCTTACAAAACATCTCCGGGGAAACCCCAGGCTTTTGGGGATGAGGTGCTATTTAAGTATGCTTGACACCCAACTGTCCATCTTCTGCAGGATCTGCAGGCAGCCTCTCTCAATTCCCAGCACACAAAACCTCACTGTACAAAGCTCCTCACACTGAGATGCCAAGGAAGCCACTTTTAGGAAAATGATGGGTGTTGTTACAACTCTGCCACTGTGAAAGCACCGGTGAGCTGTTGTTTCAGCAATTCACTTCATCTGCTGCATGCCACTGGGACCTTGTCCCAGGGATCTAGCTGGGATCTTATCGCCGCAGCACCTGGCCACAGAAGGTAACCTCAGAGAATTATGCTGTGGAAAAGAGTCCTCCATACCTCACTGATATTTCCTCTCCCAAATTCACCCTTTTAGGATTAACTGGTGGACTCTAGATACCTTCCTCATGGAAACAAGTTAGATCCTTTATGTAGAATGAATGGATATGAGCACTACTCCTGCAGGAACCTCCCAAGTCACTCAGAGTGTCTACATGTCTTCTCCTTCCCTTTCTGCATGCTGAGGGAACTGGGTGCTGCCAAGAAAGCTTTTGGCTATCTGTCCCAAGGCTGGGGTTGGGCATTTGGGTTCCTGGGGATCATGTGTTCAGCTGTGGGGCCCTGGTGAGCGAATTTGCTTCATCTCACAGCCTGCCAATATTTAAATTTGGTGTTTTTTAAGGAGGCAGCACAAGCTTTTGTGCATGCTGTCTGTCTTAACCTGGGCCTTTGGCCAGAAAGTATTAATCCTATCAATGTGCAGGAGTGGGAAGGCTGGAAGTATTTGATTTGTGCCAGTTGCTGGCATCATCTCATTTTAAGCTTCTGGAATGAACCCATTCATGACTGAATGCTGCAGTGTAAATTCTGCAAATAAAACAGATAAAATAATCTCAATTACTAGAACTCAAGACTAGTTCACATATGCCACTCCAGAGATTTAGAAGGCGTTATTTCATACAAACATCTAATTAAATTTAATTATGGTTCTAGTTATTTTTATGTTCAACAGGTGGAAAAAATGTGTTTTTCAAACTTTTGGTTACACTCAGTAAGAGATGCCTGCTAAAACACAACATGCACTGCATAGTAAAATCTTGGTCATATGTCACAAACATAAAAGAAAGATCCTGTCTTCAGTAAACATGTAGTACAAAGCTTCTGCAGAGTGAATCACAGCAAGAAAGTTTGTAAAAAAATTTAGGGAGGAAAAAGGCCTGTCCAGGTGTGGTGGGTATGTACATGTATGTGTACATGCACTCACACACACCCCACCGCTTCAGCTCTGCCATATCCAGCATTCCTATCAACAGTTCCTGTCAACAGTCAACTCAAAATTGTGATTGGCAACTCTTTAGTCACTAACAGAGCAGAAGTTTAGGGAAAGCTGATCGAGGACAAGGTTTCAGAGTACTAATAAAAGATGAATCAGAGCCTCCAAAAGTACAGTTTGAATTGTGCATTTTTGCATCTTTATACTTTCTGTCCTCCTGGATACATTTTTCCCCCTCTCCCTCTGGCAGAACCCCAGCTACATCCTACAGCATGAGGATGTTCTGTTAAGCACACATGCAACTGTGTTTTTAAACCTTGTAAAGGCTTCTGTCAGAAGATGTACCAAGGATCACATAGGCCAGACTCCAGAAATAGAATTTTACAGACGAAGTAACTGTGAGAATCTTCCTAACTATAAACGATAAAAACTACATAGAGGCAAAGAGCTTTAATGCGTGGATTAAAAAAAAATTTTTTTTTTTTTAAATATTGCAAGGTAAATCAGATGCAAGGCTTTTCCTTTTATTCTAGACACACAGACACAGAATTAAATAGGAGAATATGAAACTAACCATCCCATCTGCCTTTGTAATTCACCCAGACTAGACACAGAAATGCTATGGAATTTAATGCAATGAACCCCAGAAGTGTCACTTTCACAAATCTCAAGAGGCATCATTGACCTGAGGCTGGCTGCAGTTTCTGCCCCAATTCCAGTTTAATGTATTCTGGTCTGACCCTCAAGCGACAGTGCTGCTGGAGAACACGCTAAGAAACAAATGCAGGCAATTGCTTTGACATAATTCTTTTGGACGCAGGCAGATCGAATGTGCTGATGACAACAGAGACCAGAAAAGAGTTTTAGCCAATCTCCTTTCCTCACTGAAGAAAACAATGAGAGGAAACAAAGCACAACCCAAACCCCAGCCAAACAACATGCCCACCTCCCAGCAGCAATACTGATACATGCTGAGAAAGGGAGAACCAAGACAAACGTTCCTAAAGGAGCATTTGTATGTATACACAGCATTTCATTTATAGCTTAAATTTGCACGACTTGTGTATATAATTGGCTCTTTGCACATAACATGCATGAAACATCTGTCCTATAGAAAGTACTAATTTAAAACCCCAGGAACAGCCCAATGCAGTCCTTTATGGCCACAGTACATTCAAAAGAGTTCCTAACACTTCCCTCTACTTAATGTAAAGCACTCTTCCCTTTCTCACATGCTTCTAAAATTTAGGGGACTGTATGGACCTGCTCACAATATAATTGTCAGGACCATACCTTCCTGCCTTGCCACTCACTTAAACATCCAAGCTTTAGCATGCTGTGTGCCTCCATAGTTTGAAGTCAGAGGACACTGAGACAACACTGACATTTTTCTGCACAGGGACAACAAGAGGAGAAGCTGGGAATATTTTTTCCATAAAAAAAATAAATTATGGTAGGAAACCAGATCAAGGATTACACAATCTCTATCCTGAGAATAAAAGACTGAGCTAAAGATTTTCTTCTCCACTTGGTGATGTTGCTCCTGAAATGACTTCTGTAAAAAGAGGAAGACCCACACATCAATGATACAGTTTTTCAGAACTCACCAGGGAAAATACTAGGGTTGAATGTGGCTGGTCCCTCAACTTTATACAATAAAAACCAAACAAAAAAGCAGATCTCAAGCTCATTTCCTCCTCTCCCTTTTACTGTGTTTCCTAAGAAAGGCTTACAGCTCTGCTATTTACAGTTTTTCTTTTCTCCCAGTCCTCCAGCTCCTCCCCCATCAGTCCATACAGAAAGATAGTCTGCAATGGCTTAACACAAAAAACAGGTGAGACACTTAAGGCTTCCCCTTTCTGTGTGCCTGGAGTGTTTCCAGGAAGAGAAAGTCCTGTGAGGATTCTCACTTTGCTCTTCTGCAGCTACTTGTGTGGGTCACTCTACCACAATAAAAGACTGCATCTGTCATCTGACCACGATTGAGAGACAGATAAAGATTACCATTTTTAATGTCCATAGGAAGTGTGGTCTGAGACAAGAGTGATCATGTGTAACAGCCACTGAAGCTACTTCATGTGGAACATTAAACCACCCCTACACGAAGTAGAAGCAGACTTTTGTCCTTTGACTACCACCCTTTATGTGACCTGCCCCCAGAATGTGGCCACAAGTTGTGGTCCACAGTTTGGCTGAGCATCAGAAGCCACAGAATCTTTTACTCTATGCTGGGACCTGCATAACCATCACAAGGCTCAGGCAATAAGGATTTTAAGGCCACCAATCATCAGGAATTATATACAATTTAGTAATAAAATCATAGAGTGGCTTGGGTTGGAAGGGACCTTAATGGCCATCTTGTTCCAATCTTTTGCCATGGGCAGAGACACCTTTCACTAGACCAGGTTACTCAAAATCCCACCCATCTTTGCCTTGAACACTTCCAGGGATGGGGCATCCACAACTTCTCTGGGCAGCCTGTTCCAGTACCTCACCACCCTCACAGTAAAGAATTTCTTCCTCATATCTCATGTAAGCCTACCTTGTTCAAGATCTTTATTAATGGCATAGGCAGTGAGATCGAGTGCACCCTCAGCAAGCTTATGGATGACACTGAGCTGAGTGGTGCCATTGACACACTGGAGGGAAGGGATGTCATCCAGAGGGACCTTGACAGACTTGACAGGTGGGATTGTGCAAACCTTGTGAAATTCAACTAGGCCAAGTGCAAGGTCCTGAACCTGGGTCAGGGCAATCACCAGCATCTGTACAGACTGGGGGATGAAGGAACTGAAAGAAGCCATGTGGAGAAGTACTTGGGGATATAGGTGGATGAAAAATTGGATATGAGCTGGCAACATGGGACTCCAGCCCAGAAAGCCAGCTGAATCCTGGGCTGCATCAAAAGCAGTGTGGCCAGCAGGTCAAGGGAGGCAATTCTGTCCTTTTACTCTGCTCTTGTGGGATCCCACCAGGAGCTCTGCACCCAGCTCTGGGATCCCCAGTACCAGACCTTGGACTTGCTGGAACAGGTCCACAGGAGGGCCATGAAAATTATTAGAGGGATGGAACACCTCTCCTATGTAGACAGGCTGAGAGAGTTGGGATTGTTCAGCATGGAGAAGAGTCCAGGAAGACTTTAGAACAGTCTTAAAGGAAGCTTACAAGAAACATGAAGAGAAACTACCAGAACCTGTAGTGACTTTTTTTTTAAAAATGCAGTTTTCAACTGAAAAAGGGTAGTTTTAAACTGGATATGGGAAGAAATGTCTTACAATAAGGGTGGTGAGACACTGGAACAGACTGTCTAGAGAAACTGCAGGTGTCCTGTTGCTGGAAATGTTTGATGTCAGGTTGGATGGCATTTTGAGTAACATGGTCTAGTGGCAGGTATCCCTGTCCAGGGCAAGAGTGTTGGAGTAGATGAACTTTAAAAGTTCTTGCAATGCAAACAATTCTGACTGGTGATTCTGTTACTGAATTGGGTTCTCACCTCTGTGATTCCTATCACAAAACACAGCTGGTGCAGTTCAAGCAGCTGGGACTTAATCATGCTGTAAGAGAATGTGTGGAATATGGGTACAAACCCATATCACTGTAGACAGAGATAAAGGAAGAACGTACACTCCAGGATAAAGGCACGTGAAGAAGAGGGGATTAAGATACCCACATGGTTCTGTCTAAATGCACAGATGATACAAAACAAAAAAGCAAGAACCAAATGCACTCATACCTTTACACTGCCATTTGTATGAAGAGTCAGTCTATTATTTCTTCTACATTGTAAAGCCATGTTTGTTAGGACAATCACAGCAGTGGTTATGTAGTTCACGCTCACGATCTTTTCAGAGCATGAAGATCCAATCATCTGCAGTCTTCCAATACTTCCCTCTAAACATGCTACTCTGACTCCAGTTTTCAGTGACAGCAGATTATTTATTGCTTGTCTACTGCAGGCTGTTACAATATTTTTACAACAGGAAATGTGTGCTCCATACGTAAGAAGACTACACACTTACAAGAAATAATGCAGGAAAGTGATCTAATTTCTCTTCTGCTTCCTTCCTTCTGCAGTGTGCTGCATTGAGATGTTTGTTCCAATACACAGATACCAGTTCAAGGCCAAGATTTTATTTACCCTGATTGTACAAAACAAGCCAGCACTTACACTGCAACTCAAACACCTCAAGCTGTTGTGCTCCATTCACATTCTTCTACGTGATTTAGGTAAGTGGGCTTAAAATTTCTCTTTTCAAGGTTATTGAGCCTGTCTTATCCACGACCGGATATTTGTATGTCAGTGCTATAGATTTAAAACTCCTGTGAATAAAGAACACTTTCCATAGTTGCAAACAGCAGAAACAACAGGAAATGTCAATTTGAAGTGAACATCAGTATTGCAGACTGTAAGAAAATGTCCATTGTGCTGCATTTAGGAAAAAGAACACAACATCTTCAGTAAGCACTGCACCTACCCATGGATGTTACTCAGCTACCACTGCTGAACAAAGACATCTGAGTAACTGCTATACTTCACTTCTCTGCTTTTGGAAAACCAGCTTTTAGGAGGAAGTCTGAGGTAGTTGTTTAAGAGAAAACTTTAAAGCATTCTCCTATTCATTACTGGGACTGACAATACATGTATATAATAAATTATAAATTGCCACATGCTACTGCCTCCAGTCTGCAAGCTAAAAGCTGGCAAGAGACTCTATACAGCTACAGGGCCAAATCTGCATCAGGCAAGTTGTTGAATTTGGGAAGTTATGAACACCAGCAAATTCACAAGCTGACTGGTCAGTACTGACTGTCTAATGCCAAAGTTCTTGGAAAGGGATAAACAGATGGATCAGGAAAGGACAGGACTCTGACCTGCATTGCACAGCTGTAGAAATACCATCTGAGTTCATTTATTCTCTATCTCTCATGCTGAAAACCATCAGACCATTAAAACTCAAAACTATTCTGCATTTTTTTGTGAGCTAACAGGACAAACTCTTTCATATTTACATGTTAGAGAGGTATTTAAAACACAAATGAAATCAAGGGATCCTTCCAAAAGTTATGTTTGTTTTGTATATGATGTCAGTAGTGTATTCTTCTGGCAAGGCAATACTGTCTCTGAAATGCAGGAGATTTCCCTACAGCTGGGCTGGAGCCTCTGCTTTTTGTTTGCATTTGGGCACTTAACCATCTTCTCCGAAGATGAAGCATGAATAATGAGGCTCCATGTTTCCTTTTGTATATATATTTTTCTTCAGATGCCAGGAGCATAAATATAAGCAAAAGAAAAGAGTCCCAACCTTGTCAGCTTCCCAGAACTATATTTTGTATGCTGGTGCTTTTGTTTTCTTGCAAGTTCAGCACTGCTTTGATGGCAGCACCCTGTATTCCCCCTGCCCCCAACAAGTGATACATATTAGTACATCTGTTTTCTCTGTAAAGTCTTTCTGCATTCTTTGCAGGGCACAGGAAGGATGTGGGCTCCTTTTCACATTCAAATGAGGCAAATTAGCCTTTGCCTGGTTCCTTCAGTATAATGCTTATTTTACATTTAAGCGTGAGAAAAAGGGAGGAAATAAATCCCAATACATTAGGTGGGTTACATGTTCCACTTTGGTGCAAGCCTCACTGAGCCTTGTTTTGGGAACTGCTTTCCACAGGACATGATTTCAGGATGATAGTTTAATTAGTTCAATAGTGTAATTATGTAAAATGACCAAATAGTCTGCACAAAGAAATAGCTGCCACAGACACATTAAATATGAGAAAAAGCTGAAATTGCTAACCTGATCAGCAGGGTTCAGGCAATCCAGGGCTGACCAGCTTGAAAGCAGCGCTGCAGGAGAAAATCTGCGTGTTCCAGCGGAAACTAAGTTGAACACAATCCAGCAATGCTCCCTTATGGCATGGCAAAGGTGGCCATCAGCTTCCTGGCTTGCATCAGAAAAAGCACTTCCAGCAGGTTGAGAAATAAGATCCTTCCCCTGTATTCAGCACTGGTAAGACATGACTGGAGTGCTGGATTCAATTTAGGGATCCCTGAAAATTTGGGGCTCCCTTGTACAGAAGAGATTTGAACTTATTTGAGCAGATCCAGTAAAAGGGTCACAAAGATGGTTATGATTTTAGACCATCCATCCTATAAGGAAAGGCTGAGAGAGCTGGGACTCTTCAGCCTGGAGAAGAGGAGGCTTTTATTAATGTGTATAAATACCTAATGGAAGGTAGTAAATGAAACAAGGCAAGACCTTGCAGTGGTTTCCAGTAACTGGTGATGGACACAAATTAAAGTACAGGAAATACTGTTTAAACATGAAAAAAAAACCTCTCGTACTGTGAGGGTGCTGAACACTGGCACAGATTGCCCAGAGAGGCTGTGGAGTCTCCACAGTCTCCACAGCTGGAGATATCCAAACCTCAGTTGGATATGGCTCTGAGACACCAACTTTAAGTTTGCTCTGGTTTGAGCAGAGAGTTGGAGTAGATGATTTCCAGATGCCCTTTCTAACTGCAGCAGTTTGTGATTCTGCCAAGTCATGTGAAGACCTGCTTGCTGCACTTAGAAAAATCCCCCTCTCACTCCTTTTACAAGATAGAGACAAATGCAATGATTCAGTAAGGCAACAAAAGCATAGTATACATTTTGCAGGGAAAAGGTGTGGTTCAGAGTCCCTCTTTTTTATGTTCTGTGCTCCAATCCAAGTGGTAAAGCTAAGAGATGGGATGCAAGGGAAAACCAAACAACTGCTTGGTAAAATGTGCTTTACCCCAGACAGTTAGCACTAGGTGGAAATTCAGTGCATACTCTTCACACTACAGCAACTTCTTGCACAGTTAATGCACCCTATGCACATCCCACATACAGAGAAGAGAGAATGAAGTAGTCAGGTGCTGTAAATTTACACTCAGCTGTACTGACAGAAATGTCCTCAGGCAAGAAGCCCTTAGCTCTGTTGACAGTCGTGTGCCAGGTTTGACAGGTTTTACTGAGAGGCCTGGAAGAAGCTTTGACACACCTGCTAATGCATGAAGTGCTTTATCCGTCTCGGTTGCCATCCTCATCCACAGTTCTGGAATGCACCCATCTCACAGCAAGCAATGGGCTGTGTCCTTGGTCCAGAGGCTTGCAAGAGCCATGTCCCAAGTCCCTGCTTTGCTCACAGACTACCCCTTGAAATAAGCTACTTGCTGCTGTTCTTGGTTTTCCCCCTGTTCTGACCTGAGTACAAGGTACTCTCCCCTCAGCCTGTGTGAGCAGAGCTCTGCCATGGTCTTCCACCCTCTCTGTGAGAGCCCTGAAGCCTCCTCTGACATGGAGCAGCAGGAGTTCCTACACCCTCAGAGCTGACACTGTTTCTTCAGTGTGTGGCTGCACAAAGAACACAACCAGCTACTGTTCTCACACACCTCTCTCTGCTCCAAAGCCAAAGCCATCTTGCAGCACCACTATGTGTGTCAGCCTGAACTCCCCTTCACCTTCCATCTCCCTCCTTAAAACAGTAGCACGAAGCTCCAACTTAGAGACCTAGAGTAAAAGATAATCCAATCTAGACTTAGATCCAGACTTCCCCCAAAGCCTGAGCAGTGTCAGGCTCTAGCTACCCTCAAGCAGTAGGAGCAAAAGAGCTGCTCAATTGGACACTGATGCCTTCAACACTGAAAGTGATTAAAAGTATTGTGGCAAAGAGGTAAGTGGAGAGCCCTGAATAATTCAGAAAGATCTCAAAAACAGTGCAAATGAAAATATACTTTAGGCATCCTAGGAACAGTCAGTTTCTTTCTACTGAGGCATCCATAGCACTTTTAATCCATAATTCCCATTTTAGCCTTTTAAATTAATGTGATTTATTATTCCTGTTACATGTCCTTTCTGAAGATGCTGGGAGGCTGTGGGAGAGGTAAGAGAGAAAATTAGTTATCAGTCACCACTTGCCAAGAGTAGATTAAGCACTCAAAAGTTATACATTCTTGTATAAATTACTCAAGGGAGTTTCATTTATTCCTTTTCTCCTAGTTTATATTGTTTTCTTCCTGTCCTGCAGCCCTTGTTCCCACTGCTCTCAGTCACCACTTGCCTGCAGAGGACAAATTGGACAGTAGCAAACAATTCTGGATTTTACCCCCTTTCATCATGAGAATTCATTTGGACTCTCTTTCCCAGACCTCAGAGCATGCCTGATTCCTGGGAGCAGAACAGAGAACAAGAATGAGTTAATCTTTAGCAACGTGATAAAAATCACTCTCTCACACAGACAACTGGAGAGGGATTTCAACAGAGCTGTTGTGCCAAGCACCTGATAGCAAAACCTGAAACTGTTGCCAACCCACACCTTCCTGCTCACAGACACAGCTCATTTAGTCTCTCCTCAGCACTCCCACTTGTCAACTAAAATCTAAGTCACCACTGAGCAAACCCTCTCACCAAAATGAGAGGCTACTCTCTCTGTATCAAAGACACAAGCATGGCTGCATAACAGGTGGGGTCACCTCATCTCTCTATTTTTTTTAATAATTGAAAAAATAGTTGTGAAAAGCACATTAAACAATCAGATTGGAGAGATGGCATAGGAGGACAGGACACAGGGGCATTTCATGGCTTTGCTGCAATCTAAGAAGCCAGGTGAGCAGGCAGGTGAGCTGTGCAGCTGGGAAGGGAGGGGAGGAGGGGGCAGCAGGAGATGTGGAAAGGGCTACCAGCAGCTTGCTCTCCCAAAGCCAGAGTGCCAGCTGGCAGCTACATGTTGCTGGTTGCGTGTGGGCTGTGAGTATAACAGAGGAGATGAGCCTTTAGGGGAGGAGCTGTCTGATAAATCATTAATGAATGAAAATATGAAGTAATCAGTCTGCCTGGGAGGCAGAATCATCTAATGATGAGGATGATGGACTAGGAAGCAGGAGATGAGGTTCCTATCTCACCCATAAGACCGCTGGCACACGAGCTCCTTTTGCTGTGACTAAGAAGATACAGCCACTTCCTTACACTGAAGGGCTGCTCTCTTAAAATTAACACAGAAACCCCATGATCTAGGTGATAATAACATTTACAGCATCCTTTGTGGGAACTGCACCTCCAGCTTCTCTTTTGTTGCAGGCAGTGCACAAAGAACCGATATTCCTTCTCAGAGATGTCTTTACTAAACCAGATTTTTTTCAAAGCAATAACAAAACCTAGTACGACCTTTCAGCATCACCAGTGGCATTTAATTTTAAATCGATTAACTACACACACAGTACTAATTACCCATGGGTGGGGTTTTTTTCTTTTTAGCAATCAGACTACTGGCTGGAAATGTAATGGTATGTCTCTGTGTGAACAGGGACACTTGCTTTGTCTGTGCTCTCTGAAACGAAGAGGAATACACTTGAGAAATGATGTTTAAAGGGGCATTTGCGTTTATGGGGATAGCTGCAGGGGCACCAGACACATGCAGTCAGAAAGTGATGAGGTTGATAGGGGAAGGGGCAGGAGGTTAGCACAGTCTCTTTTGCACAAAGACCTAGCAGAACGTGTCTGTCATGCTGCACAAAATCAATACAGCCCTTGCTGACAAAGAAATTGTCAGGTTTGTACAGTTCTCAGGCTTATTTGGAAAGATGCTCACAAAGGTGATTCTTGATTTTTATGAAATCTTTAACTGCTCTCTTTCCTCTGTCTTAAGATCCCTGAACATTCAAAGGTATTGTTTTAAAATAGTGTTATTCTAAAATAAACACCAAAGACACACATGGCACAGATTGAAACCATCTAATGCTGGCACATTTGAGGGATAAGAGGTGCAAGGGCTTTATCAGACAATTTACTTAAAACATGATTTTCCAGAGTGAATGATGCATAGACTGCAGCAGAAACCAGAATTAGAAGGCACATATGGCCATGATAGAGACTATGTTTATAGAAACTCAAGCACCTGAGGAGATCTGTGGTTTTTAACTTCATACCTATTTGTGGCACCGAAGTCCAGTTTAATTACTCTGCCAAACATCGCTGAGCCACGACAAGTTTATTACAGTTTATGGAAGAACCTGCTCAGGCAATTTTACAAGGAAATTGCCTGTGCCTGATCTAATTGCTAAGAAGTAGCTAAAATTACATTAGTCCTGGAAAGAATAAGAAAGAAACAGGAAGCTCCAAAAGGTTCAAGAAGCATCACAAGGCTGTTCCTGTAAATCACAGCATTGCAGATTTGAGGATGAGATCCCTGGAGAGGCTCCCAGTCACAGTCAGACACTGTTTTTCAACCAGAACAAACATAACACAGGTGAGATGACTTACAGCACATAAAAGTATGATTTCTCACATAATCCTTCTTCTGGTTACTGAATACATTTACATAATAAGTGGGGTTTGGAAATTACCCACTGATGAGATAAATGATCTGCAGTGTCAGTTTCTTCTACTTGCAAGCTTTAGCAGTCCTTGCAAAAGATTTAACTGGGCTCCATTGAAGAATCCTATTTCTCAAGATTTTGTTTAATCATAAGATAAGCAACACCTATAAAATTAGGTGGATTAGGATGCCTTAGATGTTTCCAGACTCTTGCAGAGTACTAGCATGCAATATCAGAAGGAATTATTTCTGTAAATTAAAGTTTAATTGGAGGTTGCTGGACATGTCAAGCAAGCTACAGTCGAGCTTGTTAACACAGTAAATGTGTCATTACCTGCCACATAATCACAGAAATACCTCTGGAGAGTCACTTACTAGTTTATGTCTTGCCAAACTAACCAAGAACAGATTTCTGACAGCACCAACAGCTACTTTGACACTTTGCATGAGCCACCACGATTTCAACTGGCATACAGCCTGTTGTTTTGCTCATGTGTTCTGGGTTAAAAATAAAAGAAAAAAAAAATATTTTTAAAAATCAGCTCCCTTCACACTCCCCCACTCCACTGACACAGAGGAGCCTAGAGCAGACAACCTTGACTCAAACCAGTTAAATACAAGAAAGGGCAAGTTGTGAGCAGACAAAGCAAGCTCCAAAGGCATTTCTCTCAGACTTTCACAGTTTTCTGGTACATCAACCACCCCTGACTTGCAGAACATATTAAATTTGCTGCTCTCATTGTCCACTATCATTAGAGAACTGTCCATCAAAAACCAGATTTCTATGAGAGCTGGTTAAAAACCTGAAGAAAATATACAACTAATTGCCAGCTGTGCCTAGGGTGTTTTCTTCTTCCACCCTGAAACAGGAAGATGGTTTTATATTTTTTATTGTGCTTTTACTTGTTTGTTGTTGGGTTTTTTCTGGGTTTTTTTCTGTGGTTTTTTTTTTTTTTTTTTTTTTTTTTTTCCTAGTCTTAAATAGTTAAGGAGAGTTCTTGTCTGGGTGACAAGTAAAAGCATCTCCAACCCAGTGGAGCCTAAAGCCACACCATAAAGCTCCTGGAATTTATCCCAGACATAAAAGAGTCAAAAGAGCATAGCAAGCCATTGACTACGTTCATGAGTAGCTTCAAAAAGAGGAGAAATATTCTGGGCAAAAAAAAACAAAACCCAAAACCAGAGAATTGCTGGTTACAGTGGTAGCAGAACAGAGTTGGTAACTTGACACAAAAATTCTCCACCCAGCAGCACTCTTACAGCTCCTACTGAAGCAGGATGGTGGCCTGGAATGGTACTGAACTCTCATAGTATTGAGCAAGAGTTTTCTTAGAGAAGAAGAGGTGGTTAAAAGTGACAGCTTAGGAATTTTTTATTTCTTTAATCAGAAGCACAACCAGGAAATATTTAATACAGCAATAGAGACTATTGATGTTAACAGAAATACTTCATACAGCATTTAGAAGACTCGTGCAATACAAATGACTTTCAGTGCTGTCTCAAACATATGCCTCAAAACAAACCCCATCATTTTCTTTGAATTCTGGAAACTTAGAAGTGCTGTAAAAGGGGTCTTGCGACACCAGAGCAACAGGTCTGTTTCCCACAAAATTTAAAATTCAGGTCTCATATACATTCATCCAAATCACACCTGCAGAAAAGTATGGATAAAAGCAGATGCAAGTTAGGGGACTTAAACTGGATGGTAAAGCAAACTCACAAAACTGATAGGAACGTGAGCTCTTCCCAAAGACCACTGGCTGTGCACAGCAAGCAGTTCCAGTGCTTCCTCTCTCTGCCTGGAAACAGAGCTCCCTCCTCAGAGCTCTTCCCAACATCCATCCACCTTCTGAAGTGTTTTCAAGCTGGGCTGCTTTTTGCCTGCTATGTAATACAGAGTCCCTTTGGACACTGCTGCAAGAGATGTTAGATGAAGGGTGCAACACCTTTTGCTGCGCATAGTCCACATGAAACTGCTCAAAGCAGAGCAAGAACTGCAGTTCTGTGCAAAATTTGCTGCTGCTGATAGTAGCCAATGACATATTCCACACACATGACTGGACAAGTAACTGTGTCTGGATAACACCTACACCACATGTACAGGGTGACACACATGGAAGGCACATGCTGCACTAACACAGAAATGGTGAACACATTAGTACCAACGCATAAGAATTCTGTTTTACACTAGAAATGTAGCTTGTGTCTTCAGCATGCTCTTATTTCCTTGGGGTGAGCAAAAGGCTGTTGCAAACAGCCTCGTAGGTCAACACAGGCTTTCCTTCTGCTTTGTCAGCTTTGATTAGTGCTCCCTCTCTCTCTCTCTGTCATCTGAAAAACTTGGCCTATAAACAGTCTAATCTAAAAAAAGAAAATGAAGACATATACTGTAGTTTACAACTGTGCCTGATAATCCCTCAACACTATCTAATGACATACAGGAAAGCCAGTGGTTAAACTCAAACTAAGCCTCCCTGTGTAATTACAGTCAGTTAGAGGGCAAAACTTAAGAGAAAAAAACATTGAAAAAACCAAATTGAATGATCTTGGGCTTCTACAAAGGCATTTAGCAGATACCAAAATGGCATAATGGGTATCTTAAAAATAGGACAGTGGATATTGCATTGTCTTCCCTGTCAAAAAGATGTCCCTTCACTTGTATACAAATTTGTTTCCCTGTGTTTTGACACATTTGTCATAATGACCACCGTAGAAAACAATGAGAAGTCTACAGCATCTATCAGCTGTCAGTCTCTGCTTTCTAGATGTCTAAGCATGTATTTTGAGATACCCTGCTCTATAGATAGAGCAGAATTTCCTGTAACAGATCTTTCATCAGCCTCTGTCTGACAAGAATAAAGACATGTAGTGGCCCAAATATTTCTCATCAAAGGATGTAAATGGAAGGAAATGGGGGAAAAGGGGATTATGTTTGATAGTAAATGGCATGCAGAGAGAAATTAATTCCCTAATACTGAGGAATTAGCAGAGAAGGAAAAAATGGACAAAAACTCTTAAGTGTCACGCACAAGCAACAAATATTGTGGAAAATGAGGACTTCCCCAGACTGATGATTCTGTCCAATTACAGCTAACCAGACTCAGCACCCCTCAGTAACAGATGCTGGTGACTGATGCAATCACTAGCTTAAAGCATACTGTACTTCAATTTGGTGTAAGTTTCCACTGAAGAAAAAGACAAACTTTTAACTTTTGATAGGCAGCAAAAGAGGACAAGAGATGACCCAAAATCCTGTTTCCATAGCGTACAACTGAAGTTTCGTTCACATAGAGTCTTCTTTCTATGTAGCATCTTAACTGCATGAATGAGAATGTCTGTTAACCAGGGATCAAAGTAGTTAACATTTCAGATCCTATTTAACATCTATGTCTATTTTTAACTAATAATTTCACAAAGAACCTAAAATGTCTTGTGCTATTTTTATCCTTCTGTCTGTAAAGTCACTACCTTTAGTTATCATAATTTTGCATAAAAAAATATAAGGTAAGAAATGCAGTTTGATAAAATAACAGCACAAAACATAAGTCAGTAAATCAATGCTATCTGAAATAATAGAATCACAGAATCACACAGAACCAATTAGGTTGGAAAAGACCTCTTGAGATCGTTGAGTCCAACCTATGACCAAGCACCACCATGTCAACTAGACCATGCCACTAAATGCCACATCCAGTATTTCCTTAAACACTACCAGGGATTGTGACTCCAGCCCATTCCAATGCTCAATCACCCTTTCTGTGAAGAAATTCTTCCTAACGTCCAACCTAAAGCTCCCTTGGTGCAGCTTAAGGCTGTGTCCTCTCATCCTATGGCTTGTTGCCCGGAAGAAGAGGCCAACCCCCACCTGGCTATGGCCTCCTTTCAGGTGGTTTCAGAGAGTGATAAGGTTCCCTCCTTTTCTCAAGGCTGAACAACCTCAGCTCCCTCAGCTGCCCTTCATATCACAGGTGTTCCACACCTTCTTGTCACTATCCTCAACTCTACACAGTCTGAAAACTCCCTAATACACAAAGTCTCCTTGCCTTTCCTGTCCCTTCTGAAGAGCTTGTAGCCATCCATTGCAGCACTCCAGTCATGCAAGCCATCCCACCACGTTTCCATGATGGTAGCTATGTCACAGCTTTCCTGGAAGGTTGTTACAGGATTCAACATCACCTTGTAAGATTAGGAAGACTAGTGCTCAGCACGCAGCACAGCATTCAAAACCCTAGCAGAATGAGATAGTAGATTTTGTATTTTTCACTACCACTGTTGCATGACACGATCAAGGAGGCACACAATATTCAAGGCTTTTCAAGCTTTTGCCAGAGGGAAAAATCTCAAAGCAGGCTTCTCCCTGTCTTGTAATACTAAACGGGCCGGGCAGGAATGACATTTACACAGTTGAATCTTTTATTATTTTCTCTTCTTAAAACAATAGCAGCAATATGACTTTCTATATTAGGTAGACTCCTATAGGTGGGTGCATGAACAGGTATAAAGGTCACCAGGACAAAATACTATTTATGAGAAGGTTGTATAAACCTCTGTTAGCTCTGAGGTTTTCAGAGCTAACATGAACACATACTTTGAGTTTAAGCTCACTGGTTATTTTCTAAAAATCACCACCAGTGAATTGCCTGATAATATGTCTTGAGAAGACCTGACTATTCCAGACCAGTGGAGGCTGCAGAGGACTCCTTGGAGCACAGGAATGCTGTTGCCCATTGCTAGCAGGGCAGCTGCAGAATGATGTGGAACACTCCCTAAGAGAACTTTCCACCTCAGCTAATGGAGTGACACCTCAAGCAGTAATCTCCCCCATCACTGAGCACTGGCCTTAAGGATCCACCCATCTTAATTTTTATTTTGGAATGGGTATTGTGATACAGCACTGCAGGCATTCTCAAGACATGCATTAATGCATAAAACACTAGTTTCTGTTCTTGATTTTTCTGGATTGCATCCAAAGCTTTATTTTATCTTTGAGCTTAGCAGAATGATAATATAAATAACTTAATGTCCAAAAATATTCAGCTTTGGTAATCTGCAATAAGATCTCTCCTCTTCATGATCCTTTATATGCAGTTTAATTACGTTTATGTCAGATGAGCATTTAAACAAGAGGCAGGTGTAAGGAGATGAACTAGAGCAGTGTGCTTACGCTATGAGGTGAAAGCAGACACACTTGTACCTGGAGATCCATGCCAAACTCTTATTGAAGAGATCGCTTGCCTATATGCAATATATTTAGTGCCCAACATAAAGCTTCACAAATAGCACTGAGAAATCTCCTAAGCAAATCCCATAATAATGAAATCCTGATACCACAGCATCCTGTATCACACACACATGCATTCTGTCCTGCACTTAGTTTCAGCAACCTTCACTGAAACTGGCTGATAAAATAGTCTCCCAAATGACTGTAACTCTAAAATCTATTAAATCCATGAAGTATTAATGAGGCAGAATTAGTGTTGAGAAAATTACTTTAACCATCTCCCTCCTCCTGTATTTCATAAAAGAAATACAGAAGGAAAGCAGTGCTGTGGCTGGGACTGCAAAATTACAGCACACTTAGGTCAGGAAAATCTACATCTGCCCACACACCTTACACTCTACCTATAGATCTATTTGTCATTACAACACTTATTCCTTTAGTAAGAATAATATCCACAGAAATGGCCTTATCTGATGCCCAGACATCGTGTTCTCCTTTCTTTTTACTCCCAGATATGATCTGTGTCATGCACACAGCATTATGTAGGCTCTCTCTACAGTGTTCCTCACTCCCTACGCTGCAGGGCTCATTAGCTGTGGGTTGAGAGCATTACCTACTAAGACCCTGCTGCTGCCTGATTATAAACTTGGCACAAACAGACCCAAGTTTGGCAATATTTTCCATGCTGGGTATCTGCTGGGAGGCTTTTTTTTTCCCCTTTGCTTTGTTGCTGTTTTGGATTTTTGGCATGACGTCAGCCAAAATTTTTCAAGCTAATTCTGAAGCAAGGCATGGGAAACTGGAGTGATTTATTCATGTGAAAAGCTTCTGGTCGCTCCTTGAACAGCTCGAGAGGTTTTGTGATTTGGACCACAAACTTGCAAGGTGTCAAGGCAAAATCTTTGTGTTTTGATCTCTGCAGAAAACTCACAAACATGACTAAATTACTAACCTCTGAAAAAAGAAACCTTAATTTGCATGAGCCCACTAAGGAGGTGATGCTTCCTAGCAACTAAATTCCGTGGAGATCCCACCTACAATGCTCCAGGATCCCACGACCAGTTGGGTGGCACCTTCCTGCTTGAAGCTGCAGTTCTGCTGTAAGTGATCAGAGCTGGCCATAAGACCAGCTGCAAGGCTGTTCCATAGCTAATTCCATACCTCCTGAAAGGTGGGATGGCCCTGTATCACCTATGTGTTTATATCCAGTTCTCTGCAGGGGAGGAAGGGGAATGTAAGGTGTGAAACATGCCTGTGTGACGGAACAAGAGCTTTTGTATCAACTGCACCAATGCACATACAGAAAAGAGCAACACCCGTGTAACACTCCCTAAAGCAACATCTGAATTTTCAAAATGTAATGTTTTTCTTTTAAAAGAGCAACTGGAAGGCTTATTATCTAGATTAAAAACAAAAACCACAACCAATTTAGCACTTGCTAAACCCTATAATGGTTACTCAAGCTGCTGTAACATCATGACCCATCTTTGCCATTGAGCCAGCCAAGAGAGCTGGGAAATACAGCTGGCTGAAGTGCTCTGTTCCATCTGTTGTTTTAACAGTCCTTCCCATCTCTTCTCCAGTGGCTACAGAGGGACAGACATCCACACAGATGGCCCACAGATCAACTCTCTTTTGCTGAGTAATTCCAGCAATTGGATCACCTCAAACTTTGTGGGATTGGCGGGGAGGGGGGGAAGGAAGGGACAAAAAGCTGTATTAAATGAATTACCAGTGAAATGTAGGAAAATTACAGAGTCTGAGACTCTGTAACATCTCTTCTGCAGGAGACTGGAACATAACCTCACTGTGTAGGGTTATCTGATTTAATAAAGTGAGCAGAAGTATAACAATGCTTCACAGAGAGCAGATTAAATCCAATCTGGTTGGGACTGGACACATGCAGTTCTGGGCAGGGGACAAGCCACATTCCTCAGGAATCTTATGGACCAGATTTAACATTTACTACACCCAGCAGCATCAACATTCACATCTTCTGAATGGATTAGACTGGAAGAAAAGAAACAGACTACAACTGAAGGAATTACAAGCATAGCATAGCAAATCTTGGTAAGCCTCAAATACATCAAAATGTTCAAGCTTTTCCCACATTTTCTTTCCCAAGGAGAAAGATAATCTTCACCCCAAAGGAAGAGATAATGAAGATAAGCAACAGAAATACACTACTGAGGCACATCAGAGCCCAAATGAATGACTTCAGCAAACTAAAAGCTGCTAGAAATAGGACCAAAATGCACCAGGTCAGCCCTAATTACAGAGAACAGCTAATGACTCGGGCAAATCCTCTTGTGGGTATGGCAGAATACAGGTAATGAAGCAAAAGTCACAGCAGCTTATTTTTGTAGTGAGAGCATAGATAATACATAGTTGCTCTATAACACTTTCTGTCAGAAACCTGACAGGTGTGAAGAATTATCAAGAGAAGTTCAATAGCATTTTTGGTAGACATCAGGGATATAAATAATTATACCATACAAACTGGACACCCAGGAATGCACAGGGCATCACAGTCTTTCTAAAGGCAAAAAAACTTACTATGTATAAAGATGCTGCTTTTATATAATTTCTTAAGCTCCAAGCAGCCATAACCTGCTATTTTTTTTAATAGAGAAGAAAAACCTGACTCTTCTAATAGGGGAGAAAAAAACCCCAAAATAGCAGATGAGTGTATTAGCAGAAATCCAAATTTTCCTTGATATATCTGAGCTACTGATATAATAACTGTATCTACTGTTTAAGATGTGCAGTTGCTTCTAGTCTACAGAGAAGTGTGCAAATAGAACCAAAGTATCTCAGATTTCAGCTGAAACATCAAAAAGCCCTCAACTTGGGAAGGTATCCCTGTCTAAATTCAGAGGGAAAAGAGCTGTGGACTCCCAGGCTCTGAGATACACATTCAGCATCAAGGCCTGTCATTGAAGCATTCACAGCTCTTCTGGGAAGAGGAAATCTATAGGAAATGGACGAATGCTCAGTTGCACTCCTGGTGCAGAAAGATGCAGGTCAGGTTTATGGTACAGCAGTCCCTCAATTCACTTCACAGCTTTATCCTCTCCTGATCTTGATGGCTGTAACCAACTGCAGGGATGGGGACAGAGCCCCAAACTGTACAGCGTAAGCCATGCTTAGAAATACAAAAAATGTTATGAAAGGCAAGAGTTTCAAGGGTAGTGTGGACTGGAAAAGAGCAGTGTAACTGTGAGAAAAAATACAACAGAGATCACCCCAAGGTTTTCTGTCCTACATCAGTCAGGCTTCTTGTGACTCCTTGTGGAAGGGTGGCTGTTCTGTGACATGCCATGGTCAACACAAACCTACAGTGCCACACGAATATCTGCTCTGGCATCCACAAGGCTGTTGCATAGAAATCTCATCAAATGAATGGTCTTCTCACACTGTCATCAGCTTAGCTGAGGGAGCTTTAAATTCAGCCAAGATTCCCCTCCCAGCATTCAAGTATACATCTCTAATCAGCTCTTAAATCCATTATGAATTTTTGATCTAGAAGCTGCATGACCTTTTCTAGGACTTTGATACAAGATGAATAAATAACTGCTGAGCCTCTGAGCTGTGTCAAGATAAATTCAAAACGTCCTCTTGATGTCCAGTACTTCTTGGAATCAGTAGGTTAGGGACAGAGGCTGGGCAGAACTGTTTCTTTGTCATTACATTTTCTACAGTTATTTTTAAACTCTCTGGGAATTTGTAATGCTATAGGCAAGCATACAGTGGGGTCAGAGATATTTCAGAGATCCTTACATATGAGAAAATCAAGGTCCCTGATCATTCTACCTCAAAATAAGATGTTGCAAACAGTTTGAAGTGGGAAGCGTGAGAAGAACAGCTGTGAAAACAAACAAATTTTGCACTGTTTATGCATTTTAATGGCTGCAGGAAAACAAATTTTAGAGCAAAATCCTGGAGCACAAACCCAGCTCCAGACTGACTTGAAAAAATTCCAGGATGTTTACAACCCAGCAGTGAGAAGTGCCTCTTTTCATTGACTCACATCACTATAAGCAGGTGAGGAAAGCTGGCAGTTTTCAGGTGCATCAGTTTGTCCTCTTCCATATTTCAAAATTCAACCAAGTCAAGCAGCCATGCTCTTCAAGTCTGAACTTCAGGTTGAGAAACATTGCCCAAGTAGAACCTCTGTGAACCATATTGTGGTTTGCTTTTTTCCCCACTAGCAAGTTTACAGCATCTGCATGACACTACATTTCCATGGAGCCACATGAAGCAAAAACAAGATTTTGAGGTCTTCTTCAAGATTTCCCTCTCACAGGCAGAGAAGATGCAGAGTTCACAATGATGGACAGCGAACAACAGCAAGAAGCAAGAAGAAAGTACTTTTTTCTCTCTGAGGATGGTCAGACATAACAGATGCCCAGAAGAGCTGTGAAGTTTGCAGACAGCTGAATTTTGAAAATCAAGGCCCTGAGCAACATGACCTAATAGGACCTGTTTCAAGTGGGGGTTTGGACAAGACAACAGTTTGTACAAGTTTCTTGGCAGTTTTGTGGCAGTTTTTTCCAACCAGGATTATTCCACTATTCTAAGAAGCATGCTTCTTCTGTCACTCCCCCCTTGCTGGTCTTGAACTGTGCTCTCTTATTAAAGTCATCTGTGGAGACCAGGATGGCCTCAGCTGAAGCATCTTTGAGCGGAAATTAGAATACAACCATCCAACTACCAGGTTTGCTGATAAATTTCTTTTTACCTTGGTGTTACAAAGCATCACTATTTCCAAATAGTTCTCCTCTTTCACCTGTGAACTCTGTCATACCTCACACAAAGTTCAGCCAATCTGGAAGGAAGTACACTGGACAACTTTTAGGATCAAGTATCAGTACTACCACCAAAAAGGAAACTAGATATAGATCCTACCCTCTTTTGTAATAAAGTCACAAAGTTTTGTGGAAGTCATCACAAAGTTTTGTGGAAGTCACCACAAAATCTCACGGACTAATGAACTCATGCTCTGATCTGTGGCTCATCTGTGGCCCTACAACCAAATTCTAGCTAAAAAATTGTTTGTATTTCTCATAGGGATATAGATGCAAACTTATAACACACAATTGTCAGAAAAGCTGATCAGAAGAGAGAAAATAATTTAAAAGAATGAGCTGCAGTAGGGTTTACCCAGGTACAATTGGGCAGGACTTTTCATGTGTTTGGCCAGCTTCTTTGTGAATTTCTGGGCTTGACTATCCTATCTTTTCCTGTCTCTAAGAGTAAATGTTCTGCAAAAGGGTAAGTGATCTACATTTAAACATCTGCTAGCTAATCCAGATCTTTCTATATGATATAACAACATCTGGTGGTTTTTTAATGGTAGAAAAGAACAAGTGTTCTCACAGAGCCAGTCTTTAATTTTCAGTTTTCTACCCTGCAGGCTATCTGACTCTTAAGTCTTCTGCCAGTGGAGAATAAGCCAGTTTTCATCTGAAATCTGCACATTCTGCCTGAAGAAAAAGCACCAGCCCAATAGCCTGCTTGGCCAAGGGAAAGCAGGGACACAGTCTTCTGCTGACATGTTTCTTTTCCCTAGGGTGATTGATTGGTACTATCCAGAACTGTGTATATTGACAGTCTCCTAGAGAGAAAAGCAAAATGAGCCTATTAACCACTCCAGATCTGCTGCCTTTATTTTTTGCAGGTTGGAAGAGCTTTCTCTGAATTTCTTCCTTCTAGTTCGGACATGTCACTAATTACCTCCCACTCTTCTCTCTCTCCTTCTACTTCAGAGTGGTGCAGCTCAGCAGCACAGACACATGATGTGCCATATTTCCAGAGCACTGAGGACCAGAGAAGTCTGTTGGAGGCTGATGCCTCTGGAAGTGTTGCATACAGTACAGTCAGACAAGCAGAAAAGCTTGTCATCTGGTATGGAAAGGAGCAATAGGAAAACTGGTATAGCACACATTAACCATCTCCTGATCTCTCAGACACAAGCAAACCATCCTAGTTCCACATGGCAAGGGTGTCAGTCAGACATTCTGGGAAGAGATGGAAAGATTGTAGAGTGACTGGACACCTCCACCACTTTGGGAAATACGTACTCCCTCTGCATTACTTCTGCTCCTGATCTTTTATACAGCTAGCATGCTTTTTTTGTACCCCTTGTTTTATACTTAGGCCTTTTTATTTCTTCTACTCCAGGTTTCAGCTCAACCACTCTTCAGCAGAAGGGAACAGCTACAAACACAATAAGCAGATGCCACTGGAGCAAATGAAAACACATTCCTTGCCCTGAGGCCCAGCATGCTGTTCTCTGTCAATGCTTCTCATACTGTGAGTCTCCATACCAGAGAAAGAACACATACAATCAACTATATCTCTATATTTTCCAAAGCTAAAAAAAAAAAAAAAAATAAAACTGAAAAAAGCTAAAACAATCTTTCTGAAATTCTCGTTGAAAATCAAAATTGATCAAGACAGCAGCACTTACCACAATTTCCCCCCCAAACAGAGCAAGTTTACATTCACCACATTTCCTCACAAATGGCTCGAAAACATGCCCTGTAAAATAAGAGAGAAAGGGAGAAAAATAATAAGTGACTGGAACACCACAAATTATGTTACACTTTCTTCTCTCTCTACTAACATTTATCACCAACTTCCACCATTTTTCCTGATTTAGGGAATGAGGTAATTGGACCTGAACCTTCACAACTAATTATTGAATTCCACTAGTATTATGCAAAATATTAAAATAATTGCAGGACTCCCTCAGACTGCTCAGACACATCACTGTCACTGACATGATGGCTATTCAGACTTCAGGGAGACAAGGTCAACAACAAGAAATGCACAGCAGCACACAGCAAGTGTGCCAATTATTTTAGATCCAACCCTAAAAAAATTGGTTAACCCAGTATCTTTAAGTCATTTTGTTTTAACAAACTGGTTTTGGAATTGGATGCACGTAGGTTCATGACAGCCTCCTCGTTTGAAAACTACACAAAGGGAAAAAAGGGGTTGTGCCACACTTCATTTTTAGACTGTATTAATTACTTGGCATTCTCTAGGAGAACAAAGAGGGAGAAGAAGGAAGCCAACACAATATCCAGCTTGACACACACTAGGGCCCTTTTGAAGAAGATGGAGAGCAAAAGTGACAAATGCCATCATTTTGCCAACCCTGAGTAAATTTCAAATGACAGCTAAGCTTTATTTTCCCTTAAGGCGAAATCTTTGAAAGAATAACTCATGGAGCACAGACTAACAATGATGTTAAAACGTTTAGTTCGTAAACTCCTAGAAGATGGAGGAGGCAAGGATTCTGCTGGTGCTCCCGGTTGGGAGTGGTAACTGTGCAGCAAATGGAGAAGAACGTAACTTTCAGTGCTCAGGTGTCCACACCAGTGAAGCCAGACTAAATTAGAACTGCTTTTAAGTCCCATTCTCCCCCAAGTACATGGCTGAACTTTTCACCAGGGAGGTATCTGTGAAATTACTGCTGGCTGAGTAACTTCACAGCTATACACAGATGACTTGGAGCCCTGCACTACTGATCATGAAAACCTGCCTCAGCTGCAGAAACAGCAACTCTTGTGCCAGCACCTCTCCTGGGAGATGCTGTAGGCATAAACAGGAAACAAAAGGGGAATGGCTTCTTAAATCAAATTATTTTTACTGGTCATCATTACATAAAAAGTGGTTACGAAATTAAAAATTCTATTAAGGAATAGAAATTATATTCCTCTAAATATATTCCTCTAAATATTCCTCAAATAAATATTCCTCTAAAACACAGAAACTGAATCACACTGCTCTAACTCCCGATTAGCAAGTAGGCATCTGATATTATAAAGCTCCGACTTCATTTGAGTGGAAGGTTCAGGGTGGGGAGAAAAGAGAAGAAAAAACATCACTACAAATCAGAGGAGGCTGTTGTGAGAGATTTCAGGAACAGGTATTTTCTAACAGAAAAGAACAAACACAAGCATCTTCTCTGCTTTCTTTCTTTGTTTAGCAATTGAGAAATAGAGTGGTTATATCAAGGAATAAAGAAAAAAAAAATGAACACCCCCTCCTCTCCCATCACCTTTTGTACAGCTTGGCAAAGTTTATGAAAACACTGAAAAAAAAGTGGGTCTTAACTGCTTTGCTCAAACTCAGGGAAGGTGGTTATTATTCCAGCGCCATCTATTTCCCTCCCTAGCTTCCAGGCATTTGGCCTGGAAAGAAAACATCAAGTCAAGAAACTCTACTTCTGCCTCTGAACTAATTGGATAAAATCTGCATGCAGAAAAGTTAGAAGCTTAAGAAATGAGCCAGGTCCAAAACAATCCAATGGCACCTCAACTCCGGATTAGCTCATTATTTTCTTCTACACCATGAGACTGATTTAAAAATTTCCTCAGACGAGTGACAAATAAGGAAACTCTGTACTTCATGCTGCCGGTCTCAGGAATACGTGAAAGGCAAGGGCTGGCACCATTGCCAAAAGGGGCTGAACTCCCCCCAGCACTGGTATGGAGCTTCTGGATGCAGCCCTGGCAACGCTTCTTTCCTCTCTCCCTTCCTCCCTCACCCCAGCACAAATGCCTCTGCAGCAACCAGGATTAAACCAAACTGGGGAAATTCTTAAGACAAGTTTGCAAGTGACTGAATAAAAAAAAAAAAAAAATGAAATGAAATAAAATAAAATAAAATAAAATAAAATAATAGAAGAAGAAATAAAAAAGAAAAAGGCCTGTGCTGACTCTAGGGTAAAAGGAAGGAAAAGATGGAAAGGATGGACCAAGAGTACAGCTCCACTTGTAACATATAACATTCCCATGTTACAGGATGGGAATGCAGGTAGCTGCTTTAACACATGCCAAAGGAGTCTAGTCCAAGCCTTTCACTGAGACCATGTATGACAAAAACTAGCAAGAGGGCTAGGGAAAGGGGTGTCTTGTTAAATCTGAGGCAGACAAAATTTGCCACATCTCTAGTCTTGCAAGATTTTCAGAACTGTGGGGATGGCAGCTAGAAAGCTTGGGGAAGCATTTTGCTTGATTTTAGATGATGAAAAATGTGCTCTATCTATAACAAATAGAAGAGGAAACAAATGGTTTGTCCAACCAATATCCAAATGAAAGCTGTCCAAGCATTTCCTCCTACATGGTAAGATACAGAAAATCCTTAGCACACCAATGGACACAAAACATTGTGTTGAATCTCAGAGCGACATGATTTGAGACATTAAAGAAAAACAAAACACTTCTAGGGGATAATCAGAGTTATTATCTGCCAGGAACAGCCTTTTCCTGTAGACAGCATGAGCTTCAACAAACTGCCACCTTTTACCAAAAACCCATATTCCCCTCCTAGTGTTACATATATATCAGAGTGTATTTATGTAGCCTTGTGGAAAAGTCACTTTCTTTTGGTAAAGAAGTATTTTGTGAAACAATGTGGCAAGTAGCATAACTAGACATCATTTGTGTGTTTGGTTTCATGACATTGTCTGCTTCATAAGACAACCTCTATTTTCCCTCATCAGCTTTCAGATGTGTTTTTGTCAGTTCATACTGGGATCAGAATTAAGTTTATTACTACAGACAAAAGAGAAAACACTGAAAGCAGACATGGTAAGTACTTTTTCCTCAAGCCTGCACTCCCAAATCCATCAGCACTCACCAACTTCAAGGATCTTCGGATCAAGTGCATTGTGAATAATTCTAGATGGGAACCCACAAAACTCCTGATTGTTCATTGAAGCAAAAACTGTTCAGTGACAATTTACCCACCATTGAAAACAGATAATTACAAGACTGAAAGCATAAAACCAACCACACAGAGGGTGCTGGTCTGGTACATGTTGCAGTTCATACGAGTTTCACCCAGCTGGAGGAAGTGGCTGGTTGAAGTCATAAGTGGTCTTACATACTTTTCAAATGCCAGTAGATGCAATTGAATTTATGGTACTCAAACACAGAAGAAAATCTACATAATTGTGAACATCTGTCAGTTTTCTATTAGCAACATGATTCTGCTGCTGTTTTTTCAAACCTCAAGTAGAAGCAGGCATTCCTGGTGCTTGGGCTGCTATTTTACTTGGCAAAAATTGGGACGATTAAGTTTTTCATGCTGAACAGTTTACAAAGGAACATGTCTGGATCAGGATGTGTAACCAGTAAATGAGCTGGATCCACTTCGTAAAGAAAGTGTTGGTTAGTCTCTTCAGAGTAATAGCTTGCCTTTTTCATCTGTTTCAATGTTAGTCATACTTACGTTACACTACATCATAGCACGCAGATTTGGGGCCATGAATTGGTCCAGAAAGTTCCTTTCAGTAGTAGTTTACTAGGACTCTGCTCTAACAATCTCGAGTTACCCTTTACAGACTGGTTGAGGATTCTGTCACCCAGGACTCTGCTGACACTGCTATTTGAACAAATCTATGGAAGCACACATGTTCAGTTTTTAATAAGGTGCATGCAGCATTTTCCACCTCTTCCCACCACCTAAGATTTGTAACTCTAATAAAACCAAAAGCCAACCAACCAAAAAAAACTCCAACTGACCAAAACCAAGAAACCCCTTCTAGAAACAACACTGAACAGAAGGAGAAGAACAATCTCCTACATGCTGAATTTACACAGACAGTTTATAAAGGAACTGCAAATCTTAACTTACATAAAGTAATCCTTTACTGTGCAATGCCAGATTACATATAAAGAGCCCTTATCCTGTGAACATCTGAAAGCTTTCCAACAATAAAACATTTAAAGTTTAAGGGAAGCTTATAGGATTGTTCTTACACAGAGACAAAAGCCTCCCTGTTAGCCTGAAACCACCCCTTTTCTAAGTGAGGTCCCAGATAGCTGGCACATGATGTGAAAAAGCCTGGTCATCAACAGGTTTGGGGGGAGAGAGCTGAGGGCAGAAAGAAAGAGCTCCCAACAAAATTTGCTCTTGCAACAAGTCCAGACCCAACCCTGGAGAACAGCAAAGGGAAAAAAACACCAGCCACTAACACTATTAGAAGACTTAATAGTAAGACAATACTATTCTAGTGGTTTGTCCTCCCATGCAACAGTGTCAAAACTTGGAAAGAGGACTGTGGCTATGGGAGAGGCACTCTGCATTTTTTCATGTCAAAGTCACTGGATTTCTAAAACTGTTACTGGAAAGCTTCCGTACATGCAAGATGTAAATAAGGATAACTAGGTCCCTCTGTTAAAGGAGTCCAAAAGTAGTTTAGTAGTTTCAAAACAAGAATGTTTGTCTGCACCATAAAACTTGTTCCTGTCTAAAAACATGTCTGCCCTTTCCATTTGGAGCAGAAGGAACTCAGATGCAAAGTCACCACTGCAGTGACAACAAGTTTTAAGAAACAGGAAACGTGGGAGGAAAACACTGGGAAAACACAGAGGCTTTGCTCAAACTTTTTCTGATTTAATAAAATGGAGTTGTGAAGAGAAAGACACCCACAAACTGTGCTAAAGAGCAAAAGCTGAGCTGCTGTATTGACTTACCTTTAGCAGACGTGCTGCTGTCAGCTGTTCCCCATGTTCTGTGGCTCCCAGCCCTGCCAAAGCTGCTTCCTCTCCTTCACCCTGGGCTGTGCCCCTCACCCAGGCAGTTCAAGCCTCTCAATAATGCCAGATCAGTATTTGTGATATCAGTACCTTTCCCCTCTCTCTGCTTTCAAGCTGGATAAACTAAACAAAATTTTCATTCACAACTCCTTTTCCATGCATCAGCTTGGCTTTGTAACATGGCAGAGCTGAAAGCAGCATAAAGCTGGGATCTGGAAACATGGCACCATCCAACCAGCAACTCCCGCATGGAAAGCCCCAGTACAGGCAGAGAGTGTGGATGTGTACAGAGACCCAGCTGAGGCAGATGCAAAGAATCAAAAGATGCCAACAGCTTTAAGAAACCCTCAGTGGGACAGCCAGTGGTTAGGGTGAGCAAGTGGAGAATGGCACAGTGAAGCCACTGGCGACAGAAAGGCGATGGTGATGGCACTCATGGCCGATTCATAAATCCTACCCTTTGAAAGTGTTCTGAGAAGAACCCAAACCCTGTGGCACCCCATGTCATCTGCACTGCTGCAGAGAGGGAGGGAAGCAAGTGTGCAGCTCTGTGTGAACCAAAAGCCTCACACGAGGCCGTGCACAGCTCAGCCTCCCCCTGGAACTCCTGTCCCTGGGTCAGGAGGCCATGGGCAGCCACGGGAGCTGAGCAATCCATAGGGGAAGCTATTAGCACACTCAATACTGAGTAGGCACTCAGACTGAGAGTGTTACATATGAGGGGCATGTGATTGTAGCACTTCAGTTCTCAAAATAGTAGAAAAAATACTTCATTAATTACAGGAAGAGCACTTGCATTTCTCTTTGCAGAAAAATGAGAAGTACTATGCCCCAAACAATTTTTCAAAAAATAAATGAATGGAGACCATAGTCCTAAAAATAGACTGAACTCTCTATTCCTCTGAGCTGGCTCCTAGAAATGCTGCTGGGCATCTCTGGAGCTGAGGGAAGGCTCAGGCAGACAGTGATGCAGGGACATGGTGGCTAGAGCCAGTGCTGCATCCCTTTCCCAGACCCTCTGCCTGCTTATCCTTACCTGCCCAGTGTCCCAGTGGCATCAGTGAAACACTTCTGTGGCCAGAAATAAGTACTCACATCATTATGAAAGTTAAAAAATACAGCAGGGGGGAAAAAAAACCATACATAATGCAAGGTTTCAGAAGCTTTTGCTTTAATAATTGATTTTCCAGTTTGTTTCATAGAAGAAAATGCCTTTCTTCTAAAGATACAGCATTGACCCAGAAGGACCTTTAGCAGAAACTGGCTAAAGAGTGTATTTACAAACCTTCTGCAGAAGCAGTAAAGGCCGTTTAGAAGTGCAATTACATTGCAATGCAAATTTAGGTTTTTTTGTATAGAAAAATTTGCTTTTATATGCAATTGTTATTATAAACAAATTCGCCCTTCCCCTTAAGAGAGAATCTTAGTTATACAATAAATATTTTTGTGCTTTGATCAGTGCGCAAGGTTTTAATTAAGGACGTTTTTTCCATGACATACAATGAACACATACACAGAGAATACATATAGAATATATATGCTAGTGTTGCAATATTACAGTGCCCATCCTGTCAGCCATTCCCATTATGGAAGAAATCATTAAAAATACACACATGGGAACACACAGACTCAACGTCCTGGCAAATTTACTTTGAGGCTTTAAAGGTTAAAAGAATTCAGCACAAGCATCTCTTAGGACAAATTGGGGCTGTTTACTAAGGACTTCTTGTAGTTCAGTCAATACATGGATTTAGCTAATTTTAAGTGAGCCAAATAATACTTATATCTTGTACATGTAATACTTTAATGGCTGGATTGCTTCCTATTCTGGTTTCACAACTGCTGTAATTCCAACTTGTCGGAGAGTGAAAAGAAAGCATGGAGGGGCAGGCAAGGCGAGTCTTTGCAGAAGATACTCAACCTACATGTGTCACACTTCCTGATGTGCAATATAAAAATGTTAAAAAGAGGCTGAAATTCTGCAAGAATGGGCTATTTGTAAACCTATTTCTGTATCAAAGAAGGCCTGTGATGTGAAAAGTAAACAGTGTAAGAAAAGAATATAGCAACACGATTAGAAACAAACAATGAGAATGCTGCACTGTAAACTAATTATTAACTACAACAAGCTGAAAATAAACTGTTTCCTTTTTGCCATGTTCACTTTAATCTTCTGAGAGGCAGGAAGGGGGAAGACAGGAGGAGGCAGCGGTTTCAGACTTGTGGAGCTTATCAAATCCCAGATCAGATGATTAGAGCACAACTAAAAACAAAACATCCTCTCTCCCCACCTCTCTCCCTCCCCAGAAAGGAAGCACAGCCTTTAGGACCAATCTGCAGTGTTTGTTTGCTGCTCTTGAAGGGATTACTCTGGAGAGCATTTTTCTTAAGCTGTTTTTATCTCTTTCTGGAAGTTTCAAAATAAACAAGAGTACTGGAAACAGAAGAACAAAAAACTTGACTTTATGGTTTATTTTTTTTTAATAGTGAGACAAGTAAAGAAAATAAATAAGGTCCATCATTGTCACATAAGACAAAATGGAAGAGAATATAACCTTGAAATCTGAGAAGCATTGCAAAACCTAGGAAAAATCACACCAATGGGCTGAGAATGGGGATAAGTGGAAAAAATAAAAAAAAAAAAAAGAGGACTGTCCCTCATGCTACTTCACTGATTATTTATTTACTTACTTTAATGATGAGACTTTATGTTGTTGGGTTCTATATTCAGGAAATAACATGAATAAATACATAAATAAATAAAAGGACCAACCACAAAAATTACTGTATTTTGACTATTTGCCTTCAAAAAACACCTTAAACAACTACCCCTGCTCTTTAGTGGCTTCTAAAAATTACTCTCCCATAGTGCAAACAGGAAATTAAATTCTCAGGACAACACACTAGAACTATGAATGAAAAGATTTTGCACTGATGTAATGCTTCAGCCTTAAGCTCTAGATCAAGTCTTTATTCTTTCACACTGCCCTTAAAGACAACAGGTTTTCCCTCAGAAAGCAAGTGTCCCAGTATGAACCAGAAAAATACAAAGTTCATGTAATTCAGGATTGTACAACATTAATATAAACCTCTTTGCAGTGCAGAAGCCACACAAAACCATTTATTTTGCTGAAATAGTCTAAGGATTTAAAATGTCATTAC